>NC_136122.1:1200000-1647500 GCF_965212315.1 Lampetra planeri | reverse complement strand
CTTTTTTTCATCACTCTTAGCTAGGTTTTAGTTATCGCAGAACTACAGGTAAAGTTTGCTGTGGCTTTGCATAGACATTTATTAAAAAGTGCTATGGCATTTGTCGCGATAAACACACAAAATAACCCAGCGAGGGATTCGATCCAGCGGTAAAGCGCGCTTTTAGCATGTGAGAAGTAGTGAGATTGATCCCCACATTTTCCAAAGCACAAATGGGTAATGCGTGCCTTGATATTAGCATGTAGAAATAGAGGCAACAAATCAACTTATCGAATGTTTAAAAAGTTAACAATATATTCACAAGGTCAAACAAAAGATTACAAATGAATTTCTTAACCCTCTATTGATGCAAACAATAAAGAATATTTTTCCATATATTTTCGGCTGCTTATCAGTTACATAGACGTCGATGAAACCATTTTCATGAAAGCAGAGTGGCGCAGCGGAAGCGTGCTGGGCCCATAACCCAGAGGTCGATGGATCGAAATCATCCTCTGCTAACACGTTTTTTTTCATCACTCTTAGCTAGGTCATAGTTATAGCAGATTTAAAGGTTAAGTTTGCTGTGGCTTTGCATAGATATTTATTAAAAAGTGCAATGGCATTTGTCGCCATAAACACACAAAATAACCCGGCGTGGGATTAGATCCAGTGGTAAAGCGCGCGTTTAGCATGTGAGAAGTAGTGAGATTGATACCCACATTCTCCAAAGCACAAATGGGTAATGCGTGCCTTGATATTAGCATGTAGAAATAGAGGCAACAAATCAACTTATCGAATGTTGAAAAAGTTATCAATATATTCACAAGGTCAAACAAAAGATTACAAATGCATTTCTTAACCCTCTATTGATGCAAACAATAAAGAATATTTTTCAATATATTTTCGGCTGCTTATCAGTTACATAGACGTCGATAAAACCATTTCCATGAAAGCAGAGTGGCGCAGCGGAAGCGTGCTGGGCCCATAACCCAGAGGTCGATGGATCGAAGCCATCCTCTGCTAACACTTTTTTTCATCACTCTTAGCTAGGTTTTAGTTATCGCAGATCTACAGGTAAAGTTTGCTGTGGCTTTGCATAGACATTTATTAAAAAGTGCAATGGCATTTGTCTCCATAAACACACAAAATAACCCGGCGTGGGATTAGATCCAGTGGTAAAGCGCGCGTTTAGCATGTGAGAAGTAGTGAGATTGATACCCACATTTTCCAAAGGACAAATGGGTAATGCGTGCCTTGATATTAGCATGTAGAAATAGAGGCAACAAATCAACTTATCGAATGTTGAAAAAGTTATCAATATAGTCACAAGGTAAAACAAAAGATTACAAATGCATTTCTTAACCCTCTATTGATGCAAACAATAAAGAATATTTTTCCATATATTTTCGGCTGCTTATCAGTTACATAGACGTCGATAAAACCCTTTTCCATGAAAGCAGAGTGGCGCAGCGGACGCGTGCTGGGCCCATAACCCAGAGGTCGATGGATCGAAACCATCCTCTGCTAGCACGTTTTTTTCTTCACTCTTAGATAGATAGATCGTTTATTGTCATTGTCACCAGTACAACGAAATTTAAAATGCTCACCAGTCAGGGCATCATTCATAAATTTAAATTAAATAAAACAAGAAAATAAAAATTAAATGAAAGATAATCAATTTATACTATATATAAAAACAGCCCAAGTATACCCACATACCCACATGAGGTTACATTTTGTCATTGCACATCTCTATTTCTCAGTCAATTGAAAATACTATTACTTAATAATTAATTAGCATTATTGAGTGTGGTGATCGCTGTAGGATAAAAGCTCTGTTTGAATCTGTTTGTCCTTGTTTTGACTGATCTGAATCGTCTGCCTGATAGCAACAGCTCAAACAGTGAGTGTCCAGGGTGAGAAGAGTCCTTTATAATGTTCTGTGCTTTTTTGATGCAACGTGAACTGTGTAGTTCTTCCAGTGTGGGGAGATGGCAGCCGGCGATCTTTTGGGCTGTGTTGATGACCCTCTGGAGCGCTTTCCTCTGAGCCACTGTGCAGCTGGTGTACCATACACAGATGCAGTATGTGAGAATGCTCTCGATGGAGGCTCGGTAGAAGGACACCAGCAGTTTCTGTGTGATGTTATTATTCCTGAGAATTCTCAGGAAGTAAAGTCTCTGCTGGGCCTTTTTCAGAAGCTCAGTGCTGTTGGCGCTCCAGGTCAGGCCCTCCCCAATGTGGACTCCCAGGAAGCAGAAGTCTGCCACCCTCTCCACACAGTCCCCGCTGATGATTAGTGGTGGAGTGTCCGTTTTCTTTCTCCTGTAGTCTATTATGAGCTCCTTGGTCTTTGCGGTGTTAAGGAGCAGGTTGTTGCCCCTGCAGTATGCTGTCAGCCGCTCCACCTCGTCCCTGTAGGCAGACTCATCCCCCCCAGAGATGAGCCCCACCACTGTGGTGTCATCAGCAAACTTCACAATGGTGTTGCTATGGTGGACGGCGGCACAGTCATGTGTGTAGAGGGAGTAGAGCAGGGGGCTCAGTACACAGCCCTGGGGGGAGCCGGTACTGAGGCTCAGGGCTGTGGATGTATGACGGCCCACTCTGACCCTCTGTCTGCGGCCCGAGAGGAAACTATGTATCCACATGCAGGTGGAATGTGGAATCCCCAGGTCGCCCAGTTTTTCCACCAGTTTGTGTGGGAGGATGGTGTTGAACGCAGAACTGTAATCCACGAAGAGCATCCGCACATAGCTCCCCTGCTGCTCCAGGTGTGACAGTGCAGCATGTAGTGCTGTGGCCACGGCGTCCTCCGTGGATCGGTTCGCTCTGTAGGCAAACTGGTGGGGGTCAAGGTTTCGGGGCAAGCTTCCTATGATGTGACTCCGGACCAGTTTTTCAAAGCACTTCATCACCACTGGCGTGAGTGCTACTGGCCGGTAGTCGTTGTAGCTGGAAATGTGGGTTTTTTTGGGCAGGGGGACTATGGTGGAGGACTTTAGGCAGGGTGGTAAAGTGGACTGTTCCAGAGACAGGTTGAAAATCCTTGTGAAGACTCCAGCCAGCTCGTCAGCACAGTCCCTCAGCACACGTCCCGGGTCGCCATCAGGTCCCGCAGCCTTCCTCGGGTTGACGGCCCGCTGCGTGTGCCTCACCTCATGCTCCTCTACTGTGAGGTTTAAGCTGCTGTGGACCGTGAGGTTTGGCGATGCTGTCCCTTGTGGTGTCACCTCAAAGCGGGCAAAGAAGAGATTCAACTCCTAGGTCATAGTTATAGCAGATTTAAAGGTTAAGTTTGCTGTGGCTTTGCATAGATATTTGTCGCCATAAACACACAAAATAACCCGGCGTGGGATTAGATCCAGTGGTAAAGCGCGCGTTTAGCATGTGAGAAGTAGTGAGATTGATACCCACATTCTCCAAAGCACAAATGGCTAATGCGTGCCTTGATATTAGCATGTAGAAATAGAGGCAACAAATCAACTCATCGAATGTTTAAAAAGTTATCAATATATTCACAAGGTCAGTGAAAAGATTACAAATTAATTTCTTAACCCTCTATTGATGCAAACAATAAAGAATATTTTTCCATATATTTTCGACTGCTTATCAGTTACATAGACGTCGATAAAACCCATTTCCATGAAAGCAGAGTGGCGCAGCGGAAGTGTGCTGGGCGCATAACCCAGAGGTCGATGGATCGAAACCAATTTCTGCAAACACTTTTTTTCATCACTCTAAGCTAGGTTTTAGTTATCGCAGATCTACAGGTAAAGTTTGCTGTGGCTTTGCATAGACATTTATTAAAAAGTGCTATGGCATTTGTCGCGATAAACACACAAAATAACCCAGCGAGGGATTCGATCCAGTGGTAAAGCGCGCTTTTAGCATGTGAGAAGTAGTGAGATTGATCCCCACATTTTCCAAAGCACAAATGGGTAATACGTGACTTTTTTTATTAGCATGTAGAAATAGAGGCAACAAATCAACTCATCGAATGTTTAAAAAGTTAACAATATATTCACAAGGTCAAACAAAAGATTACAAATGAATTTCTTAACCCTCTATTGATGCAAACAATAAAGAATATTTTTCCATATATTTTCGGCTGCTTATCAGTTACATAGACGTCGATAAAACCCATTTCCAGGAAAGCAGAGTGGCGCAGCGGAAGCGTGCTGGGCCCATAACCCAGAGGTCCATGGATCGAAACCATCCTCTGCTAACACGTTTTTTTTCATCACTTTTAGCTAGGTCATAGTTATAGCAGATTTAAAGGTTAAGTTCGCTGTGGCTTTGCATAGATATTTATTAAAAAGTGCAATGGCATTTGTCTCCATAAACACACAAAATAACCCGGCGTGGGATTAGATCCAGTGGTAAAGCGCGCGTTTAGCATGTGAGAAGTAGTGAGATTGATACCCACATTTTCCAAAGGACAAATGGGTAATGCGTGCCTTGATATTAGCATGTAGAAATAGAGGCAACAAATCAACTTATCGAATGTTGAAAAAGTTATCAATATAGTCACAAGGTAAAACAAAAGATTACAAATGCATTTCTTAACCCTCTATTGATGCAAACAATAAAGAATATTTTTCCATATATTTTCGGCTGCTTATCAGTTACATAGACGTCGATAAAACCTTTTTCCATGAAAGCAGAGTGGCGCAGCGGAAGCGTGCTGGGCCCATAACCCAGAGGTCGATGGATCGAAACCATCCTCTGCTAACAAGTTTTTTTCTTCACTCTTAGATAGATAGATCGTTTATTGTCATTGTCATCAGTACAACGAAATTTAAAATGCTCACCAGTCAGGACATCATTCATAAATTTAAATTAAATAAAACAAGAAAATAAAAATTAAATGAAAGATAATCAATTTATACTATATATAAAAACAGCCCAAGTATACCCACATACCCACATGAGGTTACATTTTGTCATTGCACATCTCTATTTCACAGTCAATTGAAAATACTATTACTTAATAATTAATTAGCATTATTGAGTGTGGTGATCGCTGTAGGATAAAAGCTCTGTTTGAATCTGTTTGTCCTTGTTTTGACTGATCTGAATCGTCTGCCTGATAGCAACAGCTCAAACAGTGAGTGTCCAGGGTGAGAAGAGTCCTTTATAATGTTCTGTGCTTTTTTGATGCAACGTGAACTGTGTAGTTCTTCCAGTGTGGGGAGATGGCAGCCGGCGATCTTTTGGGCTGTGTTGATGACCCTCTGGAGCGCTTTCCTCTGAGCCACTGTGCAGCTGGTGTACCATACACAGATGCAGTATGTGAGAATGCTCTCGATGGAGGCTCGGTAGAAGGACACCAGCAGTTTCTGTGTGATGTTATTATTCCTGAGAATTCTCAGGAAGTAAAGTCTCTGCTGGGCCTTTTTCAGAAGCTCAGTGCTGTTGGCGCTCCAGGTCAGGCCCTCCCCAATGTGGACTCCCAGGAAGCAGAAGTCTGCCACCCTCTCCACACAGTCCCCGCTGATGATTAGTGGTGGAGTGTCCGTTTTCTTTCTCCTGTAGTCTATTATGAGCTCCTTGGTCTTTGCGGTGTTAAGGAGCAGGTTGTTGCCCCTGCAGTATGCTGTCAGCCGCTCCACCTCGTCCCTGTAGGCAGACTCATCCCCCCCAGAGATGAGCCCCACCACTGTGGTGTCATCAGCAAACTTCACAATGGTGTTGCTATGGTGGACGGCGGCACAGTCATGTGTGTAGAGGGAGTAGAGCAGGGGGCTCAGTACACAGCCCTGGGGGGAGCCGGTACTGAGGCTCAGGGCTGTGGATGTATGACGGCCCACTCTGACCCTCTGTCTGCGGCCCGAGAGGAAACTATGTATCCACATGCAGGTGGAATGTGGAATCCTCAGGTCGCCCAGTTTTTCCACCAGTTTGTGTGGGAGGATGGTGTTGAACGCAGAACTGTAATCCACGAAGAGCATCCGCACATAGCTCCCCTGCTGCTCCAGGTGTGACAGTGCAGCATGTAGTGCTGTGGCCACGGCGTCCTCCGTGGATCGGTTCGCTCTGTAGGCAAACTGGTGGGGGTCAAGGTTTCGGGGCAAGCTTCCTATGATGTGACTCCGGACCAGTTTTTCAAAGCACTTCATCACCACTGGCGTGAGTGCTACTGGCCGGTAGTCGTTGTAGCTGGAAATGTGGGTTTTTTTGGGCAGGGGGACTATGGTGGAGGACTTTAGGCAGGGTGGTAAAGTGGACTGTTCCAGAGACAGGTTGAAAATCCTTGTGAAGACTCCAGCCAGCTCGTCAGCACAGTCCCTCAGCACACGTCCCGGGTCGCCATCAGGTCCCGCAGCCTTCCTCGGGTTGACGGCCCGCAGCGTGTGCCTCACCTCATGCTCCTCTACTGTGAGGTTTAAGCTGCTGTGGACCGTGAGGTTTGGTGATGCTGTCCCTTGTGGTGTCACCTCAAAGCGGGCAAAGAAGAGATTCAACTCCTAGGTCATAGTTATAGCAGATTTAAAGGTTAAGTTTGCTGTGGCTTTGCATAGATATTTGTCGCCATAAACACACAAAATAACCCGGCATGGGATTAGATCCAGTGGTAAAGCGCGCGTTTAGCATGTGAGAAGTAGTGAGATTGATACCCACATTCTCCAAAGCACAAATGGGTAATGCGTGCCTTGATATTAGCATGTAGAAATAGAGGCAACAAATCAACTTATCGAATGTTGAAAAAGTTATCAATATATTCACAAGGTCAAACAAAAGATTACAAATGCATTTCTTAACCCTCTATTGATGCAAACAATAAAGAATATTTTTCCATATATTTTCGGCTGCTTTTCAGTTACATAGACGTCGATAAATCCCATTTCCATGAAAGCAGAGTGGCGCAGCGGAAGCGTGCTGGGCCCATAACCCAGAGGTCGATGGATCGAAACCATCCTCTGCTAACAGTTTTTTTCATCACTCTTAGCTAGGTTTTAGTTATCCCAGATCTACAGGTAAAGTTTGCTGTGGCTTTGCATAGACATTTATTAAAAAATTTAACCCGTAAAAAGAAAGTTTTTCACTATAAATCCTTTATATGCGTGGCGGCTAGAGTCCTCTCGTCCTCTGGCTTGAGATGGTTGCCACCTATGGATCAGATGAATGGCTGCCACCATTAAGCAATTGGTAATGAAATATAATTTATTTTTTCCTATAAAGTGTAAAATTTTGGAGAAAAAAATTTCACCAAAATACATTGTCACGCACAACGAGTCTGTGTGCAAAATGTCAGCTCGATTGGATCACGGGAAGTGGGTTAAAAAACGACCGAAAGATTTGCATGGTCGTAAGCAAGCAAGCAAGCAAGTGAACTTAATATAAAGGATTTAAAAAGTGCTATGGCATTTGTTGCGATAAACACACAAAACAACCCAGCGAGGGATTCGATCCAGTGGTAAAGCGCGCATTTAGCATGTGAGAAGTAGTGAGATTGATACCCACATTCTCCAAAGCACAAATGGGTAATGCGTGCCTTGATATTAGCATGTAGAAATAGAGGCAACAAATCAACTCATCGAATGTTGAAAAAGTTATCAATATATTCACAAGGTCAGTCAAAAGATTACAAATGAATTTCTTAACCCTCTATTGATGCAAACAATAAAGAATATTTTTCAATATCTTTTCGGCTGCTTATCAGTTACATAGACGTCGATAAATCCTATTTCCATGAAAGCAGAGTGGCGCAGCGGAAGTGTGCTGGGCCCATAACCCAGAGGTCGATGGGTCGAAACCATCCTCTGCTAACACTTTTTTTCATCACTCTTAGCTAGGTTTTAGTTAACGCAGATCTACAGGTAAAGTTTGCTGTGGCTTTGCATAGACATTTATTAAAAAATTTAACCCGTAAAAAGAAAGTTTTTCACTATAAATCCTTTATATGCGTGGCGGCTAGAGTCCTCTCGTCCTCTGGCTTGAGATGGTTGCCACCTATGGATCAGATGAATGGCTGCCACCATTAAGCAATTGGTAATGAAATATAATTTATTTTTTCCTATAAAGTGTAAAATTTTGGAGAAAAAAATTTCACCAAAATACATTGTCACGCACAACGAGTCTGTGTGCAAAATGTCAGCTCGATTGGATCACGGGAAGTGGGTTAAAAAACGACCGAAAGATTTGCATGGTCGTAAGCAAGCAAGCAAGCAAGTGAACTTAATATAAAGGATTTAAAAAGTGCTATGGCATTTGTTGCGATAAACACACAAAACAACCCAGCGAGGGATTCGATCCAGTGGTAAAGCGCGCATTTAGCATGTGAGAAGTAGTGAGATTGATACCCACATTCTCCAAAGCACAAATGGGTAATGCGTGCCTTGATATTAGCATGTAGAAATAGAGGCAACAAATCAACTCATCGAATGTTGAAAAAGTTATCAATATATTCACAAGGTCAGTCAAAAGATTACAAATGAATTTCTTAACCCTCTATTGATGCAAACAATAAAGAATATTTTTCAATATCTTTTCGGCTGCTTATCAGTTACATAGACGTCGATAAATCCTATTTCCATGAAAGCAGAGTGGCGCAGCGGAAGTGTGCTGGGCCCATAACCCAGAGGTCGATGGGTCGAAACCATCCTCTGCTAACACTTTTTTTCATCACTCTTAGCTAGGTTTTAGTTAACGCAGATCTACAGGTAAAGTTTGCTGTGGCTTTGCATATACATTTATTAAAAAATTAACCCGTAAAAACAAAGTTTTTCACTATAAATCCTTTATATGCGTGGCGGCTAGAGTCCTCTTGTCCTCTGGCTTGAGATGGCTGCCACCTATGGGTCAGATGAATGGCTGCCACCATTAAGAAATTGGTAATTAAATATAATTTATTTTTTCCTAAAAAGTGTAAAATTTTGGAAAAAAATTTCACCTAAATACATTGTCACGCACAACGAGTCTGTGTGCAAAATGTCAGCTCGATTGGATCACGGGAAGTGGGTTAAAAAACGACCGATAGATTTGCATGGTCGTAAGCAAGCAAGCAAGTGAACTTAATATAAAGGATTTAAAAAGAGCTATGGCATTTGTCGCGATAAACACACAAAACAACCCAGCGACGGATTCGAGCCAGTGGTAAAGCGCGCTTTTAGCACGTGAGAAGTAGTGAGATTGATACCCACATTCTCCAAAGCACAAATGGCTAATGCGTGCCTTGATATTAGCATGTCGAAATAGAGGCAACAAATCAACTTATCGAATGTTGAAAAAGTTATCAATATATTCACAAGGTCAGTCAAAAGATCACAAATGCATTTCTTAACCCTCTATTGATGCAAACATTAAATAATATTTTTCAATATCTTTTCGGCTGCTTTTCAGTTACATAGACGTCGATAAATCCCATTTCCATGAAAGCAGAGTGGCGCAGCGGAAGCGTGCTGGGCCCATAACCCAGAGGTCGATGGATCGAAACCATCCTCTGCTAACACTTTTTTTCATCACTCTTAGCTAGGTTTTAGTTATCGCAGATCTACAGGTAAAGTTTGCTGTGGCTTTGCATAGACATTTATTAAAAAATTTAACCCGTAAAAAGAAAGTTTTTCACTATAAATCCTTTATATGCGTGGCGGCTAGAGTCCTCTCGTCCTCTGGCTTGAGATGGTTGCCACCTATGGATCAGATGAATGGCTGCCACCATTAAGCAATTGGTAATGAAATATAATTTATTTTTTCCTATAAAGTGTAAAATTTTGGAGAAAAAATTTTCACCAAAATACATTGTCACGCACAACGAGTCTGTGTGCAAAATGTCAGCTCGATTGGATCACGGGAAGTGGGTTAAAAAACGACCGAAAGATTTGCATGGTCGTAAGCAAGCAAGCAAGCAAGTGAACTTAATATAAAGGATTTAAAAAGTGCTATGGCATTTGTTGCGATAAACACACAAAACAACCCAGCGAGGGATTCGATCCAGTGGTAAAGCGCGCATTTAGCATGTGAGAAGTAGTGAGATTGATACCCACATTCTCCAAAGCACAAATGGGTAATGCGTGCCTTGATATTAGCATGTAGAAATAGAGGCAACAAATCAACTCATCGAATGTTGAAAAAGTTATCAATATATTCACAAGGTCAGTCAAAAGATTACAAATGAATTTCTTAACCCTCTATTGATGCAAACAATAAAGAATATTTTTCAATATCTTTTCGGCTGCTTATCAGTTACATAGACGTCGATAAATCCTATTTCCATGAAAGCAGAGTGGCGCAGCGGAAGCGTGCTGGGCCCATAACCCAGAGGTCGATGGGTCGAAACCATCCTCTGCTAACACTTTTTTTCATCACTCTTAGCTAGCTTTTAGTTATCGCAGATCTACAGGTAAAGTTTGCTGTGGCTTTGCATATACATTTATTAAAAAATTAACCCGTAAAAACAAAGTTTTTCACTATAAATCCTTTATATGCGTGGCGGCTAGAGTCCTCTTGTCCTCTGGCTTGAGATGGCTGCCACCTATGGGTCAGATGAATGGCTGCCACCATTAAGAAATTGGTAATTAAATATAATTTATTTTTTCCTAAAAAGTGTAAAATTTTGGAAAAAAATTTCACCTAAATACATTGTCACGCACAACGAGTCTGTGTGCAAAATGTCAGCTCGATTGGATCACGGGAAGTGGGTTAAAAAACGACCGATAGATTTGCATGGTCGTAAGCAAGCAAGCAAGTGAACTTAATATAAAGGATTTAAAAAGAGCTATGGCATTTGTCGCGATAAACACACAAAACAACCCAGCGACGGATTCGAGCCAGTGGTAAAGCGCGCTTTTAGCACGTGTGAAGTAGTGAGATTGATACCCACATTCTCCAAAGCACAAATGGCTAATGCGTGCCTTGATATTAGCATGTCGAAATAGAGGCAACAAATCAACTTATCGAATGTTGAAAAAGTTATCAATATATTCACAAGGTCAGTCAAAAGATCACAAATGCATTTCTTAACCCTCTATTGATGCAAACATTAAATAATATTTTTCAATATCTTTTCGGCTGCTTTTCAGTTACATAGACGTCGATAAATCCCATTTCCATGAAAGCAGAGTGGCGCAGCGGAAGCGTGCTGGGCCCATAACCCAGAGGTCGATGGATCGAAACCATCCTCTGCTAACACTTTTTTTCATCACTCTTAGCTAGGTTTTAGTTATCGCAGATCTACAGGTAAAGTTTGCTGTGGCTTTGCATAGACATTTATTAAAAAATTTAACCCGTAAAAAGAAAGTTTTTAACTATAAATCCTTTATATGCGTGGCGGCTAGAGTCCTTTCGTCCTCTGGCTTGAGATGGTTGCCACCTATGGATCAGATGAATGGCTGCCACCATTAAGCAATTGGTAATGAAATATAATTTATTTTTTCCTATAAAGTGTAAAATTTTGGAGAAAAAAAATTCACCAAAATACATTGTCACGCACAACGAGTCTGTGTGCAAAATGTCAGCTCGATTGGATCACGGGAAGTGGGTTAAAAAACGACCGAAAGATTTGCATGGTCGTAAGCAAGCAAGCAAGTGAACTTAATATAAAGGATTTAAAAAGTGCTATGGCATTTGTTGCGATAAACACACAAAATAACCCAGCGAGGGATTCGATCCCGTGGTAAAGCTCGCTTTTAGCATGTGAGAAGTAGTGAGATTGATCCCCACATTTTCCAAAGCACAAATGGGTAATAAGTGATTTTTTAATTAGCATGTAGAAATAGAGGCAACAAATCAACTCATCGAATGTTTAAAAAGTTAACAATATATTCACAAGGTCAAACAAAAGATTACAAATGCATTCTTAACCCTCTATTGATGCAAACAATAAAGAATATTTTTCCATATATTTTCGGCTGCTTATCAGTTACATAGACGTCGATAAAACCCATTTCCAGGAAAGCAGAGTGGCGCAGCGGAAGCGTGCTGGGCCCATAACCCAGAGGTCGATGGATCGAAACCATCCTCTGCTAACACGTTTTTTTTCATCACTTTTAGCTAGGTCATAGTTATAGCAGATTTAAAGGTTAAGTTCGCTGTGGCTTTGCATAGATATTTATTAAAAAGTGCAATGGCATTTGTCTCCATAAACACACAAAATAACCCGGCGTGGGATTAGATCCAGTGGTAAAGCGCGCGTTTAGCATGTGAGAAGTAGTGAGATTGATACCCACATTTTCCAAAGGACAAATGGGTAATGCGTGCCTTGATATTAGCATGTAGAAATAGAGGCAACAAATCAACTTATCGAATGTTGAAAAAGATATCAATATATTGACAAGGTCAGTCAAAAGATTACAAATGCATTTCTTAACCCTCTATTGATGCAAACAATAAAGAATATTTTTCAATATATTTTCGGCTGCTTATCAGTTACATAGACGTCGATAAATCCTATTTCTATGAAAGCAGAGTGGCGCAGCGGAAGCGTGCTGGGCCCATAACCAAGAGGTCGATGGATCGAAACCAATCTCTGCTAACACTTTTTTTCATCACTCTTAGCTAGGTTTTAGTTATCGCAGATCTACAGGTAAAGTTTGCTGTGGCTTTGCATAGACATTTATTAAAAAATTAACCCGTAAAAACAAAGTTTTTCACTATAAATCCTTTATATGCGTGGCGGCTAGAGTCCTCTGGTCCTCTGGCTGAGATGACTGCCACCTATGCGTCAGATGAATGGCTGCCACCATTAAGCAATTGGTAATTAAATAAATAAAAACATTTCCTAAAAAGTGTACAATTTTGGAAAAAATTTCACCAAAATACATTGTCACGCACAACGAGTCTGTGTGCAAAATGTCAGCTCGATTGGATCACGGGAAGTGGGTTAAAAAACGACCGATAGATTTGCATGGTCGTAAGCACACAAGCAAGTGAACTTAATATAAAGGATTTAAAAAGTCCTATGGCATTTGTCGCGATAAACACACAAAACAACCCAGCGAGGGATTCGATCCAGTGGTAAAGCACGCGTTTAGCATGTGAGAAGTAGTGAGATTGATACCTACATTCTCCAAAGCACAAATGGGTAATGCGTGCCTTGATATTAGCATGTAGAAATAGAGGCAACAAATCAACTTATCGAATGTTGAAAAAGTTATCAATATATTCACAAGGTCAGCCAAAAGATTACAAATGAATTTCTTAACCCTCTATTGATGCAAACAATAAAGAATATTTTTCAATATCTTTTCGGCTGCTTATCAGTTACATAGACGTCGATAAATCCTATTTCTATGAAAGCAGAGTGCCGCAGCGGAAGCGTGCTGGGCCCATAACCCAGAGGTCGATGGATCGAAACCATCCTCTGCTAAAACTTTTTTTCATCACTCTTAGCTAGGTTTTAGTTATCGCAGATCTACAGGTAAAGTTTGCTGTGGCTTTGCATAGACATTCATTAAAAAATTAACCCGTAAAAACAAAGTTTGTCAATATAAATCCTTTATATGCGTGGCGGCTAGAGTCCTCTGGTCCTCTGGCTGAGATGGCTGCCACCTATGCGTCAGATGAATGGCTGCCACCATTAAGCAATTGGTAATTAAATACAAAAAAAAAATTCCTAAAAAGTGTAAAATTTTGGAAAAGAAATTTCACCAAAATACATTGTCACGCATAACGAGTCTGTGTGCAAAATGTCAGCTCGATTGGATCACGGGAAGTGGGTAAAAAACGACCGAAAGATTTGCATGGTCGTAAGCAAGCAAGCAAGCAAGTGAACTTAATATAAAGGATTTAAAAAGTGCTATGGCATTTGTCGCGATAAACACACAAAACAACCCAGCGAGGGATTCGATCCAGTGGTAAAGCGCGCGTTTAGCATGAGAGAAGTAGTGAGATTGATACCCACATTCTCCAAAGCACAAATGGGTAATGCGTGCCTTGATATTAGCATGTAGAAATAGAGGCAACAAATCAACTTATCGAATGTTGAAAAAGATATCAATATATTGACAAGGTCAGTCAAAAGATTACAAATGCATTTCTTAACCCTCTATTGATGCAAACAATAAAGAATATTTTTCAATATATTTTCGGCTGCTTATCAGTTACATAGACGTCGATAAATCCTATTTCAATGAAAGCAGAGTGGCGCAGCGGAAGCGTGCTGGGCCCATAACCAAGAGGTCGATGGATCGAAACCAATCTCTGCTAACACTTTTTTTCATCACTCTTAGCTAGGTTTTAGTTATCGCAGATCTACAGGTAAAGTTTGCTGTGGCTTTGCATAGACATTTATTAAAAAATTAACCCGTAAAAACAAAGTTTTTCACTATAAATCCTTTATATGCGTGGCGGCTAGAGTCCTCTGGTCCTCTGGCTGAGATGACTGCCACCTATGCGTCAGATGAATGGCTGCCACCATTAAGCATTTGGTAATTAAATAAATAAAAACATTTCCTAAAAAGTGTACAATTTTGGAAAAAATTTCACCAAAATACATTGTCACGCACAACGAGTCTGTGTGCAAAATGTCAGCTCGATTGGATCACGGGAAGTGGGTTAAAAAACGACCGATAGATTTGCATGGTCGTAAGCACACAAGCAAGTGAACTTAATATAAAGGATTTAAAAAGTGCTATGGCATTTGTCGCGATGAACACACAAAACAACCCAGCGAGGGATTCGATCCAGTGGTAAAGCACGCGTTTAGCATGTGAGAATTAGTGAGATTGATACCCACATTCTCCAAAGCACAAATGGCTAATGCGTGCCTTGATATTAGCATGTAGAAATAGAGGCAACAAATCAACTTATCGAATGTTGAAAAAGTTATCAATATATTCACAAGGTCAGTCAAAAGATTACAAATGAATTTCTTAACCCTCTATTGATGCAAACAATAAAGAATATTTTTCAATATATTTTCGGCTGCTTATCTGTTACATAGACGTCGATAAATCCCATTTCCATGAAAGCAGAGTGGCGCAGCGGAAGCGTGCTGGGCCCATAACCCAGAGGTCGATGGATCGAAACCATCCTCTGCTAACACTTTTTTTCATCACTCTTAGCTAGGTTTTAGTTATCGCAGATCTCCAGGTAAAGTTTGCTGTGGCTTTGCATAGACATTTATTAAAAAATTAACCCGTAAAAACAAAGTTTTTCCACTATAAATACTTTATATGCGTGGCGGCTAGAGTCCTCTGGTCCTCTGGCTGAGATGGCTGCTACCTATGCGTCAGATGAATGGCTGCCACCATTAAGCAATTGGTAATTAAATACATAAAAACTATTCCTAAAAAGTGTAAAATTTTGGAGAAAAAAAATTCACCAAAATACATTGTCACGCATAACGAGTCTGTGTGCAAAATGTCAGCTCGATTGGATCACGGGAAGTGGGTAAAAAACGACCGATAGATTTGCATGGTCGTAAGCAAGCAAGCAAGTGAACTTAATATAAAGGATTTAAAAAGTGCTATGGCATTTGTCGCGATGAACACACAAAACAACCCAGCGAGGGATTCGAGCCAGTGGTAAAGCGCGCTTTTAGCATGTGAGAAGTAGTGAGATTGATACCCACATTCTCCAAAGCACAAATGGCTAATGCGTGCCTTGATATTAGCATGTAGAAATAGAGGCAACAAATCAACTTATCGAATGTTGAAAAAGTTATCAATATATTCACAAGGTCAGTCAAAAGATTACAAATGCATTTCTTAACCCTCTATTGATGCAAACAATACAGAATATTTTTCAATATCTTTTCGGCTGCGTATCAGTTACATAGACGTCGATAAAACCCATTTCCACGAAAGCAGAGTGGCGCAGCGGAAGCTTGCTGGGCCCATAACCAAGAGGTCGATGGATTGAAACCAATCTCTGCTAACACTTTTTTTCATCACTCTTAGCTAGGTTTTAGTTTTAGCAGATTTAAAGGTAAAGTTTGCTGTGGCTTTGCATAGACATTTATTAAAAAGTGCTATGGCATTTGTCGCGATAAACACACAAAATAACCCAGCGAGGGATTCGATCCAGTGGTAAAGCGCGCTTTTAGCATGTGAAAAGTAGTGAGATTGATCCCCACATTCTCCAAAGCACAAATGGGTAATGCGTGCCTTTATATTAGCACTAGCAGAAGTACCCGGCGTTGCCCGGGTGAAAAATATATTTGTTAATAACCTTACATATATACACAGATGGGCTGCTACCCCTGCCCCCCCCCCCCAGCCACGATCTTCTCGGCCGCTGTGCAGTAATATGTACGGCCTATAGTGTGGTGGGGTGTCGAGGCCCAGTACCGTGCAGAGCCTCCGGCCTCGCCTAAATTATCCACCCGGCAGAGGCTGGGTACTGGGGCCGTTACCCACCCCCCCCCCCCCGTGCTACAATAATAGTCTAATCGCTATAAATTTATTATCTACCGACCCTATAATAGTAATTGCACACATTGGGGTGGGGGGGGGAGTGAAGAGGACGTGAAACTTTGATGAATTTACCTCAGAGTCGCGTGTTAATGCGTGCGCATATTTTTAACGGGAATTAAAAATGGCGTCCACCCGCAGCGAATGCGTCGCTAGCCGTTGCCAGGGGCAACCGCCGTGGAAAGCCAAACGGACCAATCGTGTCTCGCAAATCCCTCACATTTCGTCCAATGAAACTGCGTATGGTCCGGCGACACACAGACACACACACAGACAGACAGGCAGACAGACAGACAGATTTGCGATTTTATATATATAGACTAGCAGAAGTACCTGGCGTTGCCCCGGTGAAAAATATATTTCTTACTAACCTTACATATATACACAGATGGGCTGCTACCCCTGCCCCCCCCCCCCCCCCAGCCACGATCTCCTCGGCCGCTGTGCAGTAATATGTACGGCCTATAGTGTGGTGGGGTGTCGAGGCCTAGTACCGTGCAGAGCCTCCGGCCTCGCCTAAATTGCCAACCCTGCTGAGGCTGGGTACTGGGGCCGTTACCCCCCCCCCCCCGCGCTACAATAATACTGTCTAATCGCTATAATTTTATTATCTACCGACCCTATAATAGTAATTGCACACATTGGGGTGGGGGGGGGGGGAGTGAAGAGGACGTGAAACTTTGATGAATTTACCTCAGAGTCGCGTGTTAATGCGTGCGCATATTTTTAACGGGAATTCAAAATGGCGTCCACCCCGCAGCGAATGCGTCGCTACCCGTTGCCAGGGGCAACCGCCGTGGAAAACCAAACAGACCAATCGTGTCTCGCAAATCTATCACATTTCGTTCAATGAAACTGCGTATGGTCCGGCGACAGACAGACAGACAGATTTGCGATTTTATATATATAGATGTAGAAATAGAAGCAACAAATCAACTTATCGAATGTTGAAAAAGTAATCAATATATTCACAAGGTCAGTCAAAAGATTACAAATGAATTTTTTAACCCTCGATTGATGCAAACAATAAAGAATATTTTTCAATATCTTTTCGGCTGCTTATCAGTTACATAGACGTCGATAAAACCATTTCCATGAAAGCAGAGTGGCGCAGCGGAAGGTGCTGGGCCCATAACCCAGAGGTCGATGGATCGAAACCATCCTCTGCTAACACGTTTTTTTTTCATCACTCTTAGCTAGGTTATAGTTGTAGCAGATTTAAAGGTTAAGTTTGCTGTGGCTTTGCATAGATATTTATTAAAAAGTGCTATGGCATTTGTCGCCATAAACACACAAAATAACCCGGCGTGGGATTAGATCCAGTGGTAAAGCGTGCGTTTAGCATGTGAGAAGTAGTGAGATTGATCCCCACATTCTCCAAAGCACAAATGGCTAATGCGTGCCTTGATATTAGCATGTAGAAATAGAGGCAACAAATCAACTTATCGAATGTTGAAAAAGTTATCAATATATTCACAAGGTCAGTCAAAAGATTACAAATGAATTTCTTAACCCTCGATTGATGCAAACAATAAAGAATATTTTTCAACACCTTTTCGGCTGCTTATCAGTTACATAGACGTCGATGAAACCTTTAACATGAAAGCAGAGTGGCGCAGCGGAAGCATGCTGGGCCAATAACCCAGAGGTCGATGGATCGAAACCATCTTCTGCTAACCCATTTTTTTCCATCACTCTTAGCTAGGCTTTAGTTATAGCAGATTTAAAGGTTAAGTTTGCTGTGGCTTTGCATAGCTATTTATTAAAAAGTGCTATGGCATTTGTCGCCATAAACACACAAAATAACCCGGCGTGAGATTAGATCCAGTGGTAAAGCACGCGTTTAGCATGTGAGAAGTAGTGAGATTGATCCCCACATTCTCCAAAGCACAAATGGGTAATAAGTGACTTTTTTATTAGCATGTAGAAATAGAGGCAACAAATCGACTCATCGAATGTTGAAAAAGTTATCAATATATTCACAAGGTCAATGAAAAGATTACAAATGAATTTCTTAACCCTCTATTGATGCAAACAATAAAGAATATTTTTCAATATCTTTTCGGCTGCTTATCAGTTACATAGAAGTCGATAAAACCCATTTCCATGAAAGCAGAGTGGCGCAGCGGAAGCGTGCTGGGCCCATAACCCAGAGGTCGATGGATCGAAACCATCCTCTGCTAACACTTTTTTTCATCACTCTTAGCTAGGTTTTAGTTATCGCAGATCTACAGGTAAAGTTTGCTGTGGCTTTGCATAGACATTTATTAAAAAATTTAACCCGTAAAAACAAAGTTTTTCACTATAAATCCTTTATATGCGTGGCGGCTAGAGTCATCTCGTCCTCTGGCTTGAGATGGCTGCTACCTATGGGTCAGATGAATGGCTGCCACCATTAAGCAATTGTTAATTAAATATAATATATTTTTTCCTAAAAGTGTAAAATTTTGGAAAAAAAATTTCACCAAAATACATTGTCACGCACAACGAGTCTGTGTGCAAAATGTCAGCTCGATTGGATCACGGGAAGTGGGTAAAAAACGACCGATAGATTTGCATGGTCGTAAGCAAGCAAGCAAGTGAACTTAATATAAAGGATTTAAAAAGTGCTATGGCATTTGTCGCGATAAACACACAAAATAACCCAGCGAGGGATTCGATCCAGTGGTAAAGCGCGCTTTTAGCATGTGAGAAGTAGTGAGATTGATCCCCACATTTTCCAAAGCACAAATGGGTAATGCGTGCCTTGATATTAGCATGTAGAAATAGAGGCAACAAATCAACTTATCGAATGTTGAAAAAGTTATCAATATATTCACAAGGTCAAACAAAAGATTACAAATGAATTTCTTAACCCTCTATTGATGCAAACAATAAAGAATATGTTTCAATATCTTTTCGGCTGCTTATCAGTTACATAGACGTCGATAAAGCCTATTTTCATGAAAGCAGAGTGGCGCAGCGGAAGCGTGCTGGGCCCATAACCCAGAGGTCGATGGATTGAAACCATCCTCTGCTAACACGTTTTTTTTCATCACTCTTAGCTAGGTCATAGTTATAGCAGATTTAAAGGTTAAGTTTGCTGTGGCTTTGCATAGATATTTATTAAAAAGTGCAATGGCATTTGTCGCCATAAACACACAAAATAACCCGGCGTGGGATTAGATCCAGTGGTAAAGCGCGCGTTTAGCATGTGAGAAGTAGTGAGATTGATACCCACATTTTCCAAAGCACAAATGGGTAATGCGTGCCTTGATATTAGCATGTAGAAATAGAGGCAACAAATCAACTTATCGAATGTTGAAAAAGTTATCAATATATTCACAAGGTCAGTCAAAAGATTACAAATGAATTTCTTAACCCTCTATTGATGCAAACAATAAAGAATATTTTTCAATATATTTCCGGCTGCTTATCAGTTACATAGACGTCGATAAATCCCATTTCCATGAAAGCAGAGTGGCGCAGCGGAAGCGTGCTGGGCCCATAACCCAGAGGTCGATGGATTGAAACCATCCTCTGCTAACACTTTTTTTCATCACTCTTAGCTAGGTTTTAGTTATCGCAGATCTACAGGTAAAGTTTGCTGTGGCTTTGCATAGACATTTATTAAAAAATTAACCCGTAAAAACAAAGTTTTTCACTATAAATCCTTTATATGCGTGGCGGCTAGAGTCCTCTGGTCCTCTGGCTGAGATGGCTGTCACCTATGCGTCAGATGAATGGCTGCCACCATTAAGCAATTGGTAATTAAATAAATAAAAAATTCCTAAAAAGTGTAAAATTTTTGAAAAAAAAATTCATCAAAATACATTGTCACGCATAACGAGTCTGTGTGCAAAATGTCAGCTCGATTGGATCACGGGAAGTGGGTAAAAAACGACCGATAGATTTGCATGGTCGTAAGCAAGCAAGCAAGTGAACTTAATATAAAGGATTTAAAAAGTGCTATGGCATTTGTCGCGATTAACACACAAAACAACCCAGCGAGGGATTCGAGCCAGTGGTAAAGCGCGCTTTTAGCATGTGAGAAGTAGTGAGATTGATACCCACATTCTCCAAAGCACAAATGGATAATGCGTGCCTTGATATTAGCATGTAGAAATAGAGGCAACAAATCAACTTATCGAATGTTGAAAAAGTTATCAATATATTCACAAGGTCAAACAAAATATTACAAATGAATTTCTTAACCCTCTATTGATGCAAACAATAAAGAATATTTTTCAATATCTTTTCGGCTGCTTATCAGTTACATAGACGTCGATAAATCCTATTTCCATGAAAGCAGAGTGGTGCAGCGGAAGCGTGCTGGGCCCATAACCCAGAGGTCGATGGATCGAAACCAATCTCTGCTAACACTTTTTTTCATCACTCTTAGCTAGGTTTTAGTTATCGCAGATCTACAGGTAAAGTTTGCTGTGGCTTTGCATAGACATTTATTAAAAAGTGCTATGGCATTTGTCGCGATAAACACACAAAACAACCCAGCGAGGGATTCGATCCAGTGGTAAAGCGCGCTTTTAGCATGTGAGAAGTAGTGAGATTGATCCCCACATTTTCCAAAGCACAAATGGGTAATGCGTGCCTTGATATTAGCATGTAGAAATAGAGGCAACAAATCAACTTATCGAATGTTGAAAAAGTTATCAATATATTCACAAGGTCAAACAAAAGATTACAAATGAATTTCTTAACCCTCTATTGATGCAAACAATAAAGAATATGTTTCAATATCTTTTCGGCTGCTTATCAGTTACATAGACGTCGATAAAGCCTATTTTCATGAAAGCAGAGTGGCGCAGCGGAAGCGTGCTGGGCCCATAACCCAGAGGTCGATGGATTGAAACCATCCTCTGCTAACACGTTTTTTTTCATCACTCTTAGCTAGGTCATAGTTATAGCAGATTTAAAGGTTAAGTTTGCTGTGGCTTTGCATAGATATTTATTAAAAAGTGCAATGGCATTTGTCGCCATAAACACACAAAATAACCCGGCGTGGGATTAGATCCAGTGGTAAAGCGCGCGTTTAGCATGTGAGAAGTAGTGAGATTGATACCCACATTTTCCAAAGCACAAATGGGTAATGCGTGCCTTGATATTAGCATGTAGAAATAGAGGCAACAAATCAACTTATCGAATGTTGAAAAAGTTATCAATATATTCACAAGGTCAGTCAAAAGATTACAAATGAATTTCTTAACCCTCTATTGATGCAAACAATAAAGAATATTTTTCAATATATTTCCGGCTGCTTATCAGTTACATAGACGTCGATAAATCCCATTTCCATGAAAGCAGAGTGGCGCAGCGGAAGCGTGCTGGGCCCATAACCCAGAGGTCGATGGATTGAAACCATCCTCTGCTAACACTTTTTTTCATCACTCTTAGCTAGGTTTTAGTTATCGCAGATCTACAGGTAAAGTTTGCTGTGGCTTTGCATAGACATTTATTAAAAAATTAACCCGTAAAAACAAAGTTTTTCACTATAAATCCTTTATATGCGTGGCGGCTAGAGTCCTCTGGTCCTCTGGCTGAGATGGCTGTCACCTATGCGTCAGATGAATGGCTGCCACCATTAAGCAATTGGTAATTAAATAAATAAAAAATTCCTAAAAAGTGTAAAATTTTTGAAAAAAAAATTCATCAAAATACATTGTCACGCATAACGAGTCTGTGTGCAAAATGTCAGCTCGATTGGATCACGGGAAGTGGGTAAAAAACGACCGATAGATTTGCATGGTCGTAAGCAAGCAAGCAAGTGAACTTAATATAAAGGATTTAAAAAGTGCTATGGCATTTGTCGCGATTAACACACAAAACAACCCAGCGAGGGATTCGAGCCAGTGGTAAAGCGCGCTTTTAGCATGTGAGAAGTAGTGAGATTGATACCCACATTCTCCAAAGCACAAATGGATAATGCGTGCCTTGATATTAGCATGTAGAAATAGAGGCAACAAATCAACTTATCGAATGTTGAAAAAGTTATCAATATATTCACAAGGTCAAACAAAATATTACAAATGAATTTCTTAACCCTCTATTGATGCAAACAATAAAGAATATTTTTCAATATCTTTTCGGCTGCTTATCAGTTACATAGACGTCGATAAATCCTATTTCCATGAAAGCAGAGTGGTGCAGCGGAAGCGTGCTGGGCCCATAACCCAGAGGTCGATGGATCGAAACCAATCTCTGCTAACACTTTTTTTCATCACTCTTAGCTAGGTTTTAGTTATCGCAGATCTACAGGTAAAGTTTGCTGTGGCTTTGCATAGACATTTATTAAAAAGTGCTATGGCATTTGTCGCGATAAACACACAAAACAACCCAGCGAGGGATTCGATCCAGTGGTAAAGCGCGCTTTTAGCATGTGAGAAGTAGTGAGATTGATCCCCACATTTTCCAAAGCACAAATGGGTAATAAGTGACTTTTTTTATTAGCATGTAGAAATAGAGGCAACAAATCAACTCGTCGAATGTTTAAAAAGTTAACAATATATTCACAAGGTCAAACAAAAGATTACAAATGAATTTCTTAACCCTCTATTGATGCAAACAATAAAGAATATTTTTCCATATATTTTCGGCTGCTTATCAGTTACATAGACGTCGATGAAACTATTTTCATGAAAGCAGAGTGGCGCAGCGGAAGCGTGCTGGGCCCATAACCCAGAGGTCGATGGATCGAAACCATCCTCTGCTAACACTTTTTTTCATCACTCTTAGCTAGGTTTTAGTTATCGCAGATCTACAGGTAAAGTTTGCTGTGGCTTTGCATAGACATTTATTAAAAAATTAACCCGTAAAAACAAAGTTTTTCACTATAAATCCTTTATATGCGTGGCGGCTAGAGTCCTCTGGTCCTCTGGCTGAGATGGCTGTCACCTATGCGTCAGATGAATGGCTGCCACCATTAAGCAATTGGTAATTAAATAAAAAAAAATTCCTAAAAAGTGTAAAATTTTTGAAAAAAAAATTCATCAAAATACATTGTCACGCATAACGAGTCTGTGTGCAAAATGTCAGCTCGATTGGATCACGGGAAGTGGGTAAAAAACGACCGATAGATTTGCATGGTCGTAAGCAAGCAAGCAAGTGAACTTAATATAAAGGATTTAAAAAGTGCTATGGCATTTGTCGCGATAAACACACAAAATAACCCAGCGAGGGATTCGATCCAGTGGTAAAGCGCGCTTTTAGCATGTGAGAAGTAGTGAGATTGATCCCCACATTTTCCAAAGCACAAATGGGTAATGCGTGCCTTGATATTAGCATGTAGAAATAGAGGCAACAAATCAACTCGTCGAATGTTTAAAAAGTTAACAATATATTCACAAGGTCAAACAAAAGATTACAAATGAATTTCTTAACTCTCTATTGATGCAAACAATAAAGAATATTTTTCCATATATTTTCGGCTGCTTATAAGTTACATAGACGTCGATGAAAACATTTTCATGAAAGCAAAGTGGCGCAGCGGAAGCGTGCTGGGCCCATAACCCAGAGGTCGATGGATCGAAACCATCCTCTGCTAACACGTTTTTTTTCATCACTCTTAGCTAGGTCATAGTTATAGCAGATTTAAAGGTTAAGTTTGCTGTGGCTTTGCATAGATATTTATTAAAAAGTGCAATGGCATTTGTCGCCATAAACACACAAAATAACCCGGCGTGGGATTAGATCCAGTGGTAAAGCGCGCGTTTAGCATGTGAGAAGTAGTGAGATTGATACCCACATTTTCCAAAGCACAAATGGGTAATGCGTGCCTTGATATTAGCATGTAGAAATAGAGGCAACAAATCAACTTATCGAATGTTGAAAAAGTTATCAATATATTCACAAGGTCAGTCAAAAGATTACAAATGAATTTCTTAACCCTCTATTGATGCAAACAATAAAGAATATTTTTCAATATATTTCCGGCTGCTTATCAGTTACATAGACGTCGATAAATCCCATTTCCATGAAAGCAGAGTGGCGCAGCGGAAGCGTGCTGGGCCCATAACCCAGAGGTCGATGGATTGAAACCATCCTCTGCTAACACTTTTTTTCATCACTCTTAGCTAGGTTTTAGTTATCGCAGATCTACAGGTAAAGTTTGCTGTGGCTTTGCATAGACATTTATTAAAAAATTAACCCGTAAAAACAAAGTTTTTCACTATAAATCCTTTATATGCGTGGCGGCTAGAGTCCTCTGGTCCTCTGGCTGAGATGGCTGTCACCTTTGCGTCAGATGAATGGCTGCCACCATTAAGCAATTGGTAATTAAATAAAAAAAAAAATCCTAAAAAGTGTAAAATTTTTGAAAAAAAAATTCATCAAAATACATTGTCACGCATAACGAGTCTGTGTGCAAAATGTCAGCTCGATTGGATCACGGGAAGTGGGTAAAAAACGACCGATAGATTTGCATGGTCGTAAGCAAGCAAGCAAGTGAACTTAATATAAAGGATTTAAAAAGTGCTATGGCATTTGTCGCGATTAACACACAAAACAACCCAGCGAGGGATTCGAGCCAGTGGTAAAGCGCGCTTTTAGCATGTGAGAAGTAGTGAGATTGATACCCACATTCTCCAAAGCACAAATGGCTAATGCGTGCCTTGATATTAGCATGTAGAAATAGAGGCAACAAATCAACTTATCGAATGTTGAAAAAGTTAACAATATATTCACAAGGTCAAACAAAAGATTACAAATGAATTTCTTAACTCTCTATTGATGCAAACAATAAAGAATATTTTTCCATATATTTTCGGCTGCTTATATGTTACATAGACGTCGATGAAAACATTTTCATGAAAGCAAAGTGGCGCAGCGGAAGCGTGCTGGGCCCATAACCCAGAGGTCGATGGATCGAAACCATCCTCTGCTAACACGTTTTTTTTCATCACTCTTAGCTAGGTCATAGTTATAGCAGATTTAAAGGTTAAGTTTGCTGTGGCTTTGCATAGATATTTATTAAAAAGTGCAATGGCATTTGTCGCCATAAACACACAAAATAACCCGGCGTGGGATTAGATCCAGTGGTAAAGCGCGCGTTTAGCATGTGAGAAGTAGTGAGATTGATACCCACATTTTCCAAAGCACAAATGGGTAATGCGTGCCTTGATATTAGCATGTAGAAATAGAGGCAACAAATCAACTTATCGAATGTTGAAAAAGTTATCAATATATTCACAAGGTCAGTCAAAAGATTACAAATGAATTTCTTAACCCTCTATTGATGCAAACAATAAAGAATATTTTTCAATATATTTCCGGCTGCTTATCAGTTACATAGACGTCGATAAATCCCATTTCCATGAAAGCAGAGTGGCGCAGCGGAAGCGTGCTGGGCCCATAACCCAGAGGTCGATGGATTGAAACCATCCTCTGCTAACACTTTTTTTCATCACTCTTAGCTAGGTTTTAGTTATCGCAGATCTACAGGTAAAGTTTGCTGTGGCTTTGCATAGACATTTATTAAAAAATTAACCCGTAAAAACAAAGTTTTTCACTATAAATCCTTTATATGCGTGGCGGCTAGAGTCCTCTGGTCCTCTGGCTGAGATGGCTGTCACCTTTGCGTCAGATGAATGGCTGCCACCATTAAGCAATTGGTAATTAAATAAAAAAAAAATCCTAAAAAGTGTAAAATTTTTGAAAAAAAAATTCATCAAAATACATTGTCACGCATAACGAGTCTGTGTGCAAAATGTCAGCTCGATTGGATCACGGGAAGTGGGTAAAAAACGACCGATAGATTTGCATGGTCGTAAGCAAGCAAGCAAGTGAACTTAATATAAAGGATTTAAAAAGTGCTATGGCATTTGTCGCGATTAACACACAAAACAACCCAGCGAGGGATTCGAGCCAGTGGTAAAGCGCGCTTTTAGCATGTGAGAAGTAGTGAGATTGATACCCACATTCTCCAAAGCACAAATGGCTAATGCGTGCCTTGATATTAGCATGTAGAAATAGAGGCAACAAATCAACTTATCGAATGTTGAAAAAGTTATCAATATATTCACAAGGTCAAACAAAAGATTACAAATGAATTTCTTAACCCTCTATTGATGCAAACAATGAAGAATATTTTTCAATATCTTTTCGGCTGCTTATCAGTTACATAGACGTCGATAAATCCTATTTCTATGAAAGCGGAGTGGTGCAGAGGAAGCGTGCTGGGCCCATAACCCAGAGGTCGATGGATCGAAACCAATCTCTGCTAACACTTTTTTTCATCACTCTTAGCTAGGTTTTAGTTATCGCAGATCTACAGGTAAAGTTTGCTGTGGCTTTGCATAGACATTTATTAAAAAGTGCTATGGCATTTGTCGCCATAAACACACAAAACAACCCAGCGAGGGATTCGATCCAGTGGTAAAGCGCGCTTTTAGCATGTGAGAAGTAGTGAGATTGATCCCCACATTTTCCAAAGCACAAATGGGTAATAAGTGACTTTTTTTATTAGCATGTAGAAATAGAGGCAACAAATCAACTCGTCGAATGTTTAAAAAGTTAACAATATATTCACAAGGTCAAACAAAAGATTACAAATGAATTTCTTAACCCTCTATTGATGCAAACAATAAAGAATATTTTTCCATATATTTTCGGCTGCTTATCAGTTACATAGACGTCGATGAAACTATTTTCATGAAAGCAGAGTGGCGCAGCGGAAGCGTGCTGGGCCCATAACCCAGAGTTCGATGGATCGAAACCATCCTATGCTAACACTTTTTTTCATCACTCTTAGCTAGGTTTTAGTTATCGCAGATCTACAGGTAAAGTTTGCTGTGGCTTTGCATAGACATTTATTAAAAAATTAACCCGTAAAAACAAAGTTTTTCACTATAAATCCTTTATATGCGTGGCGGCTAGAGTCCTCTGGTCCTCTGGCTGAGATGGCTGTCACCTATGCGTCAGATGAATGGCTGCCACCATTAAGCAATTGGTAATTAAATAAAAAAAAATTCCTAAAAAGTGTAAAATTTTTGAAAAAAAAATTCATCAAAATACATTGTCACGCATAACGAGTCTGTGTGCAAAATGTCAGCTCGATTGGATCACGGGAAGTGGGTAAAAAACGACCGATAGATTTGCATGGTCGTAAGCAAGCAAGCAAGTGAACTTAATATAAAGGATTTAAAAAGTGCTATGGCATTTGTCGCGATAAACACACAAAACAACCCAGCGAGGGATTCGATCCAGTGGTAAAGCACGCGTTTAGCATGTGAGAAGTAGTGAGATTGATACCCACATTCTCCAAAGCACAAATGGCTAATGCGTGCCATGATATTAGCATGTAGAAATAGAGGCAACAAATCAACTTATCGAATGTTGAAAAAGTTATCAATATATTCACAAGGTCAGTCAAAAGATTACAAATGCATTTCTTAACCCTCTATTGATGCAAACAATACAGAATATTTTTCAATATATTTTCGGCTGCTTATCAGTTACATAGACGTCGATAAAACCCATTTCCACGAAAGCAGAGTGGCGCAGCGGAAGCGTGCTGGGCCCATAACCAAGAGGTCGATGGATTGAAACCAATCTCTGCTAACACTTTTTTTCATCACTCTTAGCTAGGTTTTAGTTATCGCAGATCTACAGGTAAAGTTTGCTGTGGCTTTGCATAGACATTTATTAAAAAGTGCTATGGCATTTGTCGCGATAAACACACAAAATAACCCAGCGAGGGATTCGATCCAGTGGTAAAGCGCGCTTTTAGCATGTGAGAAGTAGTGAGATTGATCCCCACATTTTCCAAAGCACAAATGGGTAATAAGTGACTTTTTTTATTAGCATGTAGAAATAGAGGCAACAAATCAACTCATCGAATGTTTAAAAAGTTAACAATATATTCACAAGGTCAAACAAAAGATTACAAATGAATTGCTTAACCCTCTATTGATGCAAACAATAAAGAATATTTTTCCATATATTTTCGGCTGCTTATAAGTTACATAGACGTCGATGAAACCATTTTCAAGAAAGCAGAGTGGAGCAGCGGAAGCATGCTGGGCCCATAACCCAGAGGTCGATGGATCGAAACCATCCTCTGCTAACACGTTTTTTTTCATCACTCTTAGCTAGGTCATAGTTACAGCAGATTTAAAGGTTAAGTTTGCTGTGGCTTTGCATAGATATTTATTAAAAAGTGCAATGGCATTTGTCGCCATTAACACACAAAATAACCCGGCGTGGGATTAGATCCAGTGGTAAAGCGCGCGTTTAGCATGTGAGAAGTAGTGAGATTGATACCCACATTTTCCAAAGCACAAATGGGTAATAAGTGACTTTTTTTATTAGCATGTAGAAATAGAGGCAACAAATCAACTCATCGAATGTTTAAAAAGTTAACAATATATTCACAAGGTCAAACAAAAGATTACAAATGAATTTCTTAACCCTCTATTGATGCAAACAATAAAGAATATTTTCCATATATTTTCGGCTGCTTATCAGTTACATAGACGTCGATAAAACCTTTTTTCATGAAAGCAGAGTGGCGCAGCGGAAGCGTGCTGGGCCCATAACCCAGAGGTCGATGGATCGAAACCATTCTCTGCTAACACTTTTTTTCATCACTCTTAGCTAGGTTTTAGTTATCGCAGATCTACAGGTAAAGTTTGCTGTGGCTTTGCATAGACATTTATTAAAAAATTTAACCCGTAAAAACAAAGTTTTTCACTATAAATCCTTTATATGCGTGGCGGCTAGAGTCCTCTCGTCCTCTGGCTTGAGATGGTTGCCACCTATGGATCAGATGAATGGCTGCCACCATTAAGCAATTGGTAATGAAATATAATTTATTTTTTCCTATAAAGTGTAAAATTTTGGGAAAAAATTTTCACCAAAATACATTGTCACGCACAACGAGTCTGTGTGCAAAATGTCAGCTCGATTGGATCCCGGGAAGTGGGTTAAAAAACGACGGAAAGATTTGCATGGTCGTAAGCAAGCAAGCAAGCAAGTGAACTTAATATAAAGGATTTAAAAAGTGCTATGGCATTTGTTGCGATAAACACACAAAACAACCCAGCGAGGGATTCGATCCAGTGGTAAAGCGCGCTTTTAGCATGTGAGAAGTAGTGAGATTGATCCCCACATTTTCCAAAGCACAAATGGGTAATAAGTGACTTTTTTATTAGAAATAGAGGTAACAAATCAACTCGTCGAATGTTTAAAAAGTTAACAATATATTCACAAGGTCAAACAAAAGATTACAAATGAATTTCTTAACCCTCTATTGATGCAAACAATAAAGACTATTTTTCCATATATTTTCGGCTGCTTATCAGTTACATAGACGTCGATAAAACCATTTTCATGAAAGCAGATTGGTGCATCGGAAGCGTGTTGGGCCCATAACCCAGAGGTCGATGGATCGAAACCATCCTCTGCTAACACGTTTTTTTCTTCACTCTTAGATAGATAGATCGTGTATTGTCATTGTCACCAGTACAACGAAATTTAAAATGCTCACCAGTCAGGGCATCATTCATAAATTTAAATTAAATAAAACAAGAAAATAAAAATGAAAAATTAAATGAAAGATAATCAATTTATACTATATATAAAAAACAGCCCAAGTATACCCACATACCCACATAAGGTTACATTTTGTCATTGCACATCTCTATTTCACAGTCAATTGAAAATACTATTACTTAATAATTAATTAGCATTATTGAGTGTGGTGATCGCTGTAGGATAAAAGCTCTGTTTGAATCTGTTTGTCCTTGTTTTGACTGATCTGAATCGTCTGCCTGATAGCAACAGCTCAAACAGTGAGTGTCCAGGGTGAGAAGAGTCCTTTATAATGTTCTGTGCTTTTTTGATGCAACGTGAACTGTGTAGTTCTTCCAGTGTGGGGAGATGGCAGCCGGCGATCTTTTGGGCTGTGTTGATGACCCTCTGGAGCGCTTTCCTCTGAGCCACTGTGCAGCTGGTGTACCATACACAGATGCAGCATGTGAGAATGCTCTCGATGGAGGCTCGGTAGAAGGACACCAGCAGTTTCTGTGTGATGGTATTATTCCTGAGAATTCTCAGGAAGTAAAGTCTCTGCTGGGCCTTTTTCAGAAGCTCAGTGCTGTTGGCGCTCCAGGTCAGGCCCTCCCCAATGTGGACTCCCAGGAAGCAGAAGTCTGCCACCCTCTCCACACAGTCCCCGCTGATGATTAGTGGTGGAGTGTCCGTTTTCTTTCTCCTGTAGTCTATTATGAGCTCCTTGGTCTTTGCGGTGTTAAGGAGCAGGTTGTTGCCCCTGCAGTATGCTGTCAGCCGCTCCACCTCGTCCCTGTAGGCAGACTCATCCCCCCCAGAGATGAGCCCCACCACTGTGGTGTCATCAGCAAACTTCACAATGGTGTTGCTATGGTGGACGGCGGCACAGTCATGTGTGTAGAGGGAGTAGAGCAGGGGGCTCAGTACACAGCCCTGGGGCGAGCCGGTACTGAGGCTCAGGGCTGTGGATGTATGACGGCCCACTCTGACCCTCTGTCTGCGGCCCGAGAGGAAACTATGTATCCACATGCAGGTGGAATGTGGAATCCCCAGGTCGCCCAGTTTTTCCACCAGTTTGTGTGGGAGGATGGTGTTGAACGCAGAACTGTAATCCACGAAGAGCATCCGCACATAGCTCCCCTGCTGCTCCAGGTGTGACAGTGCAGCATGTAGTGCTGTGGCCACGGCGTCCTCCGTGGATCGGTTCGCTCTGTAGGCAAACTGGTGGGGGTCAAGGTTTCGGGGCAAGCTTCCTATGATGTGACTCGGACCAGTTTTTCAAAGCACTTCATCACCACTGGCGTGAGTGCTACTGGCCGGTAGTCGTTGTAGCTGGAAATGTGGGTTTTTTTGGGCAGGGGGACTATGGTGGAGGACTTTAGGCAGGGTGGTAAAGTGGACTGTTCCAGAGACAGGTTGAAAATCCTTGTGAAGACTCCAGCCAGCTCGTCAGCACAGTCCCTCAGCACACGTCCCGGGACGCCATCAGGTCCCGCAGCCTTCCTCGGGTTGACGGCCCGCAGCGTGTGCCTCACCTCATGCTCCTCTACTGTGAGGTTTAAGCTGCTGTGGACCGTGAGGTTTGGTGATGCTGTCCTTTGTGGTGTCACCTCAAAGCGGGCAAAGAAGAGATTCAACTCCTAGGTCATAGTTATAGCAGATTTAAAGGTTAAGTTTGCTGTGGCTTTGCATAGATATTTGTCGCCATAAACACACAAAATAACCCGGCGTGGGATTAGATCCAGTGGTAAAGTGCGCGTTTAGCCTGTGAGAAGTAGTGAGATTGATACCCACATTTTCCAAAGCACAAATGGGTAATGCGTGCCTTGATATTAGCATGTAGAAATAGAGGCAACAAATCAACTTATCGAATGTTGAAAAAGTTATCAATATATTCACAAGGTCAAACAAAAGATTAAAAATGCATTTCTTAACCCTCTATTGATGCAAACAATAAAGAATATTTTTCCATATATTTTCGGCTGCTTATCAGTTACATAGACGTCGATAAAACCCATTTCCATGAAAGCAGAGTGGTGCAGTGGAAGCGTGCCGGGCCCATAACCCAGAGGTCGATGGATCTAAACCATCCTCTGCTAACACTTTTTTTCATCACTCCTAGATAGGTTTTAGTTATCGCAGATCTACAGGTAAAGTTTGCTGTGGCTTTGCATAGACATTTATTAAAAAAATTAACCCGTAAAAACAAAGTTTTTCACTATAAATCCTTTATATGCGTGGCGGCTAGAGTCCTCTCGTCCTCTGGCTTGAGATGACTGCCACCTATGGGTCAGATGATTGCATTGCACCATTAAGCAATTGGTAATTAAATATAATTTTTTTTTTCCTAAAAAGTGTAACATTTTGGGAAAAAAACTTCACCAAATACATTGTCACGCACAACGAGTCTGTGTGCAAAATGTCAGCTCGATTGGATCACGGGAAGTGGGTAAAAAACGACCGATAGATTTGCATGGTCGTAAGCAAGCAAGCAAGTGAACTTAATATAAAGGATTTTAAAAGTGCTATGGCATTTGTTGCGATAAACACACAAAATAACCCAGCGAGGGATTCGATCCAGTGGTAAAGCGCGCTTTTAGCATGTGAGAAGTAATGAGATTGATCCCCACATTTTCCAAAGCACAAATGGGTAATAAGTGACTTTTTTATTAGCATGTAGAAATAGAGGAAACAAATCCACTCATCGAATGTTGAAAAAGTTAACAATATATTCACAAGGTCAAACAAAAGATTACAAATGAATTTCTTAACCCTCTATTGATGCAAACAATAAAGAATATTTTTCCATATATTTTCGGCTGCTTATCAGTTACATAGACGTCGATGAAACCCATTTCCATGAAAGCAGAGTGGCGCAGCGGAAGCGTGCTGGGCCCATAACCCAGAGGTCGATGGATCGAAACCATCCTCTGCTAACACTTTTTTTTCATCACTCTAAGCTAGGTCATAGTTCTAGCAGATTTAAAGGTTAAGTTTGCTGTGGCTTTGCATTGATATTTATTAAAAAGTGCAATGGCATTTGTCGCCATAAACACACAAAATAACCCGGCGTGGGATTAGATCCAGTGGTAAAGCGCGCGTTTAGCATGTGAGAAGTAGTGAGATTGATACCCACATTTTCCAAAGCACAAATGGGTAATGCTTGCCTTGATATTAGCATGTAGAAATAGAGGCAACAAATCAACTTATCGAATGTTGAAAAAGTTATCAATATATTGACAAGGTCAGTCAAAAGATTACAAATGCATTTCTTAACCCTCTATTGATGCAAACAATAAAGAATATTTTTCCATATATTTTCGGCTGCTTATCAGTTACATAGACGTCGATAAAACCCATTTCCATGAAAGCAGAGTGGCGCAGCGGAAGCGTGCTGGGCCCATAACCCAGAGGTCGATGGATCGAAACCATCCTCTGCTAACACGTTTTTTCATCACTCTTAGCTAGGTTTTATTTTTCGCAGATCTACAGGTAAAGTTTGCTGTGGCTTTGCATAGACATTTATTAAAAAATTTAACCCGTAAAAAGAAAGTTTTTCACTATAAATCCTTTATATGTGTGGCGGCTAGAGTCCTCTCGTCCTCTGGCTTGAGATGGTTGCCACCTATGGATCAGATGAATGGCTGCCACCATTAAGCAATTGGTAATGAAATATAATTTATTTTTTCCTATAAAGTGTAAAATTTTGGAGAAAAAAAATTCACCAAAATACATTGTCACGCACAACGAGTCTGTGTGCAAAATGTCAGCTCGATTGGATCACGGGAAGTGGGTTAAAAAACGACCGAAAGATTTGCATGGTCGTAAGCAAGCAACCAAGCAAGTGAACTTAATATAAAGGATTTAAAAAGTGCTATGGCATTTGTTGCGATAAACACACAAAACAACCCAGCGAGGGATTCGATCCAGTGGTATAGCGCGCTTTTAGCATGTGAGAAGTAGTGAGATTGATCCCCACATTTTCCAAAGCACAAATGGGTAATAAGTGACTTTTTTAATAGCATGTAGAAATAGAGGCAACAAATCAACTTATCGAATGTTGAAAAAGTTATCAATATATTGACAAGGTCAGTCAAAAGATTACAAATGCATTTCTTAACCCTCTATTGATGCAAACAATAAAGAATATTTTTCCATATATTTTCGGCTGCTTATCAGTTACATAGACGTCGATAAAACCCATTTCCATGAAAGCAGAGTGGCGCAGCGGAAGCGTGCTGGGCCCATAACCCAGAGGTCGATGGATCGAAACCATCCTCTGCTAACACGTTTTTTTTCATCACTCTAAGCTAGGTCATAGTTCTAGCAGATTTAAAGGTTAAGTTTGCTGTGGCTTTGCATTGATATTTATTCAAAAGTGCAATGGCATTTGTCGCCATAAACACACAAAATAACCCGGCGTGGGATTAGATCCAGTGGTAAAGCGCGCGTTTAGCATGTGAGAAGTAGTGAGATTGATACCCACATTTTCCAAAGCACAAATGGGTAATGCGTGCCTTGATATTAGCATGTAGAAATAGAGGCAACAAATCAACTTATCGAATGTTGAAAAAGTTATCAATATATTGACAAGGTCAGTCAAAAGATTACAAATGCATTTCTTAACCCTCTATTGATGCAAACAATAAAGAATATTTTTCCATATATTTTCGGCTGCTTATCAGTTACATAGACGTCGATGAAACCATTTTCATGAAAGCAGAGTGGCGCAGTGGAAGCGTGCTGGGCCCATAACCCAGAGGTCGATGGATCGAAACCATCCTCTGCTAACACGTTTTTTTTCATCACTCTAAGCTAGGTCATAGTTCTAGCAGATTTAAAGGTTAAGTTTGCTGTGGCTTTGCATTGATATTTATTAAAAAGTGCAATGGCATTTGTCGCCATAAACACACAAAATAACCCGGCGTGGGATTAGATCCAGTGGTAAAGCGCGCGTTTAGCATGTGAGAAGTAGTGAGATTGATACCCACATTTTCCAAAGCACAAATGGGTAATGCGTGCCTTGATATTAGCATGTAGAAATAGAGGCAACAAATCAACTTATCGAATGTTGAAAAAGTTATCAATATATTGACAAGGTCAGTCAAAAGATTACAAATGCATTTCTTAACCCTCTATTGATGCAAACAATAAAGAATATTTTTCCATATATTTTCGGCTGCTTATCAGTTACATAGACGTCGATAAAACCCATTTCCATGAAAGCAGAGTGGCGCAGCGGAAGCGTGCTGGGCCCATAACCCAGAGGTCGATGGATCGAAACCATCCTCTGCTAACACGTTTTTTCATCACTCTTAGCTAGGTTTTAGTTTTCGCAGATCTACAGGTAAAGTTTGCTGTGGCTTTGCATAGACATTTATTAAAAAATTTAACCCGTAAAAAGAAAGTTTTTCACTATAAATCCTTTATATGTGTGGCGGCTAGAGTCCTCTCGTCCTCTGGCTTGAGATGGTTGCCACCTATGGATCAGATGAATGGCTGCCACCATTAAGCAATTGGTAATGAAATATAATTTATTTTTTCCTATAAAGTGTAAAATTTTGGAGAAAAAAAAATCACCAAAATACATTGTCACGCACAACGAGTCTGTGTGCAAAATGTCAGCTCGATTGGATCACGGGAAGTGGGTTAAAAAACGACCGAAAGATTTGCATGGTCGTAAGCAAGCAACCAAGCAAGTGAACTTAATATAAAGGATTTAAAAAGTGCTATGGCATTTGTTGCGATAAACACACAAAACAACCCAGCGAGGGATTCGATCCAGTGGTATAGCGCGCTTTTAGCATGTGAGAAGTAGTGAGATTGATCCCCACATTTTCCAAAGCACAAATGGGTAATAAGTGACTTTTTTAATAGCATGTAGAAATAGAGGCAACAAATCAACTTATCGAATGTTGAAAAAGTTATCAATATATTGACAAGGTCAGTCAAAAGATTACAAATGCATTTCTTAACCCTCTATTGATGCAAACAATAAAGAATATTTTTCCATATATTTTCGGCTGCTTATCAGTTACATAGACGTCGATAAAACCCATTTCCATGAAAGCAGAGTGGCGCAGCGGAAGCGTGCTGGGCCCATAACCCAGAGGTCGATGGATCGAAACCATCCTCTGCTAACACGTTTTTTTTCATCACTCTAAGCTAGGTCATAGTTCTAGCAGATTTAAAGGTTAAGTTTGCTGTGGCTTTGCATAGACATTTATTAAAAAATTTAACCCGTAAAAAGAAAGTTTTTCACTATAAATCCTTTATATGTGTGGCGGCTAGAGTCCTCTCGTCCTCTGGCTTGAGATGGTTGCCACCTATGGATCAGATGAATGGCTGCCACCATTAAGCAATTGGTAATGAAATATAATTTATTTTTTCCTATAAAGTGTAAAATTTTGGAGAAAAAAAATTCACCAAAATACATTGTCACGCACAACGAGTCTGTGTGCAAAATGTCAGCTCGATTGGATCACGGGAAGTGGGTTAAAAAACGACCGAAAGATTTGCATGGTCGTAAGCAAGCAACCAAGCAAGTGAACTTAATATAAAGGATTTAAAAAGTGCTATGGCATTTGTTGCGATAAACACACAAAACAACCCAGCGAGGGATTCGATCCAGTGGTATAGCGCGCTTTTAGCATGTGAGAAGTAGTGAGATTGATCCCCACATTTTCCAAAGCACAAATGGGTAATAAGTGACTTTTTTATTAGCATGTAGAAATAGAGGCAAGAAATCAACTCATCGAATGTTGAAAAAGTTATCAATATATTCTCAAGGTCAGTCAAAAGATTACAAATGCATTTCTTAACCCTCTATTGATGCAAACAATAAAGAATATTTTTCCATATATTTTCGGCTGCTTATCAGTTACATAGACGTCGATGAAACCATTTTCATGAAAGCAGAGTGGCGCAGCGGAAGCGTGCTGGGCCCATAACCCAGAGGTCGATGGATCGAAACCATCCTCTGCTAACACGTTTTTTTTCATCACTCTAAGCTAGGTCATAGTTCTAGCAGATTTAAAGGTTAAGTTTGCTGTGGCTTTGCATTGATATTTATTAGAAAGTGCAATGGCATTTGTCGCCATAAACACACAAAATAACCCGGCGTGGGATTAGATCCAGTGGTAAAGCGCGCGTTTAGCATGTGAGAAGTAGTGAGATTGATACCCACATTTTCCAAAGCACAAATGGGTAATGCGTGCCTTGATATTAGCATGTAGAAATAGAGGCAACAAATCAACTTATCGAATGTTGAAAAAGTTATCAATATATTGACAAGGTCAGTCAAAAGATTACAAATGCATTTCTTAACCCTCTATTGATGCAAACAATAAAGAATATTTTTCCATATATTTTCGGCTGCTTATCAGTTACATAGACGTCGATAAAACCCATTTCCATGAAAGCAGAGTGGCGCAGCGGAAGCGTGCTGGGCCCATAACCCAGAGGTCGATGGATCGAAACCATCCTCTGCTAACACTTTTTTTTCATCACTCTAAGCTAGGTCATAGTTCTAGCAGATTTAAAGGTTAAGTTTGCTGTGGCTTTGCATTGATATTTATTAAAAAGTGCAATGGCATTTGTCGCCATAAACACACAAAATAACCCGGCGTGGGATTAGATCCAGTGGTAAAGCGCGCGTTTAGCATGTGAGAAGTAGTGAGATTGATACCCACATTTTCCAAAGCACAAATGGGTAATGCTTGCCTTGATATTAGCATGTAGAAATAGAGGCAACAAATCAACTTATCGAATGTTGAAAAAGTTATCAATATATTGACAAGGTCAGTCAAAAGATTACAAATGCATTTCTTAACCCTCTATTGATGCAAACAATAAAGAATATTTTTCCATATATTTTCGGCTGCTTATCAGTTACATAGACGTCGATAAAACCCATTTCCATGAAAGCAGAGTGGCGCAGCGGAAGCGTGCTGGGCCCATAACCCAGAGGTCGATGGATCGAAACCATCCTCTGCTAACACGTTTTTTCATCACTCTTAGCTAGGTTTTAGTTTTCGCAGATCTACAGGTAAAGTTTGCTGTGGCTTTGCATAGACATTTATTAAAAAATTTAACCCGTAAAAAGAAAGTTTTTCACTATAAATCCTTTATATGTGTGGCGGCTAGAGTCCTCTCGTCCTCTGGCTTGAGATGGTTGCCACCTATGGATCAGATGAATGGCTGCCACCATTAAGCAATTGGTAATGAAATATAATTTATTTTTTCCTATAAAGTGTAAAATTTTGGAGAAAAAAAATTCACCAAAATACATTGTCACGCACAACGAGTCTGTGTGCAAAATGTCAGCTCGATTGGATCACGGGAAGTGGGTTAAAAAACGACCGAAAGATGTGCATGGTCGTAAGCAAGCAAGCAAGCAAGTGAACTTAATATAAAGGATTTAAAAAGTGCTATGGCATTTGTTGCGATAAACACACAAAACAACCCAGCGAGGGATTCGATCCAGTGGTATAGCGCGCTTTTAGCATGTGAGAAGTAGTGAGATTGATCCCCACATTTTCCAAAGCACAAATGGGTAAAAAGTGACTTTTTTATTAGCATGTAGAAATAGAGGCAAGAAATCAACTTATCGAATGTTGAAAAAGTTATCAATATATTGACAAGGTCAGTCAAAAGATTACAAATGCATTTCTTAACCCTCTATTGATGCAAACAATAAAGAATATTTTTCCATATATTTTCGGCTGCTTATCAGTTACATAGACGTCGATGAAACCATTTTCATGAAAGCAGAGTGGCGCAGCGGAAGCGTGCTGGGCCCATAACCCAGAGGTCGATGGATCGAAACCATCCTCTGCTAACACGTTTTTTTTCATAACTCTAAGCTAGGTCATAGTTCTAGCAGATTTAAAGGTTAAGTTTGCTGTGGCTTTGCATTGATATTTATTAAAAAGTGCAATGGCATTTGTCGCCATAAACACACAAAATAACCCGGCGTGGGATTAGATCCAGTGGTAAAGCGCGCGTTTAGCATGTGAGAAGTAGTGAGATTGATACCCACATTTTCCAAAGCACAAATGGGTAATGCGTGCCTTGATATTAGCATGTAGAAATAGAGGCAACAAATCAACTTATCGAATGTTGAAAAAGTTATCAATATATTGACAAGGTCAGTCAAAAGATTACAAATGCATTTCTTAACCCTCTATTGATGCAAACAATAAAGAATATTTTTCCATATATTTTCGGCTGCTTATCAGTTACATAGACGTCGATGAAACCATTTTCATGATAGCAGAGTGGCGCAGCGGAAGCGTGCTGGGCCCATAACCCAGAGGTCGATGGATCGAAACCATCCTCTGCTAACACGTTTTTTTTCATCACTCTAAGCTAGGTCATAGTTCTAGCAGATTTAAAGGTTAAGTTTGCTGTGGCTTTGCATTGATATTTATTAAAAAGTGCAATGGCATTTGTCGCCATAAACACACAAAATAACCCGGCGTGGGATTTGATCCAGTGGTAAAGCGCGCGTTTAGCATGTGAGAAGTAGTGAGATTGATACCCACATTTTCCAAAGCACAAATGGGTAATGCGTGCCTTGATATTAGCATGTAGAAATAGAGGCAACAAATCAACTTATCGAATGTTGAAAAAGTTATCAATATATTGACAAGGTCAGTCAAAAGATTACAAATGCATTTCTTAACCCTCTATTGATGCAAACAATAAAGAATATTTTTCCATATATTTTCGGCTGCTTATCAGTTACATAGACGTCGATAAAACCCATTTCCATGAAAGCAGAGTGGCGCAGCGGAAGCGTGCTGGGCCCATAACCCAGAGGTCGATGGATCGAAACCATCCTCTGCTAACACGTTTTTTCATCACTCTTAGCTAGGTTTTAGTTTTCGCAGATCTACAGGTAAAGTTTGCTGTGGCTTTGCATAGACATTTATTAAAAAATTTAACCCGTAAAAAGAAAGTTTTTCACTATAAATCCTTTATATGTGTGGCGGCTAGAGTCCTCTCGTCCTCTGGCTTGAGATGGTTGCCACCTATGGATCAGATGAATGGCTGCCACCATTAAGCAATTGGTAATGAAATATAATTTATTTTTTCCTATAAAGTGTAAAATTTTGGAGAAAAAAAAATCACCAAAATACATTGTCACGCACAACGAGTCTGTGTGCAAAATGTCAGCTCGATTGGATCACGGGAAGTGGGTTAAAAAACGACCGAAAGATTTGCATGGTCGTAAGCAAGCAACCAAGCAAGTGAACTTAATATAAAGGATTTAAAAAGTGCTATGGCATTTGTTGCGATAAACACACAAAACAACCCAGCGAGGGATTCGATCCAGTGGTATAGCGCGCTTTTAGCATGTGAGAAGTAGTGAGATTGATCCCCACATTTTCCAAAGCACAAATGGGTAATAAGTGACTTTTTTAATAGCATGTAGAAATAGAGGCAACAAATCAACTTATCGAATGTTGAAAAAGTTATCAATATATTGACAAGGTCAGTCAAAAGATTACAAATGCATTTCTTAACCCTCTATTGATGCAAACAATAAAGAATATTTTTCCATATATTTTCGGCTGCTTATCAGTTACATAGACGTCGATAAAACCCATTTCCATAAAAGCAGAGTGGCGCAGCGGAAGCGTGCTGGGCCCATAACCCAGAGGTCGATGGATCGAAACCATCCTCTGCTAACACGTTTTTTTTCATCACTCTAAGCTAGGTCATAGTTCTAGCAGATTTAAAGGTTAAGTTTGCTGTGGCTTTGCATAGACATTTATTAAAAAAATTAACCCGTAAAAAGAAAGTTTTTCACTATAAATCCTTTATATGTGTGGCGGCTAGAGTCCTCTCGTCCTCTGGCTTGAGATGGTTGCCACCTATGGATCAGATGAATGGCTGCCACCATTAAGCAATTGGTAATGAAATATAATTTATTTTTTCCTATAAAGTGTAAAATTTTGGAGAAAAAAAATTCACCAAAATACATTGTCACGCACAACGAGTCTGTGTGCAAAATGTCAGCTCGATTGGATCACGGGAAGTGGGTTAAAAAACGACCGAAAGATTTGCATGGTCGTAAGCAAGCAACCAAGCAAGTGAACTTAATATAAAGGATTTAAAAAGTGCTATGGCATTTGTTGCGATAAACACACAAAACAACCCAGCGAGGGATTCGATCCAGTGGTATAGCGCGCTTTTAGCATGTGAGAAGTAGTGAGATTGATCCCCACATTTTCCAAAGCACAAATGGGTAATAAGTGACTTTTTTATTAGCATGTAGAAATAGAGGCAAGAAATCAACTTATCGAATGTTGAAAAAGTTATCAATATATTGACAAGGTCAGTCAAAAGATTACAAATGCATTTCTTAACCCTCTATTGATGCAAACAATAAAGAATATTTTTCCATATATTTTCGGCTGCTTATCAGTTACATAGACGTCGATGAAACCATTTTCATGAAAGCAGAGTGGCGCAGCGGAAGCGTGCTGGGCCCATAACCCAGAGGTCGATGGATCGAAACCATCCTCTGCTAACACGTTTTTTTTCATCACTCTAAGCTAGGTCATAGTTCTAGCAGATTTAAAGGTTAAGTTTGCTGTGGCTTTGCATTGATATTTATTAAAAAGTGCAATGGCATTTGTCGCCATAAACACACAAAATAACCCGGCGTGGGATTAGATCCAGTGGTAAAGCGCGCGTTTAGCATGTGAGAAGTAGTAAGATTGATACCCACATTTTCCAAAGCACAAATGGGTAATGCGTGCCTTGATATTAGCATGTAGAAATAGAGGCAACAAATCAACTTATCGAATGTTGAAAAAGTTATCAATATATTGACAAGGTCAGTCAAAAGATTACAAATGCATTTCTTAACCCTCTATTGATGCAAACAATAAAGAATATTTTTCCATATATTTTCGGCTGCTTATCAGTTACATAGACGTCGATAAAACCCATTTCCATGAAAGCAGAGTGGCGCAGCGGAAGCGTGCTGGGCCCATAACCCAGAGGTCGATGGATCGAAACCATCCTCTGCTAACACGTTTTTTCATCACTCTTAGCTAGGTTTTAGTTTTCGCAGATCTACAGGTAAAGTTTGCTGTGGCTTTGCATAGACATTTATTAAAAAATTTAACCCGTAAAAAGAAAGTTTTTCACTATAAATCCTTTATATGTGTGGCGGCTAGAGTCCTCTCGTCCTCTGGCTTGAGATGGTTGCCACCTATGGATCAGATGAATGGCTGCCACCATTAAGCAATTGGTAATGAAATATAATTTATTTTTTCCTATAAAGTGTAAAATTTTGGAGAAAAAAAATTCACCAAAATACATTGTCACGCACAACGAGTCTGTGTGCAAAATGTCAGCTCGATTGGATCACGGGAAGTGGGTTAAAAAACGACCGAAAGATTTGCATGGTCGTAAGCAAGCAAGCAAGCAAGTGAACTTAATATAAAGGATTTAAAAAGTGCTATGGCATTTGTTGCGATAAACACACAAAACAACCCAGCGAGGGATTCGATCCAGTGGTATAGCGCGCTTTTAGCATGTGAGAAGTAGTGAGATTGATCCCCACATTTTCCAAAGCACAAATGGGTAATAAGTGACTTTTTTAATAGCATGTAGAAATAGAGGCAACAAATCAACTTATCGAATGTTGAAAAAGTTATCAATATATTGACAAGGTCAGTCAAAAGATTACAAATGCATTTCTTAACCCTCTATTGATGCAAACAATAAAGAATATTTTTCCATATATTTTCGGCTGCTTATCAGTTACATAGACGTCGATAAAACCCATTTCCATGAAAGCAGAGTGGCGCAGCGGAAGCGTGCTGGGCCCATAACCCAGAGGTCGATGGATCGAAACCATCCTCTGCTAACACGTTTTTTTTCATCACTCTAAGCTAGGTCATAGTTCTAGCAGATTTAAAGGTTAAGTTTGCTGTGGCTTTGCATTGATATTTATTCAAAAGTGCAATGGCATTTGTCGCCATAAACACACAAAATAACCCGGCGTGGGATTAGATCCAGTGGTAAAGCGCGCGTTTAGCATGTGAGAAGTAGTGAGATTGATACCCACATTTTCCAAAGCACAAATGGGTAATGCGTGCCTTGATATTAGCATGTAGAAATAGAGGCAACAAATCAACTTATCGAATGTTGAAAAAGTTATCAATATATTGACAAGGTCAGTCAAAAGATTACAAATGCATTTCTTAACCCTCTATTGATGCAAACAATAAAGAATATTTTTCCATATATTTTCGGCTGCTTATCAGTTACATAGACGTCGATGAAACCATTTTCATGAAAGCAGAGTGGTGCAGCGGAAGCGTGCTGGGCCCATAACCCAGAGGTCGATGGATCGAAACCATCCTCTGCTAACACGTTTTTTTTCATCACTCTAAGCTAGGTCATAGTTCTAGCAGATTTAAAGGTTAAGTTTGCTGTGGCTTTGCATTGATATTTATTAAAAAGTGCAATGGCATTTGTCGCCATAAACACACAAAATAACCCGGCGTGGGATTAGATCCAGTGGTAAAGCGCGCGTTTAGCATGTGAGAAGTAGTGAGATTGATACCCACATTTTCCAAAGCACAAATGGGCAATGCGTGCCTTGATATTAGCATGTAGAAATAGAGGCAACAAATCAACTTATCGAATGTTGAAAAAGTTATCAATATATTGACAAGGTCAGTCAAAAGATTACAAATGCATTTCTTAACCCTCTATTGATGCAAACAATAAAGAATATTTTTCCATATATTTTCGGCTGCTTATCAGTTACATAGACGTCGATAAAACCCATTTCCATGAAAGCAGAGTGGCGCAGCGGAAGCGTGCTGGGCCCATAACCCAGAGGTCGATGGATCGAAACCATCCTCTGCTAACACGTTTTTTCATCACTCTTAGCTAGGTTTTAGTTTTCGCAGATCTACAGGTAAAGTTTGCTGTGGCTTTGCATAGACATTTATTAAAAAATTTAACCCGTAAAAAGAAAGTTTTTCACTATAAATCCTTTATATGTGTGGCGGCTAGAGTCCTCTCGTCCTCTGGCTTGAGATGGTTGCCACCTATGGATCAGATGAATGGCTGCCACCATTAAGCAATTGGTAATGAAATATAATTTATTTTTTCCTATAAAGTGTAAAATTTTGGAGAAAAAAAATTCACCAAAATACATTGTCACGCACAACGAGTCTGTGTGCAAAATGTCAGCTCGATTGGATCACGGGAAGTGGGTTAAAAAACGACCGAAAGATTTGCATGGTCGTAAGCAAGCAACCAAGCAAGTGAACTTAATATAAAGGATTTAAAAAGTGCTATGGCATTTGTTGCGATAAACACACAAAACAACCCAGCGAGGGATTCGATCCAGTGGTATAGCGCGCTTTTAGCATGTGAGAAGTAGTGAGATTGATCCCCACATTTTCCAAAGCACAAATGGGTAATAAGTGACTTTTTTAATAGCATGTAGAAATAGAGGCAACAAATCAACTTATCGAATGTTGAAAAAGTTATCAATATATTGACAAGGTCAGTCAAAAGATTACAAATGCATTTCTTAACCCTCTATTGATGCAAACAATAAAGAATATTTTTCCATATATTTTCGGCTGCTTATCAGTTACATAGACTTCGATAAAACCCATTTCCATGAAAGCAGAGTGGCGCAGCGGAAGCGTGCTGGGCCCATAACCCAGAGGTCGATGGATCGAAACTATCCTCTGCTAACACGTTTTTTTTCATCACTCTAAGCTAGGTCATAGTTCTAGCAGATTTAAAGGTTAAGTTTGCTGTGGCTTTGCATTGATATTTATTCAAAAGTGCAATGGCATTTGTCGCCATAAACACACAAAATAACCCGGCGTGGGATTAGATCCAGTGGTAAAGCGCGCGTTTAGCATGTGAGAAGTAGTGAAATTGATACCCACATTTTCCAAAGCACAAATGGGTAATGCGTGCCTTGATATTAGCATGTAGAAATAGAGGCAACAAATCAACTTATCGAATGTTGAAAAAGTTATCAATATATTGACCAGGTCAGTCAAAAGATTACAAATGCATTTCTTATCCCTCTATTGATGCAAACAATAAAGAATATTTTTCCATATATTTTCGGCTGCTTATCAGTTACATAGACGTCGATGAAACCATTTTCATGAAAGCAGAGTGGCGCAGCGGAAGCGTGCTGGGCCCATAACCCAGAGGTCGATGAATCGAAACCATCCTCTGCTAACACGTTTTTTTTCATCACTCTAAGCTAGGTCATAGTTCTAGCAGATTTAAAGGTTAAGTTTGCTGTGGCTTTGCATTGATATTTATTAAAAAGTGCAATGGCATTTGTCGCCATAAACACACAAAATAACCCGGCGTGGGATTAGATCCAGTGGTAAAGCGCGCGTTTAGCATGTGAGAAGTAGTGAGATTGATACCCACATTTTCCAAAGCACAAATGGGTAATGCGTGCCTTGATATTAGCATGTAGAAATAGAGGCAACAAATCAACTTATCGAATGTTGAAAAAGTTATCAATATATTGACAAGGTCAGTCAAAAGATTACAAATGCATTTCTTAACCCTCTATTGATGCAAACAATAAAGAATATTTTTCCATATATTTTCGGCTGCTTATCAGTTACATAGACGTCGATAAAACCCATTTCCATGAAAGCAGAGTGGCGCAGCGGAAGCGTGCTGGGCCCATAACCCAGAGGTCGATGGATCGAAACCATCCTCTGCTAACACGTTTTTTCATCACTCTTAGCTAGGTTTTAGTTTTCGCAGATCTGCAGGTAAAGTTTGCTGTGGCTTTGCATAGACATTTATTAAAAAATTTAACCCGTAAAAAGAAAGTTTTTCACTATAAATCCTTTATATGTGTGGCGGCTAGAGTCCTCTCGTCCTCTGGCTTGAGATGGTTGCCACCTATGGATCAGATGAATGGCTGCCACCATTAAGCAATTGGTGATGAAATATAATTTATTTTTTCCTATAAAGTGTAAAATTTTGGAGAAAAAAAATTCACCAAAATACATTGTCACGCACAACGAGTCTGTGTGCAAAATGTCAGCTCGATTGGATCACGGGAAGTGGGTTAAAAAACGACCGAAAGATTTGCATGGTCGTAAGCAAGCAACCAAGCAAGTGAACTTAATATAAAGGATTTAAAAAGTGCTATGGCATTTGTTGCGATAAACACACAAAACAACCCAGCGAGGGATTCGATCCAGTGGTATAGCGCGCTTTTAGCATGTGAGAAGTAGTGAGATTGATCCCCACATTTTCCAAAGCACAAATGGGTAATAAGTGACTTTTTTAATAGCATGTAGAAATAGAGGCAACAAATCAACTTATCGAATGTTGAAAAAGTTATCAATATATTGACAAGGTCAGTCAAAAGATTACAAATGCATTTCTTAACCCTCTATTGATGCAAACAATAAAGAATATTTTTCCATATATTTTCGGCTGCTTATCAGTTACATAGACGTCGATAAAACCCATTTCCATGAAAGCAGAGTGGCGCAGCGGAAGTGTGCTGGGCCCATAACCCAGAGGTCGATGGATCGAAACCATCCTCTGCTAACACGTTTTTTTTCATCACTCTAAGCTAGGTCATAGTTCTAGCAGATTTAAAGGTTAAGTTTGCTGTGGCTTTGCATTGATATTTATTAAAAAGTGCAATGGCATTTGTCGCCATAAACACACAAAATAACCCGGCGTGGGATTAGATCCAGTGGTAAAGCGCGCGTTTAGCATGTGAGAAGTAGTGAGATTGATACCCACATTTTCCAAAGCACAAATGGGTAATGCGTGCCTTGATATTAGCATGTAGAAATAGAGGCAACAAATCAACTTATCGAATGTTGAAAAAGTTATCAATATATTGACAAGGTCAGTCAAAAGATTACAAATGCATTTCTTAACCCTCTATTGATGCAAACAATAAAGAATATTTTTCCATATATTTTCGGCTGCTTATCAGTTACATAGACGTCGATAAAACCCATTTCCATGAAAGCAGAGTGGCGCAGCGGAAGCGTGCTGGGCCCATAACCCAGAGGTCGATGGATCGAAACCATCCTCTGCTAACACGTTTTTTCATCACTCTTAGCAAGGTTTTAGTTTTCGCAGATCTACAGGTAAAGTTTGCTGTGGCTTTGCATAGAAATTTATTAAAAAATTTAACCCGTAAAAAGAAAGTTTTTCACTATAAATCCTTTATATGTGTGGCGGCTAGAGTCCTCTCGTCCTCTGGCTTGAGATGGTTGCCACCTATGGATCAGATGAATGGCTGCCACCATTAAGCAATTGGTAATGAAATATAATTTATTTTTTCCTATAAAGTGTAAAATTTTGGAGAAAAAAAATTCACCAAAATACATTGTCACGCACAACGAGTCTGTGTGCAAAATGTCAGCTCGATTGGATCACGGGAAGTGGGTTAAAAAACGACCGAAAGATTTGCATGGTCGTAAGCAAGCAAGCAAGCAAGTGAACTTAATATAAAGGATTTAAAAAGTGCTATGGCATTTGTTGCGATAAACACACAAAACAACCCAGCGAGGGATTCGATCCAGTGGTATAGCGCGCTTTTAGCATGTGAGAAGTAGTGAGATTGATCCCCACATTTTCCAAAGCACAAATGGGTAATAAGTGACTTTTTTATTAGCATGTAGAAATAGAGGCAACAAATCAACTTATCGAATGTTGAAAAAGTTATCAATATATTGACAAGGTCAGTCAAAAAATTACAAATGCATTTCTTAACCCTCTATTGATGCAAACAATAAAGAATATTTTTCCATATATTTTCGGCTGCTTATCAGTTACATAGACGTCGATAAAACCCATTTCCATGAAAGCAGAGTGGCGCAGCGGAAGCGTGCTGGGCCCATAACCCAGAGGTCGATGGATCGAAACCATCCTCTGCTAACACGTTTTTTCATCACTCTTAGCTAGGTTTTAGTTTTCGCAGATCTACAGGTAAAGTTTGCTGTGGCTTTGCATAGACATTTATTAAAAAATTTAACCCGTAAAAAGAAAGTTTTTCACTATAAATCCTTTATATGTGTGGCGGCTAGAGTCCTCTCGTCCTCTGGCTTGAGATGGTTGCCACCTATGGATCAGATGAATGGCTGCCACCATTAAGCAATTGGTAATGAAATATAATTTATTTTTTCCTATAAAGTGTAAAATTTTGGAGAAAAAAAATTCACCAAAATACATTGTCACGCACAACGAGTCTGTGTGCAAAATGTCAGCTCGATTGGATCACGGAAAGTGGGTTAAAAAACGACCGAAATATTTGCATGGTCGTAAGCAAGCAACCAAGCAAGTGAACTTAATATAAAGGATTTAAAAAGTGCTATGGCATTTGTTGCGATAAACACACAAAACAACCCAGCGAGGGATTCGATCCAGTGGTATAGCGCGCTTTTAGCATGTGAGAAGTAGTGAGATTGATCCCCACATTTTCCAAAGCACAAATGGGTAATAAGTGACTTTTTTATTAGCATGTAGAAATAGAGGCAACAAATCAACTTATCGAATGTTGAAAAAGTTATCAATATATTGACAAGGTCAGTCAAAAGATTACAAATGCATTTCTTAACCCTCTATTGATGCAAACAATAAAGAATATTTTTCCATATATTTTCGGCTGCTTATCAGTTACATAGACGTCGATAAAACCCATTTCCATGAAAGCAGAGTGGCGCAGCGGAAGCGTGCTGGGCCCATAACCCAGAGGTCGATGGATCGAAACCATCCTCTGCTAACACGTTTTTTTTCATCACTCTAAGCTAGGTCATAGTTATAGCAGATTTAAAGGTTAAGTTTGCTGTGTCTTTGCATAGATATTTATTAAAAAGTGCAATGGCATTTGTCGCCATAAACACACAAAATAACCCGGCGTGGGATTAGATCCAGTGGTAAAGCGCGCGTTTAGCATGTGAGAAGTAGTGAGATTGATACCCACATTTTCCAAAGCACAAATGGGTAATGCGTGCCTTGATATTAGCATGTAGAAATAGAGGCAACAAATCAACTTATCGAATGTTGAAAAAGTTATCAATATATTCACAAGGTCAAACAAAAGATTACAAATGCATTTCTTAACCTTCTATTGATGCAAACAATAAAGCATATTTTTCCATATATTTTCGGCTGCTTATCAGTTACATAGACGTCGATAAAACCCATTTCCATGAAAGCAGAGTGGCGCAGCGGAAGCGTGCTGGGCCCATAACCCAGAGGTCGATGGATCGAAACCATCCTCTGCTAACATTTTTTTTCATCACTCTTAGCTAGGTTTTAGTTATCGCAGATCTACAGGTAAAGTTTGCTGTGGCGTTGCATAGACGTTTATTAAAAAATTTAACCCGTAAAAAGAAAGTTTTTCACTATAAATCCTTTATATGCATGGCGGCTAGAGTCCTCTCGTCCTCTGGCTTGAGATGGTTGCCACCTATGGATCAGATGAATGGCTGCCACCATTAAGCAATTGGTAATGAAATATAATTTATTTTTTCCTATAAAGTGTAAAATTTTGGGAAAAAAATTTCACCAAAATACATTGTCACGCACAACGAGTCTGTGTGCAAAATGTCAGCTCGATTGGATCACTGGAAGTGGGTTAAAAAACGACCGAAAGATTTGCATGGTCGTAAGCAAGCAAGCAAGCAAGTGAACTTAATATAAAGGATTTAAAAAGTGCTATGGCATTTGTCGCGATAAACACACAAAACAACCCAGCGAGGGATTCGATCCAGTGGTAAAGCGCGCAATTTAGCATGTGAGAAGTAGTGAGAATGATACCCACATTCTCCAAAGCACAAATGGGTAATGCGTGCCTTGATATTAGCATGTAGAAATAGAGGCAACAAATCAACTTATCGAATGTTGAAAAAGTTATCAATATATTCACAAGGTCAATCAAAAGATTACAAATGAATTTCTTAACCCTCTATTGATGCAAACAATAAAGAATATTTTTCAATATCTTTTCGGCTGCTTATCAGTTACATAGACGTCGATAAATCCCATTTCCATGAAAGCAGAGTGGCGCAGCGGAAGCGTGCTGGGCCCATAACCAAGAGGTCGATGGATCGAAACCAATCTCTGCTAACACTTTTTTTCATCACTCTTAGCTAGGTTTTAGTTATCGCAGATCTACAGGTAAAGTTTGCTGTGGCTTTGCATAGACATTTATTAAAAAATTAACCCGTAAAAACAAAGTTTTTCACTATAAATCCTTTATATGCGTGGCGGCTAGAGTCCTCTGGTCCTCTGGCTGAGATGGCTGCCACCTATGCGTCAGATGAATGGCTGCCACCATTAAGCAATTGGTAATTAAATAAATAAAAACATTTCCTAAAAAGTGTACAATTTTGGAAAAAATTTCACCAAAATACATTGTCACGCACAACGAGTCTGTGTGCAAAATGTCAGCTCGATTGGATCACGGGAAGTGGGTTAAAAAACGACCGATAGATTTGCATGGTCGTAAGCACACAAGCAAGTGAACTTAATATAAAGGATTTAAAAAGTGCTATGGCATTTGTCGCGATAAACACACAAAACAACCCAGCGAGGGATTCGATCCAGTGGTAAAGCACGCGTTTAGAATGTGAGAAGTAGTGAGATTGATACCTACATTCTCCAAAGCACAAATGGGTATTGCGTGCCTTGATATTAGCATGTAGAAATAGAGGCAACAAATCAACTTATCGAATGTTGAAAAAGTTATCAATATATTCACAAGGTCAGTCAAAAGATTACAAATGAATTTCTTAACCCTCTATTGATGCAAGCAATAAAGAATATTTTTCAATATATTTTCGGCTGCTTATCAGTTACATAGACGTCGATAAATCCTATTTCTATGAAAGCAGAGTGGCGCAGCGGAAGCGTGCTGGGCCCATAACCCAGAGGTCGATGGATCGAAACCATCCTCTGCTAACACTTTTTTTCATCACTCTTAGCTAGGTTTTAGTTATCGCAGATCTCCAGGTAAAGTTTGCTGTGGCTTTGCATAGACATTTATTAAAAAATTAACCCGTAAAAACAAAGTTTTTCACTATAAATCCTTTATATGCGTGGCGGCTAGAGTCCTCTGGTCCTCTGGCTGAGATGGCTGCCACCTATGCGTCAGATGAATGGCTGCCACCATTAAGCAATTGGTAATTAAATACATAAAAACAATTCCTAAAAAGTGTAAAATTTTGGAGAAAAAAAATTCACCAAAATACATTGTCACGCATAACGAGTCTGTGTGCAAAATGTCAGCTCGATTGGATCACGGGAAGTGGGTAAAAAACGACCTATAGATTTGCATGGTCGTAAGCAAGCAAGCAAGTGAACTTAACATAAAGGATTTAAAAAGTGCTATGGCATTTGTCGCGATGAACACACAAAACAACCCAGCGAGGGATTCGAGCCAGTGGTAAAGCGCGCTTTTAGCATGTGAGAAGTAGTGAGATTGATACCCACATTCTCCAAAGCACAAATGGCTAATGCGTGCCTTGATATTAGCATGTAGAAATAGAGGCAACAAATCAACTTATCGAATGTTGAAAAAGTTATCAATATATTCACAAGGTCAGTCAAAAGATTACAAATGCATTTCTTAACCCTCTATTGATGCAAACAATACAGAATATTTTTCAATATCTTTTCGGCTGCTTATCAGTTACATAGACGTCGATAAAACCCATTTCCACGAAAGCAGAGTGGCGCAGCGGAAGCTTGCTGGGCCCATAACCAAGAGGTCGATGGATTGAAACCAATCTCTGCTAACACTTTTTTTCATCACTCTTAGCTAGGTTTTAGTTTTAGCAGATTTAAAGGTTAAGTTTGCTGTGGCTTTGCATAGACATTTATTAAAAAGTGCTATGGCATTTGTCGCGATAAACACACAAAATAACCCAGCGAGGGATTCGATCCAGTGGTAAAGCGCGCTTTTAGCATGTGAAAAGTAGTGAGATTGATCCCCACATTCTCCAAAGCACAAATGGGTAATGCGTGCCTTTATATTAGCACTAGCAGAAGTACCCGGCGTTGCCCGGGTGAAAAATATATTTGTTAATAACCTTACATATATACACAGATGGGCTGCTACCCCTGCCCCCCCCCCCCCCAGCCACGATCTTCTCGGCCGCTGTGCAGTAATATGTACGGCCTATAGTGTGGTGGGGTGTCGAGGCCCAGTACCGTGCAGAGCCTCCGGCCTCGCCTAAATTACCCACCCGGCTGAGGCTGGGTACTGGGACCGTTACCCACCCCCCCCCCCCCCCCGTGCTACAATAATAGTTTAATCGCTATAAATGTATTATCTACCGACCCCATAATAGTAATTGCACACATTGGGGTGGGGGGGGGGGGAGTGAAGAGGACGTGAAACTTTGATGAATTTACCTCAGAGTCGCGTGTTAATGCGTGCGCATATTTTTAACGGGAATTAAAAATGGCGTCCACCCCGCAGCGAATGCGTCGCTAGCCGTTGCCAGGGGCAACCGCCGTGGAAAGCCAAACGGACCAATCGTGTCTCGCAAATCCCTCACATTTCGTCCAATGAAACTGCGTATGGTCCGGCGACACACAGACACACACACAGACAGACAGGCAGACAGACAGACAGATTTGCGATTTTATATATATAGACTAGCAGAAGTACCTGGCGTTGCCCCGGTGAAAAATATATTTCTTACTAACCTTACATATATACACAGATGGGCTGCTACCCCTGCCCACCCCCCCCCCCCAGCCACGATCTCCTCGGCCGCTGTGCAGTAATATGTACGGCCTATAGTGTGGTGGGGTGTCGAGGCCTAGTACCGTGCAGAGCCTCTGGCCTCGCCTAAATTGCCCACCCTGCTGAGGCTGGGTATTGGGGCCGTTACCCCCCCCCCCCCCCCCCACGCTACAATAATACTGTCTAATCGCTATAATTTTATTATCTACCGACCCTATAATAGTAATTGCACACATTGGGGTGGGGGGGGAGTGAAGAGGACGTGAAACTTTGATGAATTTACCTCAGAGTCGCGTGTTAATGCGTGCGCATATTTTTAACGGGAATTCAAAATGGCGTCCACCCCGCAGCGAATGCGTCGCTACCCGTTGCCAGGTGCAACCGCCGTGGAAAACCAAACAGACCAATCGTGTCTCGCAAATCTATCACATTTCGTTCAATGAAACTGCGTATGGTCCGGCGACAGACAGACAGACAGATTTGCGATTTTATATATATAGATGTAAAAATAGAAGCAACAAATCAACTTTTCGAATGTTGAAAAAGTAATCAATATATTCACAAGGTCAGTCAAAAGATTACAAATGAATTTTTTAACCCTCGATTGATGCAAACAATAAAGAATATTTTTCAATATCTTTTCGGCTGCTTATCAGTTACATAGACGTCGATAAAACCATTTCCATGAAAGCAGAGTGGCGCAGCGGAATGTGCTGGGCCCATAACCCAGAGGTTGATGGATCGAAACCATCCTCTGCTAACACGTCATTTTTTCATCACTCTTAGCTAGGTTATAGTTATAGCAGATTTAAAGGTTAAGTTTGCTGTGGCTTTGCATAGATATTTATTAAAAAGTGCTATGGCATTTGTCGCCATAAACACACAAAATAACCCGGCGTGGGATTAGATCCAGTGGTAAAGCGTGCGTTTAGCATGTGAGAACTAGTGAGATTGATCCCCACATTCTCCAAAGCACAAATGGCTAATGCGTGCCTTGATATTAGCATGTAGAAATAGAGGCAACAAATCAACTTATCGAATGTTGAAAAAGTTATCAATATATTCACAAGGTCAGTCAAAAGATTACAAATGAATTTCTTAACCCTCGATTGATGCAAACAATAAAGAATATTTTTCAACATCTTTTCGGCTGCTTATCAGTTACATAGACGTCGATGAAGCCTTTAACATGAAAGCAGAGTGGCGCAGCGGAAGCATGCTGGGCCAACAACCCAGAGGTCGATGGATCGAAACCATCTTCTGCTAACCCATTTTTTTCCATCACTCTTAGCTAGGCTTTAGTTATAGCAGATTTAAAGGTTAAGTTTGCTGTGGCTTTGCATAGATATTTATTAAAAAGTGCTATGGCATTTGTCGCCATAAACACACAAAATAACCCGGCGTGAGATTAGATCCAGTGGTAAAGCACGCGTTTAGCATGTGAGAAGTAGTGAGATTGATCCCCACATTCTCCAAAGCACAAATGGGTAATAAGTGACTTTTTTATTAGCATGTAGAAATAGAGGCAACAAATCGACTCATCGAATGTTGAAAAAGTTATCAATATATTCACAAGGTCAATGAAAAGATTACAAATGAATTTCTTAACCCTCTATTGATGCAAACAATAAAGAATATTTTTCAATATCTTTTCGGCTGCTTATCAGTTACATAGACGTCGATAAAACCCATTTCCATGAAAGCAGAGTGGCGCAGCGGAAGCGTGCTTGGCCCATAACCCAGAGGTCGATGGATCGAAACCATCCTCTGCTAACACTTTTTTTCATCACTCTTAGCTAGGTTTTAGTTATCGCAGATCTACAGGTAAAGTTTGCTGTGGCTTTGCATAGACATTTATTAAAAAATTTAACCCGTAAAAACAAAGTTTTTCACTATAAATCCTTTATATGCGTGGCGGCTAGAGTCATCTCGTCCTCTGGCTTGAGATGGCTGCTACCTATGGGTCAGATGAATGGCTGCCACCATTAAGCCATTGTTAATTAAATATAATATATTTTTTCCTAAAAGTGTAAAATTTTGGAAAAAAAATTTCACCAAAATACATTGTCACGCACAACGAGTCTGTGTGCAAAATGTCAGCTCGATTGGATCACGGGAAGTGGGTAAAAAACGACCTATAGATTTGCATGGTCGTAAGCAAGCAAGCAAGTGAACTTAATATAAAGGATTTAAAAAGTGCTATGGCATTTGTCGCGATAAACACACAAAACAACCCAGCGAGGGATTCGATCCAGTGGTAAAGCACGCGTTTAGCATGTGAGAAGTAGTGAGATTGATACCCACATTCTCCAAAGCACAAATGGCTAATGCGTGCCTTGATATTAGCATGTAGAAATAGAGGCAACAAATCAACTTATCGAATGTTGAAAAAGTTATCAATATATTCACAAGGTCAGTCAAAAGATTACAAATGCATTTCTTAACCCTCTATTGATGCAAACAATACAGAATATTTTTAAATATCTTTTCGGCTGCGTATCAGTTACATAGACGTCGATAAAACCCATTTCCACGAAAGCAGAGTGGCGCAGCGGAAGCTTGCTGGGCCCATAACCAAGAGGTCGATGGATTGAAACCAATCTCTGCTAACACTTTTTTCATCACTCTTAGCTAGGTTTTAGTTTTAGCAGATTTAAAGGTTAAGTTTGCTGTGGCTTTGCATAGACATTTATTAAAAAGTGCTATGGCATTTGTCGCGATAAACACACAAAATAACCCAGCGAGGGATTCGATCCAGTGGTAAAGCGCGCTTTTAGCATGTGAAAAGTAGTGAGATTGATCCCCACATTCTCCAAAGCACAAATGGGTAATGCGTGCCTTTATATTAGCACTAGCAGAAGTACCCGGCGTTGCCCGGGTGAAAAATATATTTGTTAATAACCTTACATATATACACAGATGGGCTGCTACCCCTGCCCCCCCCCCCCCCCAGCCACGATCTTCTCGGCCGCTGTGCAGTAATATGTACGGCCTATAGTGTGGTGGGGTGTCGAGGCCCAGTACCGTGCAGAGCCTCCGGCCTCGCCTAAATTACCCACCCGGCTGAGGCTGGGTACTGGGACCGTTACCCACCCCCCCCCCCCCCCGTGCTACAATAATAGTTTAATCGCTATAAATGTATTATCTACCGACCCCATAATAGTAATTGCACACATTGGGGTGGGGGGGGGAGTGAAGAGGACGTGAAACTTTGATGAATTTACCTCAGAGTCGCGTGTTAATGCGTGCGCATATTTTTAACGGGAATTAAAAATGGCGTCCACCCCGCAGCGAATGCGTCGCTAGCCGTTGCCAGGGGCAACCGCCGTGGAAAGCCAAACGGACCAATCGTGTCTCGCAAATCCCTCACATTTCGTCCAATGAAACTGCGTATGGTCCGGCGACACACAGACACACACACAGACAGACAGGCAGACAGACAGACAGATTTGCGATTTTATATATATAGACTAGCAGAAGTACCTGGCGTTGCCCCGGTGAAAAATATATTTCTTACTAACCTTACATATATACACAGATGGGCTGCTACCCCTGCCCCCCCCCCCCCCCCCCCAGCCACGATCTCCTCGGCCGCTGTGCAGTAATATGTACGGCCTATAGTGTGGTGGGGTGTCGAGGCCTAGTACCGTGCAGAGCCTCTGGCCTCGCCTAAATTGCCCACCCTGCTGAGGCTGGGTATTGGGGCCGTTACCCCCCCCCCCCCCCCGCGCTACAATAATACTGTCTAATCGCTATAATTTTATTATCTACCGACCCTATAATAGTAATTGCACACATTGGGGTGGGGGGGGAGTGAAGAGGACGTGAAACTTTGATGAATTTACCTCAGAGTCGCGTGTTAATGCGTGCGCATATTTTTAACGGGAATTCAAAATGGCGTCCACCCCGCAGCGAATGCGTCGCTACCCGTTGCCAGGTGCAACCGCCGTGGAAAACCAAACAGACCAATCGTGTCTCGCAAATCTATCACATTTCGTTCAATGAAACTGCGTATGGTCCGGCGACAGACAGACAGACAGATTTGCGATTTTATATATATAGATGTAGAAATAGAAGCAACAAATCAACTCATCGAATGTTGAAAAAGTAATCAATATATTCACAAGGTCAGTCAAAAGATTACAAATGAATTTTTTAACCCTCGATTGATGCAAACAATAAAGAATATTTTTCAATATCTTTTCGGCTGCTTATCAGTTACATAGACGTCGATAAAACCATTTCCATGAAAGCAGAGTGGCGCAGCGGAATGTGCTGGGCCCATAACCCAGAGGTTGATGGATCGAAACCATCCTCTGCTAACACGTTTTTTTTTCATCACTCTTAGCTAGGTTATAGTTATAGCAGATTTAAAGGTTAAGTTTGCTGTGGCTTTGCATAGATATTTATTAAAAAGTGCTATGGCATTTGTCGCCATAAACACACAAAATAACCCGGCGTGGGATTAGATCCAGTGGTAAAGCGTGCGTTTAGCATGTGAGAAGTAGTGAGATTGATCCCCACATTCTCCAAAGCACAAATGGCTAATGCGTGCCTTGATATTAGCATGTAGAAATAGAGGCAACAAATCAACTTATCGAATGTTGAAAAAGTTATCAATATATTCACAAGGTCAGTCAAAAGATTACAAATGAATTTCTTAACCCTCGATTGATGCAAACAATAAAGAATATTTTTCAACATCTTTTCGGCTGCTTATCAGTTACATAGACGTCGATGAAGCCTTTAACATGAAAGCAGAGTGGCGCAGCGGAAGCATGCTGGGCCAACAACCCAGAGGTCGATGGATCGAAACCATCTTCTGCTAACCCATTTTTTTCCATCACTCTTAGCTAGGCTTTAGTTATAGCAGATTTAAAGGTTAAGTTTGCTGTGGCTTTGCATAGATATTTATTAAAAAGTGCTATGGCATTTGTCGCCATAAACACACAAAATAACCCGGCGTGAGATTAGATCCAGTGGTAAAGCACGCGTTTAGCATGTGAGAAGTAGTGAGATTGATCCCCACATTCTCCAAAGCACAAATGGGTAATAAGTGACTTTTTTATTAGCATGTAGAAATAGAGGCAACAAATCGACTCATCGAATGTTGAAAAAGTTATCAATATATTCACAAGGTCAATGAAAAGATTACAAATGAATTTCTTAACCCTCTATTGATGCAAACAATAAAGAATATTTTTCAATATCTTTTCGGCTGCTTATCAGTTACATAGACGTCGATAAAACCCATTTCCATGAAAGCAGAGTGGCGCAGCGGAAGCGTGCTGGGCCCATAACCCAGAGGTCGATGGATCGAAACCATCCTCTGCTAACACTTTTTTTCATCACTCTTAGCTAGGTTTTAGTTATCGCAGATCTACAGGTAAAGTTTGCTGTGGCTTTGCATAGACATTTATTAAAAAATTTAACCCGTAAAAACAAAGTTTTTCACTATAAATCCTTTATATGCGTGGCGGCTAGAGTCATCTCGTCCTCTGGCTTGAGATGGCTGCTACCTATGGGTCAGATGAATGGCTGCCACCATTAAGCAATTGTTAATTAAATATAATATATTTTTTCCTAAAAGTGTAAAATTTTGGAAAAAAAATTTCACCAAAATACATTGTCACGCACAACGAGTCTGTGTGCAAAATGTCAGCTCGATTGGATCACGGGAAGTGGGTAAAAAACGACCGATAGATTTGCATGGTCGTAAGCAAGCAAGCAAGTGAACTTAATATAAAGGATTTAAAAAGTGCTATGGCATTTGTCGCGATAAACACACAAAACAACCCAGCGAGGGATTCGATCCAGTGGTAAAGCACGCGTTTAGCATGTGAGAAGTAGTGAGATTGATACCCACATTCTCCAAAGCACAAATGGCTAATGCGTGCCTTGATATTAGCATGTAGAAATAGAGGCAACAAATCAACTTATCGAATGTTGAAAAAGTTATCAATATATTCACAAGGTCAAACAAAAGATTACAAATGAATTTCTTAACCCTCTATTGATGCAAACAATAAAGAATATTTTTCAATATCTTTTCGGCTGCTTATCAGTTACATAGACGTCGATAAAGCATATTTCCATGAAAGCAGAGTGGTGCAGCGGAAGCGTGCTGGGCCCATAACCCAGAGGTCGATGGATCGAAACCATCCTCTGCTAACACTTTTTTTCATCACTCTTAGCTAGGTTTTAGTTATCGCATATCTACAGGTAAAGTTTGCTGTGGCTTTGCATAGACGTTTATTAAAAAGTGCTATGGCATTTGTCGCGATAAACACACAAAATAACCTAGCGAGGGATTCGATCCAGTGGTAAAGCGCGCTTTTAGCATGTGAGAAGTAGTGAGATTGATCCCCACATTTTCCAAAGCACAAATGGGTAATGCGTGCCTTGATATTTGCATGTAGAAATAGAGGCAACAAATCAACTTATCGAATGTTGAAAAAGTTATCAATATAGTCACAAGGTAAAACAAAAGATTACAAATGCATTTCTTAACCCTCTATTGATGCAAACAATAAAGAATATTTTTCCATATATTTTCGGCTGCTTATCAGTTACATAGACGTCGATGAAACCATTTTCATGAAAGCAGAGTGGCGCAGCGGAAGCGTGCTGGGCCCATAACCCAGAGGTCGATGGATCGAAACCATCCTCTGCTAACACGTTTTTTTTCATCACTTTTAGCTAGGTCATAGTTCTAGCAGATTTAAAGGTTAAGTTTGCTGTGGCTTTGCATAGATATTTATTAAAAAGTGCAATGGCATTTGTCGCCATAAACACACAAAATAACCCAGCGTGGGATTAGATCCAGTGGTAAAGCACGCGTTTAGCATGTGAGAAGTAGTGAGATTGATACCCACATTCTCCAAAGCACAAATGGCTAATGCGTGCCTTGATATTAGCATGTAGAAATAGAGGCAACAAATCAACTTATCGAATGTTTAAAAAGTTATCAATATATTCACAAGGTCAAACAAAAGATTACCAATGCATTTCTTAACCCTCTATTGATGCAAACAATAAAGATTATTTTTCCATATATTTTCGGCTGCTTATCAGTTACATAGACGTCGATAAAACCCATTTCCATGAAAGCAGAGTGGCGCAGCGGAAGCGTGCTGGGCCCATAACCCAGAGGTCGATGGATCGAAACCATCCTCTGCTAACACTTTTTTTCATCACTCTTAGCTAGGTTTAGTTATCGCAGATCTACAGGTAAAGTTTGCTGTGGCTTTGCATAGACATTTATTAAAAAATTGTAACCCGTAAAAACAAAGTTTTTCACTATAAATCCTTTATATGCGTGGCGGCTAGAGTCCTCTCGTCCTCTGGCTTGAGATGGTTGCCACTTATGGATCAGATGAATGGCTGCCACCATTAAGCAATTGGTAATGAAATATAATTTATTTTTTCCTATAAAGTGTAAAATTTTGGAGAAAAAAAATTTCACCAAAATACATTGTCACGCACAACGAGTCTGTGTGCAAAATGTCAGCTCGATTGGATCACGGGAAGTGGGTTAAAAAACGACCGAAAGATTTGCATGGTCGTAAGCAAGCAAGCAAGTAAGTGAACTTAATATAAAGGATTTAAAAAGTGCTATGGCATTTGTTGCGATAAACACACAAAACAACCCAGCGAGGGATTCGATCCAGTGGTAAAGCGCGCATTTAGCATGTGAGAAGTAGTGAGATTGATCCCCACATTTTCCAAAGCACAAATGGGTAATAAGTGACTTTTTTATTAGCATGTAGAAATAGAGGCAACAAATCAACTCATCGAATGTTTAAAAAGTTAACAATATATTCACAAGGTCAAACAAAAGATTACAAATGAATTTCTTAACCCTCTATTGATGCAAACAATAAAGAATATTTTTCCATATATTTTCGGCTGCTTATCAGTTACATAGACGTCGATGAAACCATTTTCATGAAAGCAGAGTGGCGCAGCGGAAGCGTGCTGGGCCCATAACCCAGAGGTCGATGGCTCGAATCCATCCTCTGCTAACACGTTTTTTTTCATCACTCTAAGCTAGGTTATAGTTATAGCAGATTTAAAGGTTAAGTTTGCTGTGGCTTTGCATAGATATTTATTAAAAAGTGCAATGGCATTTGTCGCCATAAACACACAAAATAACCCGGCGTGGGATTAGATCCAGTGGTAAAGCGCGCGTTTAGCATGTGAGAAGTAGTGAGATTGATACCCACATTCTCCAAAGCACAAATGGGTAATGCGTGCCTTGATATTAGCATGTAGAAATAGAGGCAACAAATCAACTTATCGAATGTTGAAAAAGTTATCAATATATTCACAAGGTCAGTGAAAAGATTACAAATGAATTTCTTAACCCTCTATTGATGCAAACAATAAAGAATATTTTTCAATATCTTTTCGGCTGCTTATCAGTTACATATACGTCGATAAAACCCATTTCCATGAAAGCAGAGTGGCGCAGCAGAAGTGTGGTGGGCCCATAACCCAGAGATCGATGGATCGAAACCAATCTCTGCTAACGCTTTTTTTCAACACTCTTAGCTAGGTTTTAGTTATCGCAGATCTACAGGTAAAGTTTGCTGTGGCTTTGCATAGACATTTATTAAAAAGTGCTATGGCATTTGTCGCGATAAACACACAAAATAACCCAGCGAGGGATTCGATCCAGTGGTAAAGCGCGCTTTTAGCATTTGAGAAGTAGTGAGATTGATCCCCACATTTTCCAAAGCACAAATGGGTAATGCGTGCCTTGATATTAGCATGTAGAAATAGAGGCAACAAATCAGCTCGTCGAATGTTTAAAAAGTTAACAATATATTCACAAGGTCAAACAAAAGATTACAAATGAATTTCTTAACCCTCTATTGATGCAAACAATAAAGAATATTTTTCCATATATTTTCGGCTGCTTATAAGTTACATAGACGTCGATGAAAACATTTTCATGAAAGCAGAGTGGCGCAGCGGAAGCGTGCTGGGCCCATAACCCAGAGGTCGATGGATCGAAACCATCCTCTGCTAACACGTTTTTTTTCATCACTCTTAGCTAGGTCATAGTTATAGCAAATTTAAAGGTTAAGTTTGCTGTGGCTTTGCATAGATATTTATTAAAAAGTGCAATGGCATTTGTCGCCATAAACACACAAAATAACCCGGCGTGGGATTAGATCCAGTGGTAAAGCGCGCGTTTAGCATGTGAAAAGTAGTGAGATTGATACCCACATTTTCCAAAGCACAAATGGGTAATGCGTGCCTTGATATTAGCATGTAGAAATAGAGGCAACAAATCAACTTATCGAATGTTGAAAAAGTTATCAATATATTCACAAGGTCAGTCAAAAGATTACAAATGAATTTCTTAACCCTCTATTGATGCAAACAATAAAGAATATTTTTCAATATATTTCCGGCTGCTTATCAGTTACATAGACGTCGATAAATCCCATTTCCATGAAAGCAGAGTGGCGCAGCGGAAGCGTGCTGGGCCCATAACCCAGAGGTCGATGGATTGAAACCATCCTCTGCTAACACTTTTTTTCATCACTCTTAGCTAGGTTTTAGTTATCGCAGATCTACAGGTAAAGTTTGCTGTGGCTTTGCATAGACATTTATTAAAAAATTAACCAGTAAAAACAAAGTTTTTCACTATAAATCCTTTATATGCGTGGCGGCTAGAGTCCTCTGGTCCTCTGGCTGAGATGGCTGTCACCTATGCGTCAGATGAATGGCTGCCACCATTAAGCAATTGGTAATTAAATAAAAAAAAAATTCCTAAAAAGTGTAAAATTTTGGAAAAAAAAATTCATCAAAATACATTGTCACGCATAACGAGTCTGTGTGCAAAATGTCAGCTCGATTGGATCACGGGAAGTGGGTAAAAAACGACCGATAGATTTGCATGGTCGTAAGCAAGCAAGCAAGTGAACTTAATATAAAGGATTTAAAAAGTGCTATGGCATTTGTCGCGATAAACACACAAAACAACCCAGCGAGGGATTCGAGCCAGTGGTAAAGCGCGCTTTTAGCATGTGAGAAGTAGTGAGATTGATACCCACATTCTCCAAAGCACAAATGGCTAATGCGTGCATTGATATTAGCATGTAGAAATAGAGGCAACAAATCAACTCGTCGAATGTTTAAAAAGTTAACAATATATTCACAAGGTCAAACAAAAGATTACAAATGAATGTCTTAACCCTCTATTGATGCAAACAATAAAGAATATTTTTCCATATATTTTCGGCTGCTTATCAGTTACATAGACGTCGATGAAACTATTTTCGTGAAAGCAGAGTGGCGCAGCGGAAGCGTGCTGGGCCCATAACCCAGAGGTCGATGGATCGAAACCATCCTCTGCTAGCACTTTTTTTCATCACTCTTAGCTAGGTTTTAGTTATCGCAGATCTACAGGTAAAGTTTGCTGTGGCTTTGCATAGACATTTATTAAAAAATTAACCCGTAAAAACAAAGTTTTTCACTATAAATCCTTTATATGCGTGGCGGCTAGAGTCCTCTGGTCCTCTGGCTGAGATGGCTGTCACCTATGCGTCAGATGAATGGCTTCCACCATTAAGCAATTGGTAATTAAATTTAAAAAAAAATCCTAAAAGTGTAAAATTTTTGAAAAAAAAATTCATCAAAATACATTGTCACGCATAACGAGTCTGTGTGCAAAATGTCAGCTCGATTGGATCACGGGAAGTGGGTAAAAAACGACCGATAGATTTGCATGGTCGTAAGCAAGCAAGCAAGTGAACTTAATATAAAGGATTTAAAAAGTGCTATGGCATTTGTCGCGATAAACACACAAAACAACCCAGCGAGGGATTCGATCCAGTGGTAAAGCACGCGTTTAGCATGTGAGAAGTAGTGAGATTGATACCCACATTCTCCAAAGCACAAATGGCTAATGCGTGCCTTGATATTAGCATGTAGAAATAGAGGCAACAAATCAACTTATCGAATGTTGAAAAAGTTATCAATATATTCACAAGGTCAGTCAAAAGATTACAAATGCATTTCTTAACCCTCTATTGATGCAAACAATACAGAATATTTTTCAATATATTTTCGGCTGCTTATCAGTTACATAGACGTCGATAAAACCCATTTCCACGAAAGCAGAGTGGCGCAGCGGAAGCGTGCTGGGCCCATAACCAAGAGGTCGATGGATTGAAACCAATCTCTGCTAACACTTTTTTTCATCACTCTTAGCTAGGTTTTAGTTTTAGCAGATTTAAAGGTTAAGTTTGCTGTGGCTTTGCATAGACATTTATTAAAAAGTGTTATGGCATTTGTCGCGATCAACACACAAAATAACCCAGCGAGGGATTCGATCCAGTGGTAAAGCGCGCTTTTAGCATGTGAAAAGTTGTGAGATTGATCCCTACATTCTCCAAAGCACAAATGGGTAATGCGTGCCTTTATATTAGCACTAGCAGAAGTACCCGGCGTTGCCCGGGTGAAAAATATATTTGTTAATAACCTTACATATATACACAGATGGGCTGCTACCCCTGCCCCCCCCCCCAGCCACGATCTCCTCGGCCGCTGTGCAGTAATATGTACGGCCTATAGTGTGGTGGGGTGTCGAGGCCCAGTACCGTGCAGAGCCTCCGGCCTCGCCTAAATTGCCCACACGGCTGAGGCTGGGTACTGGGGCCGTTACCCTCCCCCCCCCCGCGCTACAATAATACTGTCTAATCGCTATAATTTTATTATCTACCGACCCTATAATAGTAATTGCACACATTGGGGGTGGGGGGGGAGTGAAGAGGACGTGAAACTTTGATGAATTTACTTCAGAGTCGCGTGTTAATGCGTGCGCATATTTTTAACGGGAATTAAAAATGGCGTCCACCCCGCAGCGAATGCGTCGCTAGCCGTTGCCAGGAGCAACCACCGTGGAAAGCCAAACGGACCAATCGTGTCTCGCAAATCCCTCACATTTCGTCCAATGAAACTGCGTATGGTCCGGCGACACACAGACACACACACAGACAGACAGGCAGACAGACAGACAGATTTGCGATTTAATATATATAGACTAGCAGAAGTACCCGGCGTTGCCCCGGTGAAAAATATATTTCTTACTAACCTTACATATATACACAGATGGGCTGCTACCCCTGCCCCCCCCCCCCCAGCCATGATCTCCTCGGCCGCTGTGCAGTAATATGTACGGCCTATAGTGTGGTGGGGTGTCGAGGCCTAGTACCGTGCAGAGCCTCCGGCCTCGCCTAAATTGCCCTCCCTGCTGAGGCTGGGTACTGGGGCCGTTACCCCCCCCCCCCCGCGCTACAATAATACTGTCTAATCGCTATAATTTTATTATCTACCGACCCTATAATAGTAATTGCACACATTGGGGTGGGGGGGGGGAGTGAAAAGGACGTGAAACTTTGATGAATTTACCTCAGAGTCGCGTGTTAATGCGTGCGCATAATTTTAACGGGAATTAAAAATGGCGTCCACCCCGCAGCGAATGCGTCGCTACCCGTTGCCAGGGGCAACCGCCGTGGAAAACCAAACAGACCAATCGTGTCTCGCAAATCCATCACATTTCGTTCAATGAAACTGCGTATGGTCCGGCGACAGACAGACAGACAGATTTGCGATTTTATATATATAGATGTAGAAATAGAAGCAAAAAATCAACTTATCGAATGTTGAAAAAGTAATCAATATATTCACAAGGTCAGTCAAAAGATTACAAATGAATTTTTTAACCCTCGATTGATGCAAACAATAAAGAATATTTTTCAATATCTTTTCGGCTGCTTATCAGTTACATAGACGTCGATAAAACCATTTCCATGAAAGCAGAGTGGCGCAGCGGAAGCTTGCTGGGCCCATAACCCAGAGGTCGATGGATCGAAACCATCCTCTGCTAACACGTTTTTTTTCATCACTCTTAGCTAGGTCATAGTTATAGCAGATTTAAAGGTTAAGTTTGCTGTGGCTTTGCATAGATATTTATTAAAAAGTGCAATAACATTTGTCGCCATAAACACACAAAATAACCCAGCGTGGGATTAGATCCAGTGGTAAAGCGCGCGTTTAGCATGTGATAAGTAGTGAGATTGATACCCACATTTTCCAAAGCACAAAAGGGTAATGCGTGCCTTGATATTAGCATGTAGAAATAGAGGCAACAAATCAACTTATCGAATGTTGAAAAAGTTATCAATATATTCACAAGGTCAAACAAAAGATTACAAATGCATTTCTTAACCCTCTATTGATGCAAACAATAAAGAATATTTTTCCATATATTTTCGGCTGCTTATCAGTTACATAGACGTCGATAAAACCCATTTCCATGAAAGCAGAGTGGCGCAGCGGAAGCGTGCTGGGCCCATAACCCAGAGGTCGATGGATCGAAACCGTCCTCTGCTAACACTTTTTTTCATCACTCTTAGCTAGGTTTTAGTTATCGCAGATCTACAGGTAAAGTTTGCTGTGGCTTTGCATAGACATTTATTAAAAAGTGCTATGGCATTTGTCGCGATAAACACACAAAATAACCCAGCGAGGGATTCGATCCAGTGGTAAAGCGCGCTTTTAGCATGTGAGAAGTAGTGAGATTGATCCCCACATTTTCCAAAGCACAAATGGGTAATAAGTGACTTTTTTTATTAGCATGTAGAAATAGAGGCAACAAATCAACTCATCGAATGTTTAAAAAGTTAACAATATATTCACAAGGTCAAACAAAAGATTACAAATGAATTGCTTAACCCTCTATTGATGCAAACAATAAAGAATATTTTTCCATATATTTTCGGCTGCTTATAAGTTACATAGACGTCGATGAAACCATTTTCATGAAAGCAGAGTGGCGCAGCGGAAGCATGCTGGGCCCATAACCCAGAGGTCGATGGATCGAAACCATCCTCTGCGAACACGTTTTTTTTCATCACTCTTAGCTAGGTCATAGTTACAGCAGATTTAAAGGTTAAGTTTGCTGTGGCTTTGCATAGATATTTATTAAAAAGTGCAATGGCATTTGTCGCCATTAACACACAAAATAACCCGGCGTGGGATTAGATCCAGTGGTAAAGCGCGCGTTTAGCATGTGAGAAGTAGTGAGATTGATACCCACATTTTCCAAAGCACAAATGGGTAATAAGTGACTTTTTTTATTAGCATGTAGAAATAGAGGCAACAAATCAACTCATCGAATGTTTAAAAAGTTAACAATATATTCACAAGGTCAAACAAAAGATTACAAATGAATTTCTTAACCCTCTATTGATGCAAACAATAAAGAATATTTTTCCATATATTTTCGGCTGCTTATCAGTTACATAGACGTCGATAAAACCCTTTTCCATGAAAGCAGAGTGGCGCAGCGGAAGCTTGCTGGGCCCATAACCCAGAGGTCGATGGATCGAAACCATTCTCTGCTAACACTTTTTTTCATCACTCTTAGCTAGGTTTTAGTTATCGCAGATCTACAGGTAAAGTTTGCTGTGGCTTTGCATAGACATTTATTAAAAAATTTAACCCGTAAAAACAAAGTTTTTCACTATAAATCCTTTATATGCGTGGCGGCTAGAGTCCTCTCGTCCTCTGGCTTGAGATGGTTGCCACCTATGGATCAGATGAATGGCTGCCACCATTAAGCAATTGGTAATGAAATATAATCTATTTTTTCCTATAAAGTGTAAAATTTTGGAAAAAAAATTTCACCAAAATACATTGTCACGCACAACGAGTCTGTGTGCAAAATGTCAGCTCGATTGGATCCCGGGAAGTGGGTTAAAAAACGACCGAAAGATTTGCATGGTCGTAAGCAAGCAAGCAAGCAAGTGAACTTAATATAAAGGATTTAAAAAGTGCTATGGCATTTGTTGCGATAAACACACAAAACAACCCAGCGAGGGATTCGATCCAGTGGTAAAGCGCGCTTTTAGCATGTGAGAAGTAGTGAGATTGATCCCCACATTTTCCAAAGCACAAATGGGTAATAAGTGACTTTTTTATTAGCATGTAGAAATAGAGGTAACAAATCAACTCGTCGAATGTTTAAAAAGTTAACAATATATTCACAAGGTCAAACAAAAGATTACAAATGAATTTCTTAACCCTCTATTGATGCAAACAATAAAGACTATTTTTACATATATTTTCGGCTGCTTATCAGTTACATAGACGTCGATAAAACCATTTCATGAAAGCAGATTGGTGCATCGGAAGCGTGTTGGGCCCATAACCCAGAGGTCGATGGATCGAAACCATCCTCTGCTAACACGTTTTTTTCTTCACTCTTAGATAGATAGATCGTTTATTGTCATTGTCACCAGTACAACGAAATTTAAAATGCTCATCAGTCAGGGCATCATTCATAAATTTAAATTAAATAAAACAAGAAAATAAAAATGAAAAATTAAATGAAAGATTATCAATTTATACTATATATAAAAAACAGCCCAAGTATACCCACATACCCACATAAGGTTACATTTTGTCATTGCACATCTCTATTTCACAGTCAATTGAAAATACTATTACTTAATAATTAATTAGCATTATTGAGTGTGGTGATCGCTGTAGGATAAAAGCTCTGTTTGAATCTGTTTGTCCTTGTTTTGACTGATCTGAATCGTCTGCCTGATAGCAACAGCTCAAACAGTGAGTGTCCAGGGTGAGAAGAGTCCTTTATAATGTTCTGTGCTTTTTTGATGCAACGTGAACTGTGTAGTTCTTCCAGTGTGGGGAGATGGCAGCCGGCGATCTTTTGGGCTGTGTTGATGACCCTCTGGAGCGCTTTCCTCTGAGCCACTGTGCAGCTGGTGTACCATACACAGATGCAGCATGTGAGAATGCTCTCGATGGAGGCTCGGTAGAAGGACACCAGCAGTTTCTGTGTGATGGTATTATTCCTGAGAATTCTCAGGAAGTAAAGTCTCTGCTGGGCCTTTTTCAGAAGCTCAGTGCTGTTGGCGCTCCAGGTCAGGCCCTCCCCAATGTGGACTCCCAGGAAGCAGAAGTCTGCCACCCTCTCCACACAGTCCCCGCTGATGATTAGTGGTGGATTGTCCGTTTTCTTTCTCCTGTAGTCTATTATGAGCTCCTTGGTCTTTGCGGTGTTAAGGAGCAGGTTGTTACCCCTGCAGTATGCTGTCAGCCGCTCCACCTCGTCCCTGTAGGCAGACTCATCCCCCCCAGAGATGAACCCCACCACTGTGGTGTCATCAGCAAACTTCACAATGGTGTTGCTATGGTGGACGGCGGCACAGTCATGTGTGTAGAGGGAGTAGAGCAGGGGGCTCAGTACACAGCCCTGGGGCGAGCCGGTACTGAGGCTGAGGGCTGTGGATGTATGACGGCCCACTCTGACCCTCTGTCTGCGGCCCGAGAGGAAACTATGTATCCACATGCAGGTGGAATGTGGAATCCCCAGGTCGCCCAGTTTTTCCACCAGTTTGTGTGGGAGGATGGTGTTGAACGCAGAACTGTAATCCACGAAGAGCATCCGCACATAGCTCCCCTGCTGCTCCAGGTGTGACAGTGCAGCATGTAGTGCTGTGGCCACGGCGTCCTCCGTGGATCGGTTCGCTCTGTAGGCAAACTGGTGGGGGTCAAGGTTTCGGGGCAAGCTTCCTATGATGTGACTCGGACCAGTTTTTCAAAGCACTTCATCACCACTGGCGTGAGTGCTACTGGCCGGTAGTCGTTGTAGCTGGAAATGTGGGTTTTTTTGGGCAGGGGGACTATGGTGGAGGACTTTAGGCAGGGTGGTAAAGTGGACTGTTCCAGAGACAGGTTGAAAATCCTTGTGAAGACTCCAGCCAGCTCGTCAGCACAGTCCCTCAGCACACGTCCCGGGACGCCATCAGGTCCCGCAGCCTTCCTCGGGTTGACGGCCCGCAGCGTGTGCCTCACCTCATGCTCCTCTACTGTGAGGTTTAAGCTGCTGTGGACCGTGAGGTTTGGTGATGCTGTCCCTTGTGGTGTCACCTCAAAGCGGGCAAAGAAGAGATTCAACTCCTAGGTCATAGTTATAGCAGATTTAAAGGTTAAGTTTGCTGTGGCTTTGCATAGATATTTGTCGCCATAAACACACAAAATAACCCGGCGTGGGATTAGATCCAGTGGTAAAGCGCGCGTTTAGCATGTGAGAAGTAGTGAGATTGATACCCACATTTTCCAAAGCACAAATGGGTAATGCGTGCCTTGATATTAGCATGTAGAAATAGAGGCAACAAATCAACTTATCGAATGTTGAAAAAGTTATCAATATATTCACAAGGTCAAACAAAAGATTAAAAATGCATTTCTTAACCCTCTATTGATGCAAACAATAAAGAATATTTTTCCATATATTTTCGGCTGCTTATCAGTTACATAGACGTCGATAAAACCCATTTCCATGAAAGCAGAGTGGTGCAGTGGAAGCGTGCTGGGCCCATAACCCAGAGGTCGATGGATCTAAACCATCCTCTGCAAACACTTTTTTTCATCACTCCTAGATAGGTTTTATTTATCGCAGATCTACAGGTAAAGTTTGCTGTGGCTTTGCATAGACATTTATTAAAAAAATTAACCCGTAAAAACAAAGTTTTTCACTATAAATCCTTTATATGCGTGGCGGCTAGAGTCCTCTCGTCCTCTGGCTTGAGATGACTGCCACCTATGGGTCAGATGATTGCATTGCACCATTAAGCAATTGGTAATTAAATATAATTTTTTTTTTCCTAAAAAGTGTAACATTTTGGAAAAAAAACTTCACCAAATACATTGTCACGCACAACGAGTCTGTGTGCAAAATGTCAGCTTGATTGGATCACGGGAAGTGGGTAAAAAACGACCGATAGATTTGCATGGTCGTAAGCAAGCAAGCAAGTGAACTTAATATAAAGGATTTAAAAAGTGCTATGGCATTTGTTGCGATAAACACACAAAACAACCCAGCGAGGGATTCGATCCAGTGGTAAACGCGCTTTTAGCATGTGAGAAGTAGTGAGATTGATCCCCACATTTTCCAAAGCACAAATGGGTAATAAGTGACTTTTTTATTAGCATGTAGAAATAGAGGTAACAAATCAACTCGTCGAATGTTTAAAAAGTTAACAATATATTCACAAGGTCAAACAAAAGATTACAAATGAATTTCTAAACCCTCTATTGATGCAAACAATAAAGACTATTTTTCCATATATTTTCGGCTGCTTATCAGTTACATAGACGTCGATAAAAACATTTTCATGAAAGCAGATTGGTGCATCGGAAGCGTGTTGGGCCCATAACCCAGAGGTCGATGGATCGAAACCATCCTCTGCTAACACGTTTTTTTCTTCACTCTTAGATAGATAGATCGTTTATTGTCATTGTCACCAGTACAACGAAATTTAAAATGCTCACCAGTCAGGGCATCATTCATAAATTTAAATTAAATAAAACAAGAAAATAAAAATGAAAAATTAAATGAAAGATAATCAATTTATACTATATATAAAAAACAGCCCAAGTATACCCACATACCCACATAAGGTTACATTTTGTCATTGCACATCTCTATTTCACAGTCAATTGAAAATACTATTACTTAATAATTAATTAGCATTATTGAGTGTGGTGATCGCTGTAGGATAAAAGCTCTGTTTGAATCTGTTTGTCCTTGTTTTGACTGATCTGAATCGTCTGCATGATAGCAACAGCTCAAACAGTGAGTGTCCAGGGTGAGAAGAGTCCTTTATAATGTTCTGTGCTTTTTTGATGCAACGTGAACTGTGTAGTTCTTCCAGTGTGGGGAGATGGCAGCCGGCGATCTTTTGGGCTGTGTTGATGACCCTCTGGAGCGCTTTCCTCTGAGCCACTGTGCAGCTGGTGTACCATACACAGATGCAGCATGTGAGAATGCTCTCGATGGAGGCTCGGTAGAAGGACACCAGCAGTTTCTGTGTGATGGTATTATTCCTGAGAATTCTCAGGAAGTAAAGTCTCTGCTGGGCCTTTTTCAGAAGCTCAGTGCTGTTGGCGCTCCAGGTCAGGCCCTCCCCAATGTGGACTCCCAGGAAGCAGAAGTCTGCCACCCTCTCCACACAGTCCCCGCTGATGATTAGTGGTGGAGTGTCCGTTTTCTTTCTCCTGTAGTCTATTATGAGCTCCTTGGTCTTTGCGGTGTTAAGGAGCAGGTTGTTGCCCCTGCAGTATGCTGTCAGCCGCTCCACCTCGTCCCTGTAGGCAGACTCATCCCCCCCAGAGATGAGCCCCACCACTGTGGTGTCATCAGCAAACTTCACAATGGTGTTGCTATGGTTGACGGCGGCACAGTCATGTGTGTAGAGGGAGTAGAGCAGGGGGCTCAGTACACAGCCATGGGGCGAGCCGGTACTGAGGCTCAGGGCTGTGGATGTATGACGGCCCACTCTGACCCTCTGTCTGCGGCCCGAGAGGAAACTATGTATCCACATGCAGGTGGAATGTGGAATCCCCAGGTCGCCCAGTTTTTCCACCAGTTTGTGTGGGAGGATGGTGTTGAACGCAGAACTGTAATCCACGAAGAGCATCCGCACATAGCTCCCCTGCTGCTCCAGGTGTGACAGTGCAGCATGTAGTGCTGTGGGCACGGCGTCCTCCGTGGATCGGTTCGCTCTGTAGGCAAACTGGTGGGGGTCAAGGTTTCGGGGCAAGCTTCCTATGATGTGACTCGGACCAGTTTTTCAAAGCACTTCATCACCACTGGCGTGAGTGCTACTGGCCGGTAGTCGTTGTAGCTGGAAATGTGGGTTTTTTTGGGCAGGGGGACTATGGTGGAGGACTTTAGGCAGGGTGGTAAAGTGGACTGTTCCAGAGACAGGTTGAAAATCCTTGTGAAGACTCCAGCCAGCTCGTCAGCACAGTCCCTCAGCACACGTCCCGGGACGCCATCAGGTCCCGCAGCCTTCCTCGGGTTGACGGCCCGCAGCGTGTGCCTCACCTCATGCTCCTCTACTGTGAGGTTTAAGCTGCTGTGGACCGTGAGGTTTGGTGATGCTGTCCCTTGTGGTGTCACCTCAAAGCGGGCAAAGAAGAGATTCAACTCCTAGGTCATAGTTATAGCAGATTTAAAGGTTAAGTTTGCTGTGGCTTTGCATAGATATTTGTCGCCATAAACACACAAAATAACCCGGCGTGGGATTAGATCCAGTGGTAAAGCGCGCGTTTAGCATGTGAGAAGTAGTGAGATTGATACCCACATTTTCCAAAGCACAAATGGGTAATGCGTGCCTTGACATTAGCATGTAGAAATAGAGGCAACAAATCAACTTATCGAATGTTGAAAAAGTTATCAATATATTCACAAGGTCAAACAAAAGATTAAAAATGCATTTCTTAACCCTCTATTGATGCAAACAATAAAGAATATTTTTCCATATATTTTCGGCTGCTTATCAGTTACATAGACGTCGATAAAACCCATTTCCATGAAAGCAGAGTGGTGCAGTGGAAGCGTGCCGGGCCCATAACCCAGAGGTCGATGGATCTAAACCATCCTCTGCTAACACTTTTTTTCATCACTCCTAGATAGGTTTTAGTTATCGCAGATCTACAGGTAAAGTTTGCTGTGGCTTTGCATAGACATTTATTAATAAAATTAACCCGTAAAAACAAAGTTTTTCACTATAAATCCTTTATATGCGTGGCGGCTAGAGTCCTCTCGTCCTCTGGCTTGAGATGACTGCCACCTATGGGTCAGATGATTGCATTGCACCATTAAGCAATTGGTAATTAAATATAATTTTTTTTTTCCTAAAAAGTGTAACATTTTGGAAAAAAAACTTCACCAAATACATTGTCACGCACAACGAGTCTGTGTGCAAAATGTCAGCTCGATTGGATCACGGGAAGTGGGTAAAAAACGACCGATAGATTTGCATGGTCGTAAGCAAGCAAGCAAGTGAACTTAATATAAAGGATTTAAAAAGTGCTATGGCATTTGTCGCGATGAACACACAAAATAACCCAGCGAGGGATTCGATCCAGTGGTAAAGCGCGCTTTTAGCATGTGAGAAGTAGTGAGATTGATCCCCACATTTTCCAAAGCACAAATGGGTAATACGTGACTTTTTTTATTAGCATGTAGAAATAGAGGCAACAAATCAACTCATCGAATGTTTAAAAAGTTATCAATATATTCACAAGGTCAAACAAAAGATTACAAATTAATTTCTTAACCCTCTATTGATGCAAACAATAAAGAATATTTTTCCATATATTTTCGGCTGCTTATCAGTTACATAGACGTCGATGAAACCATTTTCATTAAAGCAGAGTGGCGCAGCGGAAGCGTGCTGGGCCCATAACCCAGAGGTCGATGGCTCGAAACCATCCTCTGCTTACACGTTTTTTTTCATCACTCTTAGCTAGGTCATAGTTCTAGCAGATTTAAAGGTTAAGTTTGCTGTGGCTTTGCATTGATATTTATTAAAAAGTGCAATGGCATTTGTCACCATAAACACACAAAATAACCTGGCGTGGGATTAGATCCAGTGGTAAAGCGCGCGTTTAGCATGTGAGAAGTAGTGAGATTGATACCCACATTTTCCAAAGCACAAATGGGTAATGCGTGCCTGGATATTAGCATGTAGAAATAGAGGCAACAAATCAACTTATCGAATGTTGAAAAAGTTATCAATATAGTCACAAGGTAAAACAAAAGATTACAAATGCATTTCTTAACCCTCTATTGATGCAAACAATAAAGAATATTTTTCCATATATTTTCGGCTGCTTATCAGTTACATAGACGTCGATAAAACCCATTTCCATGAAAGCAGAGTTGCGCAGCGGAAGCGTGCTGGGCCCATAACCGAGAGGTCGATGGATCGAAACCATCCTCTGCTAACACTTTTTTTCATCACTCTTAGCTAGGTTTTAGTTATCGCAGATCTACAGGTAAAGTTTGCTGTGGCTTTGCATAGACATTTATTAAAACATTTAACCCGTAAAAAGAAAGTTTTTCACTATAAATCCTTTATATGCGTGGCGGCTAGAGTCCTCTCGTCCTCTGGCTTGAGATGGTTGCCACCTATGGATCAGATGAATGGCTGCCACCATTAAGCAATTGGTAATGAAATATAATTTTTTTTTTATAAAGTGTAAAATTTTGCAGAAAAAAAATTCACCAAAATACATTGTCACGCATAACGAGTCTGTGTGCAAAATGTCAGCTCGATTGGATCACGGGAAGTGGGTTAAAAAACGACCGAAAGATTTGCATGGAAGTAAGCAAGCAAGCAAGCAAGTGAACTTAATATAAAGGATTTAAAAAGTGCTATGGCATTTGTTGCGATAAACACACAAAATAACCCAGCGAGGGATTCGATCCAGTGGTAAAGCGCGCTTTTAGCATGTGAGAAGTAATGAGATTGATCCCCACATTTTCCAAAGCACAAATGGGTAATAAGTGACTTTTTTATTAGCATGTAGAAATAGAGGCAACAAATCAGCTCATCGAATGTTGAAAAAGTTAACAATATATTCACAAGGTCAAACAAAAGATTACAAATGAATTTCTTAACCCTCTATTGATGCAAACAATAAAGAATATTTTTCCATATATTTTCGGCTGCTTATCAGTTACATAGACGTCGATGAAACCATTTTCATGAAAGCAGAGTGGCGCAGCGGAAGCATGCTGGGCCCATAACCCAGAGGTCGATGGATCGAAACCATCCTCTGCTAACACGTTTTTTTTCATCACTCTAAGCTAGGTCATAGTTCTAGCAGATTTAAAGGTTAAGTTTGCTGTGGCTTTGCATTGATATTTATTAAAAAGTGCAATGGCATTTGTCGCCATAAACACACAAAACAACCCAGCGAGGGATTCGATCCAGTGGTATAGCGCGCTTTTAGCATGTGAGAAGTAGTGAGATTGATCCCCACATTTTCCAAAGCACAAATGGGTAATAAGTGACTTTTTTATTAGCATGTAGAAATAGAAGCAACAAATCAACTTATCGAATGTACAAAAAGTTAAAAATATATTCACAAGGTCAAACAAAAGATTACAAATGAATTTCTTAACCCTCTATTGATGCAAACAATAAAGAATATTTTTCCATCTTAATTTTAGAACTTTCGTGACTGCAGGAATTATTATTTGTTTCATTCGGTTAAGTCACGTCTAAAGATAAAATAATAAATTAAATTAAATAATAGAATACGACGTTTCGATTGCAACACAAGCAATCATCATCAGGTATAATGAAATAGCGACATAAAATCTAACCAGAAAACTATAGACAGACATATTGCAGACAGATATCACCAAGATACATAGCGAGAGCAACACAGGTAACAGAGAGGGGTGATCGTCTCTGTGTGGTGGCCTTAAATAGACAGAGGGGGGGGCGGAGGCAGAGAGAGGGAGGAGGGTTAGAGAAAAAATTAGCATATCAATGAGTGGTCAACAGACGTGGTGCTGCAAATGCGATGGCACGGCAAGCAAGCCTGAAAATCAGGAGAAGGACACACTAAAATTAAATAACCTAGTAAAATATCGAAATGTAATGTAATACAACACAGAGGGTCGGTCAACACACAATTAACGCATAGCCTGGTTGATTACGTATTTCAAAAATTGCTAAGTTAGAATTTAAGTGTGAACAATCTCTGCCTGTGTCCTCTCTTTAGATTGTTCACACTTAAATTCTAACTTAGCAATCTTTGAAATACGTAATCAACCAGGCTATGCGTTAATTGTGTGTTGACCGACCCTCTGTGTTGTATTACATTACATTTCGATATTTTACTAGGTTATTTAATTTTAGTGTGTCCTTCTCCTGATTTTCAGGCTTGCTTGCCGTGCCATCGCATTTGCAGCACCACGTCTGTTGACCACTCATTGATATGCTAATTTTTTCTCTAACCCTCCTCCCTCTCTCTGCCTCCGCCCCCCCCCCTCTGTCTATTTAAGGCCACCACACAGAGACGATCACCCCTCTCTGTTACCTGTGTTGCTCTCGCTATGTATCTTGGTGATATCTGTCTGCAATATGTCTGTCTATAGTTTTCTGGTTAGATTTTATGTCGCTATTTCATTATACCTGATGATGATTGCTTGTGTTGCAATCGAAACGTCGTATTCTATTATTTAATTTAATTTATTATTTTATCTTTAGACGTGACTTAACCGAAAGAAACAAAAAATATTTTTCCATATATTTTCGGCTGCTTATCAGTTACATAGACGTCGATGAAACCATTTTCATGAAAGCAGAGTGGCGCAGCGGAAGCGTGCTGGGCCCATAACCCAGAGGTCGATGGATCGAAACCATCCTTTGCTAACACGTTTTTTTTCATCACTCTAAGCTAGGTCATAGTTCTAGCAGATTTAAAGGTTAAGTTTGCTGTGGCTTTGCATTGATATTTATTAAAAAGTGCAATGGCATTTGTCGCCATAAACACACAAAATAACCCGGCGTGGGATTAGATCCAGTGGTAAAGCGCGCGTTTAGCATGTGAGAAGTAGTGAGATTGATCCCCACATTTTCCAAAGCACAAATGGGTAATGCGTGCCTTGATATTAGCATGTAGAAATAGAGGCAACAAATCAACTTATCGAATGTTGAAAAAGTTATCAATATATTGACAAGGTCAGTCAAAAGATTACAAATGCATTTCTTAACCCTCTATTGATGCAAACAATAAAGAATATTTTTCCATATATTTTCGGCAGCTTATCAGTTACATAGACGTCGATAAAACCCATTTCCATGAAAGCAGAGTTGCGCAGCGGAAGCGTGCTGGGCCCATAACCGAGAGGTCGATGGATCGAAACCATCCTCTGCTAACACTTTTTTCATCACTCTTAGCTAGGTTTTAGTTATCGCAGATCTACAGGTAAAGTTTGCTGTGGCTTTGCATAGACATTTATTAAAACATTTAACCCGTAAAAAGAAAGTTTTTCACTATAAATCATTTATATGCGTGGCGGCTAGAGTCCTCTCGTCCTCTGGCTTGAGATGGTTGCCACCTATGGATCAGATGAATGGCTGCCACCATTAAGCAATTGGTAATGAAATATAATTTTTTTTTTATAAAGTGTAACATTTTGCAGAAAAAAAATTCACCAAAATACATTGTCACGCACAACGAGTCTGTGTGCAAAATGTCAGCTCGATTGGATCACGGGAAGTGGGTTAAAAAACGACCGAAAGATTTGCATGGAAGTAAGCAAGCAAGCAAGCAAGTGAACTTAATATAAAGGATTTAAAAAGTGCTATGGCATTTGTTGCGATAAACACACAAAATAACCCAGCGAGGGATTCGATCCAGTGGTAAAGCGCGCTTTTAGCATGGGAGAAGTAATGAGATTGATCCCCACATTTTCCAAAGCACAAATGGGTAATAAGTGACTTTTTTATTAGCATGTAGAAATAGAGGCAACAAATCAGCTCATCGAATGTTGAAAAAGTTAACAATATATTCACAAGGTCAAACAAAAGATTACAAATGAATTTCTTAACCCTCTATTGATGCAAACAATAAAGAATATTTTTCCATATATTTTCGGCTGCTTATCAGTTACATAGACGTCGATGAAACCATTTTCATGAAAGCAGAGTGGCGCAGCGGAAGCATGCTGGGCCCATAACCCAGAGGTCGATGGATCGAAACCATCCTCTGCTAACACGTTTTTTTTCATCACTCTAAGCTAGGTCATAGTTCTAGCAGATTTAAAGGTTAAGTTTGCTGTGGCTTTGCATTGATATTTATTAAAAAGTGCAATGGCATTTGTCGCCATAAACACACAAAACAACCCAGCGAGGGATTCGATCCAGTGGTATAGCGCGCTTTTAGCATGTGAGAAGTAGTGAGATTGATCCCCACATTTTCCAAAGCACAAATGGGTAATAAGTGACTTTTTTATTAGCATGTAGAAATAGAAGCAACAAATCAACTTATCGAATGTACAAAAAGTTAAAAATATATTCACAAGGTCAAACAAAAGATTACAAATGAATTTCTTAACCCTCTATTGATGCAAACAATAAAGAATATTTTTCCATCTTAATTTTAGAACTTTCGTGACTGCAGGAATTATTATTTGTTTCATTCGGTTAAGTCACGTCTAAAGATAAAATAATAAATTAAATTAAATAATAGAATACGACGTTTCGATTGCAACACAAGCAATCATCATCAGGTATAATGAAATAGCGACATAAAATCTAACCAGAAAACTATAGACAGACATATTGCAGACAGATATCACCAAGATACATAGCGAGAGCAACACAGGTAACAGAGAGGGGTGATCGTCTCTGTGTGGTGGCCTTAAATAGACAGAGGGGGGGGCGGAGGCAGAGAGAGGGAGGAGGGTTAGAGAAAAAATTAGCATATCAATGAGTGGTCAACAGACGTGGTGCTGCAAATGCGATGGCACGGCAAGCAAGCCTGAAAATCAGGAGAAGGACACACTAAAATTAAATAACCTAGTAAAATATCGAAATGTAATGTAATACAACACAGAGGGTCGGTCAACACACAATTAACGCATAGCCTGGTTGATTACGTATTTCAAAGATTGCTAAGTTAGAATTTAAGTGTGAACAATCTCTGCCTGTGTCCTCTCTTTAGATTGTTCACACTTAAATTCTAACTTAGCAATCTTTGAAATACGTAATCAACCAGGCTATGCGTTAATTGTGTGTTGACCGACCCTCTGTGTTGTATTACATTACATTTCGATATTTTACTAGGTTATTTAATTTTAGTGTGTCCTTCTCCTGATTTTCAGGCTTGCTTGCCGTGCCATCGCATTTGCAGCACCACGTCTGTTGACCACTCATTGATATGCTAATTTTTTCTCTAACCCTCCTCCCTCTCTCTGCCTCCGCCCTCCCCCCCCCTCTGTCTATTTAAGGCCACCACACAGAGACGATCACCCCTCTCTGTTACCTGTGTTGCTCTCGCTATGTATCTTGGTGATATCTGTCTTTAATATGTCTGTCTATAGTTTTCTGGTTAGATTTTATGTCGCTATTTCATTATACCTGATGATGATTGCTTGTGTTGCAATCGAAACGTCGTATTCTATTATTTAATTTAATTTATTATTTTATCTTTAGACGTGACTTAACCGAAAGAAACAAAAAATATTTTTCCATATATTTTCGGCTGCTTATCAGTTACATAGACGTCGATGAAACCATTTTCATGAAAGCAGAGTGGCGCAGCGGAAGCGTGCTGGGCCCATAACCCAGAGGTCGATGGATCGAAACCATCCTCTGCTAACACGTTTTTTTTCATCATCTAAGCTAGGTCATAGTTCTAGCAGATTTAAAGGTTAAGTTTGCTGTGGCTTTGCATTGATATTTATTAAAAAGTGCAATGGCATTTGTCGCCATAAACACACAAAATAACCCGGCGTGGGATTAGATCCAGTGGTAAAGCGCGCGTTTAGCATGTGAGAAGTAGTGAGATTGATACCCACATTTTCCAAGGCACAAATGGGTAATGCGTGCCTTGATATTAGCATGTAGAAATAGAGGCAACAAATCAACTTATCGAATGTTGAAAAAGTTATCAATATATTGACAAGGTCAGTCAAAAGATTACAAATGCATTTCTTAACCCTCTATTGATGCAAACAATAAAGAATATTTTTCCACATATTTTCGGCTGCTTATCAGTTACATAGACGTCGATAAAACCCATTTCCATGAAAGCAGAGTGGCGCAGCGGAAGCGTGCTGGGCCCATAACCCAGAGGTCGGTGGATCGAAACCATCCTCTGCTAACACGTTTTTTCATCACTCTTAGCTAGGTTTTAGTTTTCGCAGATCTACAGGTAAAGTTTGCTGTGGCTTTGCATAGACATTTATTAAAAAATTTAACCCGTAAAAAGAAAGTTTTTCACTATAAATCCTTTATATGTGTGGCGGCTAGAGTCCTCTCGTCCTCTGGCTTGAGATGGTTGCCCCCTATGGATCAGATGAATGGCTGCCACCATTAAGCAATTGGTAATGAAATATAATTTATTTTTTCCTATAAAGTGTAAAATTTTGGAGAAAAAAAATTCACCAAAATACATTGTCACGCACAACGAGTCTGTGTGCAAAATGTCAGCTCGATTGGATCACGGGAAGTGGGTTAAAAAACGACCGAAAGATTTGCATGGTCGTAAGCAAGCAAGCAAGCAAGTGAACTTAATATAAAGGATTTAAAAAGTGCTATGGCATTTGTTGCGATAAACACACAAAACAACCCAGCGAGGGATTCGATCCAGTGGTATAGCGCGCTTTTAGCATGTGAGAAGTAGTGAGATTGATCCCCACATTTTCCAAAGCACAAATGGGTAATAAGTGACTTTTTTATTAGCATGTAGAAATAGAGGCAACAAATCAACTTATCGAATGTTGAAAAAGTTATCAATATATTGACAAGGTCAGTCAAAAGATTACAAATGCATTTCTTAACCCTCTATTGATGCAAACAATAAAGAATATTTTTCCATATATTTTCGGCTGCTTATCAGTTACATAGACGTCGATAAAACCCATTTCCATGAAAGCAGAGTGGCGCAGCGGAAGCGTGCTGGGCCCATAACCCAGAGGTCGATGGATTGAAACCATCCTCTGCTAACACGTTTTTTCATCACTCTTAGCTAGGTTTTAGTTTTCGCAGATCTACAGGTAAAGTTTGCTGTGGCTTTGCATAGACATTTATTAAAAAATGTAACCCTTAAAAAGAAAGTTTTTCACTATAAATCCTTTATATGTGTGGCGGCTAGAGTCTTCTCGTCCTCTGGCTTGAGATGGTTGCCACCTATGGATCAGATGAATAGCTGCCACCATTAAGCAATTGGTAATGAAATATAATTTATTTTTTCCTATAAAGTGTAAAATTTTGGAGAAAAAAAACTTCACCAAATACATTGTCACGCACAACGAGTCTGTGTGCAAAATGTCAGCTCGATTGGATCACGGGAAGTGGGTAAAAAACGACCGATAGATTTGCATGGTCGTAAGCAAGCAAGCAAGTGAACTTAATATAAAGGATTTAAAAAGTGCTATGGCATTTGTTGCGATAAACACACAAAACAACCCAGCGAGGGATTCGATCCAGTGGTAAAGCGCGCTTTTAGCATGTGAGAAGTAGTGAGATTGATCCCCACATTTTCCAAAGCACAAATGGGTAATAAGTGACTTTTTTATTAGCATGTAGAAATAGAGGTAACAAATCAACTCGTCGAATGTTTAAAAAGTTAACAATATATTCACAAGGTCAAACAAAAGATTACAAATTAATTTCTTAACCCTCTATTGATGCAAACAATAAAGACTATTTTTCCATATATTTTCGGCTGCTTATCAGTTACATAGACGTCGATAAAACCATTTTCATGAAAGCAGAGTGGCGCAGCGGAAGCGTGCTGGGCCCATAACCCAGAGGTCGATGGATCGAAACCATCCTCTGCTAACACGTTTTTTTCTTCACTCTTAGATAGATAGATAGATCGTTTATTGCCATTGTCACCAGTACAACGAAATTTAAAATGCTCACCAGTCAGGGCATCATTCATAAATTTAAATTAAATAAAACAAGAAAATAAAAATAAAAATTAAATGAAAGATAATCAATTTATACTATATATAAAAACAGCCCAAGTATACCTTACATACCCACATAAGGTTACATTTTGTCATTGCACATCTCTATTTCACAGTCAATTGAAAATACTATTACTTAATAATTAATTAGCATTATTGAGTGTGGTGATCGCTGTAGGATAAAAGCTCTGTTTGAATCTGTTTGTCCTTGTTTTGACTGATCTGAATCGTCTGCCTGATAGCAACAGCTCAAACAGTGAGTGTCCAGGGTGAGAAGAGTCCTTTATAATGTTCTGTGCTTTTTTGATGCAACGTGAACTGTGTAGTTCTTCCAGTGTGGGGAGATGGCAGCCGGCGATCTTTTGGGCTGTGTTGATGACCCTCTGGAGCGCTTTCCTCTGAGCCACTGTGCAGCTGGTGTACCATACACAGATGCAGTATGTGAGAATGCTCTCGATGGAGGCTCGGTAGAAGGACACCAGCAGTTTCTGTGTGATGTTATTATTCCTGAGAATTCTCAGGAAGTAAAGTCTCTGCTGGGCCTTTTTCAGAAGCTCAGTGCTGTTGGCGCTCCAGGTCAGGCCCTCCCCAATGTGGACTCCCAGGAAGCAGAAGTCTGCCACCCTCTCCACACAGTCCCCGCTGATGATTAGTGGTGGAGTGTCCGTTTTCTTTCTCCTGTAGTCTATTATGAGCTCCTTGGTCTTTGCGGTGTTAAGGAGCAGGTTGTTGCCCCTGCAGTATGCTGTCAGCCGCTCCACCTCGTCCCTGTAGGCAGACTCATCCCCCCCAGAGATGAGCCCCACCACTGTGGTGTCATCAGCAAACTTCACAATGGTGTTGCTATGGTGGACGGCGGCACAGTCATGTGTGTAGAGGGAGTAGAGCAGGGGGCTCAGTACACAGCCCTGGGGGGAGCCGGTACTGAGGCTCAGGGCTGTGGATGTATGACGGCCCACTCTGACCCTCTGTCTGCGGCCCGAGAGGAAACTATGTATCCACATGCAGGTGGAATGTGGAATCCCCAGGTCGCCCAGTTTTTCCACCAGTTTGTGTGGGAGGATGGTGTTGAACGCAGAACTGTAATCCACGAAGAGCATCCGCACATAGCTCCCCTGCTGCTCCAGGTGTGACAGTGCAGCATGTAGTGCTGTGGCCACGGCGTCCTCCGTGGATCGGTTAGCTCTGTAGGCAAACTGGTGGGGGTCAAGGTTTCGGGGCAAGCTTCCTATGATGTGACTCCGGACCAGTTTTTCAAAGCACTTCATCACCACTGGCGTGAGTGCTACTGGCCGGTAGTCGTTGTAGCTGGAAATGTGGGTTTTTTTGGGCAGGGGGACTATGGTGGAGGACTTTAGGCAGGGTGGTATAGTGGACTGTTCCACAGACAGGTTGAAAATTCTTGTGAAGACTCCAGCCAGCTCGTCAGCACAGTCCCTCAGCACACGTCCCGGGACGCCATCAGGTCACGCAGCCTTCCTCGGGTTGACGGCCCGCAGCGTGTGCCTCACCTCATGCTCCTCTACTGTGAGGTTTAAGCTGCTGTGGACCGTGAGGTTTGGTGATGCTGTCCCTTGTGGTGTCACCTCAAAGCGGGCAAAGAAGAGATTCAACTCCTAGGTCATAGTTATAGCAGATTTAAAGGTTAAGTTTGCTGTGGCTTTGCATAGATATTTATTAAAAAGTGCAATGGCATTTGTCGCCATAAACACACAAAATAACCCGGCGTGGGATTAGATTCAGTGGTAAAGCGCGCGTTTAGCATGTGAGAAGTAGTGAGATTGATACCCACATTTTCCAAAGCACAAATGGGTAATGCGTGCCTTGATATTAGCATGTAGAAATAGAGGCAACAAATCAACTTATCGAATGTTGAAAAAGTTATCAATATATTCACAAGGTCAAACAAAAGATTACAAATGCATTTCTTAACCCTCTATTGATGCAAACAATAAAGAATATTTTTCCATATATTTTTGGCTGCTTATCAGTTACATAGACCTCGATAAAACCCATTTCCATGAAAGCAGAGTGGTGCAGTGGAAGCGTGCTGGGCCCATAACCCAGAGGTCGATGGATCTCAACCATCCTCTGCTAACACTTTTTTTCATCACTCTTAGCTAGGTTTTAGTTATCGCAGATCTACAGGTAAAGTTTGCTGTGGCTTTGCATAGACATTTATTAAAAAATTTAACCCGTAAAAACAAAGTTTTTCACTATAAATCCTTTATATGCGTGGCGGCTAGAGTCCTCTCGTCCTCTGGCTTGAGATGGTTGCCACCTATGTATCAGATGAATGGCTGCCACCATTAAGCAATTGGTAATAAAATATAATTTATTTTTTCTTAAAAAGTGTAACATTTTGGAAAAAAATATTCACCAAAATACATTGTCACGCACAACGAGTCTGTGTGCAAAATGTCAGCTCGATTGGATCACGGGAAGTGGGTTAAAAAACGACCGAAAGATTTGCATGGTCGTAAGCAAGCAAGCAAGCAAGTGAACTTAATATAAAGGATTTAAAAAGTGCTATGGCATTTGTTGCAATAAACAAACAAAACAACCCAGCGAGGGATTCGATCCAGTGGTAAAGCGCGCTTTTAGCATGTGAGAAGTAGTGAGATTGATACCCACATTCTCCAAAGCACAAATGGGTAATGCGTGCCTTGATATTAGCATGTAGAAATAGAGGCAACAAATCAACTTATCGAATGTTGAAAAAGTTATCAATATATTCACAAGGTCAGTCAAAGGATTACAAATGAATGTCTTAACCCTCTATTGATGCAAACAATAAAGAATATTTTTCAATATCTTTTCGGCTGCTTATCAGTTACATAGACGTCGATAAAACCCATTTCCATGAAAGCAGAGTGGCGCAGCAGAAGCGTGCTGGGCCGATAACCCAGAGGTCGATGGATCGAAACCAATCTCTGCTAACACTTTTTTTCATCACTCTTAGCTAGGTTTTAGTTATTGCAGATCTACAGGTAAAGTTTTCTGTGGCTTTGCATAGACATTTATTAAAAAGTGCTATGGCAATTGGTTCTTTACCCTTCTATCTGGCAACAAAACTGACACCTTTTTACAAGGAGTCATGTTTGCATAGACCGCAATACCTGCAGTCATAATACAAACAAAAGAACATAACTCTGATAATGTGCACTGTCCTTAAAGTTGATTGATCCACACCCGAGACAGCTTTCCTTAGAGCCTAGTCTCATATGGGTTGGACCAGATGACGCCAAAAGGCGCACAACTCAAAGACAATGCACCATCAGAGTATGAGAGCTCGGGGCAAGCATCTACACTATGGGAACCTCATTTGCCAGTAAAAATATGATAATTGGTTCTTTACCCTTCTATCTGGCAACAAAACTGACACCTTTTTACAAGGAGTCATGTTTGCATAGACCGCAATACCTGCAGTCATAATACAAACAAAAGAACATAACTCTGATAATGTGCACTGTCCTTAAAGTTGATTGATCCACACCCGAGACAGCTTTCCTTAGAGCCTAGTCTCATATGGGTTGGACCAGATGACGCCAAAAGGCGCACAACTCAAAGACAATGCACCATCAGAGTATGAGAGCTCGGGGCAAGCATCTACACTATGGGAACCTCATTTGCCAGTAAAAATATGATAATTGGTTCTTTACCCTTCTATCTGGCAACAAAACTGACACCTTTTTACAAGGAGTCATGTTTGCATAGACCGCAATACCTGCAGTCATAATACAAACAAAAGAACATAACTCTGATAATGTGCACTGTCCTTAAAGTTGATTGATCCACACCCGAGACAGCTTTCCTTAGAGCCTAGTCTCATATGGGTTGGACCAGATGACGCCAAAAGGCGCACAACTCAAAGACAATGCACCATCAGAGTATGAGAGCTCGGGGCAAGCATCTACACTATGGGAACCTCATTTGCCAGTAAAAATATGATAATTGGTTCTTTACCCTTCTATCTGGCAACAAAACTGACACCTTTTTACAAGAGTCATGTTTGCATAGACCGCAATACGTGCAGTCATAATACAAACAAAAGAACATAACTCTGATAATGTGCACTGTCCTTAAAGTTGATTGATCCACACCCGAGACAGCTTTCCTTAGAGCCTAGTCTCATATGGGTTGGACCAGATGACGCCAAAAGGCGCACAACTCAAAGACAATGCACCATCAGAGTATGAGAGCTCGGGGCAAGCATCTACACTATGGGAACCTCATTTGCCAGTAAAAATATGATAATTGGTTCTTTACCCTTCTATCTGGCAACAAAACTGACACCTTTTTACAAGGAGTCATGTGTGCATAGACCGCAATACCTGCAGTCATAATACAAACAAAAGAACATAACTCTGATAATGTGCACTGTCCTTAAAGTTGATTGATCCACACCCGAGACAGCTTTCCTTAGAGCCTAGTCTCATATGGGTTGGACCAGATGACGCCAAAAGCCGCACAACTCAAAGACAATGCACCATCAGAGTATGAGAGCTCGGGGCAAGCATCTACACTATGGGAACCTCATTTGCCAGTAAAAATATGATAATTGGTTCTTTACCCTTCTATCTGGCAACAAAACTGACACCTTTTTACAAGGAGTCATGTTTGCATAGACCGCAATACCTGCAGTCATAATACAAACAAAAGAACATAACTCTGATAATGTGCACTGTCCTTAAAGTTGATTGATCCACACCCGAGACAGCTTTCCTTAGAGCCTAGTCTCATATGGGTTGGACCAGATGACGCCAAAAGGTGCACAACTCAAAGACAATGCACCATCAGAGTATGAGAGCTCGGGGCAAGCATCTACACTATGGGAACCTCATTTGCCAGTAAAAATATGATAATTGGTTCTTTACCCTTCTATCTGGCAACAAAACTGACACCTTTTTACAAGAGTCATGTTTGCATAGACCGCAATACCTGCAGTCATAATACAAACAAAAGAACATAACTCTGATAATGTGCACTGTCCTTAAAGTTGATTGATCCACACCCGAGACAGCTTTCCTTAGAGCCTAGTCTCATATGGGTTGGACCAGATGACGCCAAAAGGCGCACAACTCAAAGACAATGCACCATCAGAGTATGAGAGCTCGGGGCAAGCATCTACACTATGGGAACCTCATTTGCCAGTAAAAATATGATAATTGGTTCTTTACCCTTCTATCTGGCAACAAAACTGACACCTTTTTACAAGGAGTCATGTGTGCATAGACCGCAATACCTGCAGTCATAATACAAACAAAAGAACATAACTCTGATAATGTGCACTGTCCTTAAAGTTGATTGATCCACACCCGAGACAGCTTTCCTTAGAGCCTAGTCTCATATGGGTTGGACCAGATGACGCCAAAAGCCGCACAACTCAAAGACAATGCACCATCAGAGTATGAGAGCTCGGGGCAAGCATCTACACTATGGGAACCTCATTTGCCAGTTAAAATATGATAATTGGTTCTTTACCCTTCTATCTGGCAACAAAACTGACACCTTTTTACAAGGAGTCATGTTTGCATAGACCGCAATACCTGCAGTCATAATACAAACAAAAGAACATAACCCCACACCTTTCCATTCACACCCCGACTGCCTTCTCCTTCCGGTTTAGCCGCTTAAGGACCCCCTACCTTTCACCCACGTCACCTGGCTCCGCCTCCTCGTGACGTCACATCCGGAAGGTCGCTTTCGCCCGCATTACACCGGTATTGATGCAACCAATGAAAATGTTTCAATATCTTTTCTGCACCTCATCAGGTACATAGACGTCGATAACAGCCATTTACAAGAAATCAGAGTGGCACAGTGGAAGCGTGATGGGTCCATTACCCACAGGTCGATGGATCGATGCCATTCTATGCGATCTGGCTTACTGTATCGCTTAGGTCGTTTTTAATTAATCGCAGATTTAAAGGCTAAGTTTGTTCTTATTTTGCTAAATATTTTTCAAAAAGTGCTTTGGCCTATGTCGAGATATCATCCAAAACAGCTCATCGGGGAATTAGCTCAAGTGGTAGAGCGCTCGCTTAGCATGTGAGAGGTAGTGGGATCGATGCCCACATTCTCCAAAGCACAAATGGACAATTTCCATTTTTATTGTTAGCGTGTATAAATTGAGTAAACATATGAACGTGTCGAATGCTTAAAACGTTATCAATATATTTGTAATGTAGTAACTCGGCGGGAGACGACTTCACGGGTAACACACTCTTTATTTTATCAAACTCGTTCACAGGTGACTAACACCTACTTTGTATCTCGGGTGACAACCACCCACTTAGTATCTCGGGTGACAAACACCCACTTAGTATCTCGGGTGACAAACACCCACTTAGCTACTTGGCGACTAACGCCCACTGAGCTACTCGGATGACCAACATCCACTCAGTATCTCGGGTGACAAACACCCACTTAGCTACTCGGCGACTAACGCCACTGAGCTACTCGGATGACCAACATCCACTTAGCTACTCGGCGACTAACGCCACTGAGCTACTCGGGACACTCCCTGCCCGGGGTATCCGTCTCGACTGTGGGTCCCCAGCCCGACCCACGGGGGGCGTCGGACCCCGGGTCCCACAGCCTCGCCTCCGAGCCACACAGGGCCCCGGTCCCCACAAGGACCGCGGGACTAGGGGTCTCGTGGCACTAGGTCTTCAGCTCCGTCTTCGGGTCTTCAACTGGGTAACTCTCCCCGAGTGCTCTCGCGCGTCCCCCTTTATACCCCACCTGCGGACGTCGCTGCGAGCACCCACTTATTCGACCAATCGCCGGGCGCTGGCTACGATCCTCTTTTCCCACATCTCATCGTGCCTCACCACTCACGCCGCGCCGCCCCGTCATCTGTCACTCCCGGCGCGCGCGTCCACACCACGCCCACAACGCGTGCCCAACCCCGCACCCCGCGCCGCCCCGTGATCCATCACTGTCACAGTCGGCGCACGTCAATACCACCACTACATATTCACAAGGTCAATTAAGTTATTACAAATGAATTTCTTAACCAGGTATTGATGCAACCAATGATAATTTTTCACTATCTTTTCTGCACCTCATAACGTACATGGACGTCGATAACAACCATTTACAAGAAATCAGAGTGTCACAGCGGAAGCGTGATGGGTCCATTACCCACAGGTCGATGGATCGAAGCCAATGCTATCTGGATTCCTGTATCGCTTAGGTCGGTTTTAATTTATCGCAGATTTAAAGGTGAAGTTTGTTCTTATTTTGCTAAATATTTTTCAAAAAGTGCTATGGCCTATGTCGAGATATCATCCACAACAGCTCAGCGGGGAATTAGCTCAAGTTGGAGAGTGCTCGCTTAGCATGCGAGAGGTAGTGGGATCGATGCCCACATTCTCCAAAGCACATATGGACAAGTTCCTTTTTTTGATATCATAAAAAAATTGAGTAAACATATGAACGTATCTAAATGTTTAAAAAGTTATCAATATATTCACAAGGTCAATCAAAATATTAGAAATGAATTTCTTAACCTTGTATTGATGCAAACAATAATCATTTTTAAATATCTTTTCTGCTCTTCTTAGGTTTTTTCGGTAAAGTCACGTAGAAAGTAAAATAAAATAAAAACAAAAATCACGACGTTTCGGAGGCAACACAAGTCTCCGTCATCAGGTGGGACCGTCACAGCCAGATTAGCTGTATCAAGTGAGGCAATGATTCAAGATGTAATCCCTTAAAAGCGAGTTGAGGGGGGAGGGAGAGGGAGGGGGGAGCTCATCAGACTATGGTAGCCAATGAAAGGAACGTATCGGGAGGGAGGGGGGGCGAGGCCAAAAGAGTGGGCGATGGACGTGGAAGCGCTTGTGCGCAAGCGGCCAATTACTGCACACGCCAACACAATGGAGCGATTGTGCGCAAGCGGCCAGCCACTGCACCCGCCAACACAATGGGCAGAGAGGAGGAGGGGAGGTCTAATACACATGATAGACAAAAGAACGAAAATGATGATGGGTACAAACTTAGGGGGAGCTCATCAGACTATGGTAGCCAATGAATGGAACGTATCGGGAGGGAGGGGGGGGCGGGGGGGGGGGCGAGGCCAAAAGGGTGGGCGACGGACGTGGAAGCGCTTGTGCGCAAGCGGCCAATTACTGCACACGCCAACACAATGGAGAGAGAGGGGGAGGGGGGGGTCTGATACACATGTAATAAAAGACTTGACCACGATCTCTGGCTCAGTGTCCTTTATTCGGTCCGTACTGCGTTCCCACACGGCTGTCTCTCTTATTCTCTCTGTGCTGGTTCCGATGTCACTCCAGTCCACATCAGCAGCCCCGCTGCTGTTCTTGTCGCTCTTGCAGCCCCACAGCAGCTCCGCTGCTGTACTCTCACACAGCTCCCTTGGCTGTTCCTGCTGCAGCTCTGACAGCCTCGTGCTGTCTCGCCTTCTCGTCGCTCCTGCGACTCTTGGCAGCCACTCCGCTGCCCCTCACACACAGCCTTACTGCCTATCTCTATCTGCAGCTTTACACCTCCCAGTAGCTCCCTACTGTTCCCAGGGTTGGCTCCCGCTTCTGACGGTGCCCCCTCGGCTCGTACGCCCGCGTGGCCCCACACCTTTCCATTCACACCCCGACTGCCTTCTCCTTCCGGTTTACCCGCTTAAGGACCCCCTACCTTTCACCCACGTCACCTGGCTCCGCCTCCTCGTGACGTCACATCCGGAAGGTCGCTTTCGCCCGCATTACACCACCCTCCCCCATAGAAAAAACCCAGCCGACCTCGGCTGAACAACACCAAAGCGTAATGCGGTGAACCGACCTTCCCCCTCAAAGGACACTAAGCATGCAATATAACAACAAGAACAACACACAAGTAACATCGACGAACGTACGAAAGCATGCGATAAATACGACGGCAAGAACAAGAACAATAACAACATACAATCAACGAAACGTAAGCGATTTGGAACGAGTGCGGGTCGCCGGCCCGTCCCGGACGGTCGGCGGCCCACTTGTAGAACGGGGACGCGATGGAACACGAGAAATGACAGGGGGTAATTCCCCTGCTGCGATTGGAAGTCCACCGACATCTCGTGTCCCTGACGAATCAGTCTTGGTCGTATTCCGCGAATGCGCCTGCAGCGGGGTCGGAAGGGTCGCCGGGCTTGAAGGTCCCGCAGCCCTGGCAGGCGCCCTCCGAACAGGCCCACTCCTCCCCCGCGGTGTCACGGTCGGCCTGTCTGGAACAGGTACGACAGGCGCTCTAGCAAGATCAATGGACGCAGGCGGGGAAGAGTCAGAGTCAGCAGCAACAGACCCCGGCAAGGCAACATTGGGAGATGACGCATCACGTAGGGGAGCAACATATGGTTTCAACCGCGACGTATGAACAAACCAACGGCGAGAACCAAACTGAACGCGCGCCGACTGTGGATTGGGAACCTCAATGAGGCGCACAGGACCATGCCAAGGTTTGTGCAATTTAGGAGAGGTCCCCGGCCGCACCTGCGGGCAATGGAGCCAGGCCAGGTCTCCCACCTTCCAGGGGCACTCCCCCTCAGACCGCCGAGCATACCGCTCGTTCCGGGCCTGGGCTTTGGCCGTAGCCACGCGGGCGTTTTCCCGCGCCTCCGTAACCCGGCGAACCGTGTCCTGAATGTATTCAGGGAGTGGTTTACGAGGTCCCTTCACCCCAGTACCCAATTGCACATCCACCGGAGGCACGTTTTCCCGACCATACATAAGGTAAAACGGCGAATACCCTGTAGCCGCATGGGGCGTCATCCTGTACGCCGAAAGCACTCCGGGGATGTGCAGATCCCAATCCGATTGCTGTTCACTCACAGTATGGCAAAGCATGGCAGACAATGTCCTGTTCAGCCGCTCAACCATACCATCCGTCTGCGGATGGTATGGAGATGTCCGTATCTTCTTAGTCCCAAGGCCTGCGCACACTTCAGCCAATAATTTAGAAGAGAAATTTTGGCCCTGGTCCGTGAGGAGTCTCTCCGGCGCCCCCTTGTCCATAATGTACCCAAACAAAAAGGCGTCGGTGATGGCCGCGGCCGACTGATCGGGCAACGGCCAGGCCATCGGCCAACGGGAGAGATACTCAACCCCTACCAGCAAATATTTATTTCCCCTCGCCGATGGTGGGAAGGGTCCCAATATGTCCAGTGCCACCAATTCATTGACTCGAGACACCTGAATCGACTGGAGAGGCGGCACGTAAGGATGTTTAGGCGGCTTACGCCGGGCGCATTCAGGGCACGCACGCACGTGCCCTACGACATCTGTCGCCATGCCGTGCCAAAAATAATGACGTTGTAACGTCAACAAGGTCTTCTGCACCCCTAAATGCAATAGTGTGTCACAATGGAGAGTTCTAATCAACTCAAATCGCAAGGACGTTGGTACCACCACACGCCAGCTTTCCTGGAACCTTTCTTGCCACATAAGCAGACCATCTCGGAGAGCGGTTCGCGGCCCCACAGCCGAACTCGGACTCCCATTGTCCCTCATAGACCGCTTCCGCATGGACAACAACGACTCGTCCATCATCTGTTCCCGAATCCAGACAGACCGCGGCAGATTCAAAACCCCATCAGTCGGTCCCGGTTCCATCGGAGTATCCGACTTCCCGACGGCCAACGTAAGCGGCTGAGGGGGGTTCAGAATCGGCGAACACCTATGCGTCCCCGACGCACATTTACAAGGGGCGCGCCCTGGTAATCTGGAAAGTGCGTCAGCGTTCGCATGGCGCACTCCCTTCCGATGTTGAATTTGGAAGGAAAATTCCTGCAGCGTGTCCAACCAACGTGCCCACTGTCCCGATGGCTGGTCCATTTTAAGTGCATATTGCAAGGCCGCATGATCCGTACGCACAATAAAAGAACGACCGTAAAGGTACGGTCGAAATTGCCGTAGGAAAAAAACAACCGCCAAAAGTTCTCTACGAGTGACACAGTAGCGTGTTTCCGCAGGCGACAAGACTCGGCTACCATACGCCACGACGCGCTCTACGCCCCCTTTAGACTGTGATAATACCGCCCCAATACCTGTGTCACTCGCGTCCGTATCAAGAATGAAAGGGCGATCAAAATCGGGATAATCCAATGTCGGGGCCGTAGCCAATAGATCACGCAGACTCCGAAAGGCCGCCTCTTCCGGCTCTCCCCAAACAAATTTCCGTCCTTTACCCGTAAGGAGATGCAAGGGCCTCGCAATCGTCGCAAACCCCGGCACAAATCTTCGGTAATACGAGGCAAATCCCAAAAAGCGCCGAACATCCCCCACAGAGGCCGGAGTCGGCCAATCCCGGACACACGCCGTCTTTTCCGGATCCGTGGACACCCCCTCTGCACTCACAATGTGCCCCAAATAACGGACGGACCGTTGCAGTAGGTGGCATTTCTTTGGTTTGAATTTCAAATTGGCAGAGCGCATCCTCGTGAACACTGTCTCCAGCCGCGTTAAATGTTCCTCAAATGTGCGGCTGAACACAATAATATCGTCCAAATATATAAGACACGTCTCCCACTGCAACCCCGTCAAAACGAGCTCCATCAATCTTTGAAATGTAGCAGGGGCCGCATTCAATCCCATCGGGAGGCAGTTGAATTGAAATAACCCCTGCGGCGTACGGAATGCGGTTTTCTCCCGTGAGGACTCGTCAAGGGGAAGCTGCCAAAATCCCGAAGAGAGGTCCAGTGTGGAAAAGAACTTAGCCCCCGACAATGCGTCAAGGGAGTCGTCCATACGCGGCAGGGGGTACGCATCTGCCACCGATATCTTATTCAATTTCCGGAAATCGACACAAAATCGCAAGTTGCCATCCTTTTTCTTAACCAAGACCACAGGAGCGCCCCATGGGCTGTTAGATGGCGATATAATGTCCGCAGCCAACATGTCTTCCACCGCCCCCCGAACGTGTTCTCGCTCCGCTGGACTCATCCGATGCGAATTTAACCGAATAGGGGCAGCGTCGCCCGTCTCAATGTGATGGGAAAGCAACGATGTGCGTCCCAAATCCAAATCGTCGGAGCTGAACACATCCGAATACGTCAGCAACAATTTACGCAGCGCATCACGTTGCCCCACGGACAGGGAAGAATTTTCGTCACATAAGGTAGCGATCCAACGATTATCCGAACCCCTTGGCTCGGAAACACCAGCGACCACTCCCCGGCGATGCGGACAATCGTGCGTCGCAAACGCCGTAGTGGCATGTGCCACAACCGTACCGGCCGGAACCCGGATGTTTTCCACCCCCGCATTAAGCACCTGTAAAACCGGTAATTGATCCGGCCGGACGATGGTCTGTGCCCCAACTAACGCCAATCCCGTTGTTATCGTGGCGGATGGTGACAACAAGACCCCTAATGCTCCTAGCCGATTGGGCAGGGGCTTCCGATACCGCAAGGATATAAGCATCTGTGAACCAGGTGGGATGTCCACAGATGCGACGGACAGCGCCTGCACCTGTACGGCCGAAGCAGGTCGCCCCCAGGGCGACGGCAGAAACGAGATTCGACGGCCCCCCGGCAATTCAATACAATTCTCATTGATTTTAATCAAAATGGGCATCTTAGCCAAAAAATCCGTGCCTAGTAAGCAAGGAACCGCCAAAGATCTCGATATTAACACAACGCCCGAAGCCGACACATCCCCTATAGATATCTTAGCATCCACCTGGCCCACGATACCCATACTACCCCCGTTCGCAGCGACGCAAGACCCATAAACCGGACGCACAGCCCCCGGCGGAATGCCCAACAGATGGAAAATGACATCCGATATAATAGTCGCAGACGCTCCCGAGTCGACCAAAATGCGCACGTCCACACCTTGTATGGACCCCGGTACAGTGGACGAACCCGTAGCGGCCGCGACAACTCTCCGTGCCAATTTGCGCCACTGCGTAACTGAATGACAAGGCCCCGTCGATGGCTTTTCTTTAACGACAACAATAGGATCGCGCAACAAAGGTGGTGGGTGAGGTGTAAAGCCTTGCCGAGTGTCTGGTGCGTGCCGACAAGCCTGTTTCGGAGGTTCCTTGGTCGGCTTGTCCGGTGTTGTGGGCTCCTGCTGCGGCGGACCCGGGAAGCGGGCCCAGCAATCTTTGGCGTAATGGCCCCTACGGCCGCAGCGGAAGCAATCGGCCTCGTTGCGCCGAAGCGCAGGTCTTGCATCCCGGCGGCCCCGTCCCGATGGCGTAGCGCGCGGCCCCTGCCTTCCGCGTCCCGACCATGGAGAGGAGGCAGCCGTCAGCTCCTGTGGACCCCGCTCATCCGGCACATAGATCGCCCTTGTGGGGTCCCACCCCATCGCGCCTCCTTCCTTGACGGGCCCACTCGTCCATGCCGCCACTTGCTTCCAGCGACGGAGATTAAACTGCGCATCCAGACACTTTGCTGCCGCCCGGGACGTGAGCTTCTCATGCCCACACACAGGCATGGGGATCCCCAGATCCCGAGACAGCTCCAGCATTTTTCCCAATATGAGAGGCTCGAGCAGATCCTGTGGCGTGTCAGGATATGCTGCCATGGCCAGCTCCAACACCGCACCCCTGAACGCCACGGGCGATTCTTCGGGTGCTCGTTGTCGTTGAGCGAATCGCCGATGCGCGTCGTCAGGTGGCTCATAGGCGTCGGCCATTTCCTCAAAAACTCCACATAAAGTCTTCTTCTTATCGGCCGTTATGGAACGGAAAAATCGAACAGATTCGTCGTCCAGTAGAGTCGGCAACACTTCCAAGGCCTCCGCATCGGTCCATCTTGCTGAACGAACCGCCGCCAAAAATCGGCAGGCGAAAGCGCTCCAATCGCCCCCGATAGAGAATTCCTTAACTGTAGTAAGGTGGCGACTCCGACTCCTCTTTACGCCGTCTTCCAATGATGGTTGTTCTGGAGGCAAATTCAAAATGGCGTCGGCCCGCGGCGTGGCCAAGATGGCGGTTTGGCGCCGCGGAGCGCGCAAGATGGCGTCTTCCTGCCGCGTGGCCAATGGCGGCGGCAGGGCAGGCAACGTGGCGGCCCGTGGAGCACCTTCTCGTTCCATCGTCGTCCTTGGCGTAACGAGGTGACATAGATGCGCCAGGACGTCCTTGAGTGTCTCCAGTTGTTCTGCCACCTGTTGCCATCTTTGGTCAGCGTCCGATGTTGTTGACGGACCCGCCATCGCGCCGACATCTTCCACGCCCGTCCCCGTGCTCGCCTCAGCAGGGCTCTCCTCCACCACCCCAGCAGAATCCGTGGTCGGAGGGAATTCGTCGTCGTCGGACGAAGAAGCCGATGCTGGCGCCGGGGGAATTTTCTTCCTTACTTGCTTAGACATGCCGTTTCACTTCTGACCCCAGTGTAATAAAAGACTTGACCACGATCTCTGGCTCAGTGTCCTTTATTCGGTCCGTACTGCGTTCCCACACGGCTGTCTCTCTTATTCTCTCTGTGCTGGTTCCGATGTCACTCCAGTCCACATCAGCAGCCCCGCTGCTGTTCTTGTCGCTCTTGCAGCCCCACAGCAGCTCCGCTGCTGTACTCTCACACAGCTCCCTTGGCTGTTCCTGCTGCAGCTCTGACAGCCTCGTGCTGTCTCGCCTTCTCGTCGCTCCTGCGACTCTTGGCAGCCACTCCGCTGCCCCTCACACACAGCCTTACTGCCTATCTCTATCTGCAGCTTTACACCTCCCAGTAGCTCCCTACTGTTCCCAGGGTTGGCTCCCGCTTCTGACGGTGCCCCCTCGGCTCGTACGCCCGCGTGGCCCCACACCTTTCCATTCACACCCCGACTGCCTTCTCCTTCCGGTTTACCCGCTTAAGGACCCCCTACCTTTCACCCACGTCACCTGGCTCCGCCTCCTCGTGACGTCACATCCGGAAGGTCGCTTTCGCCCGCATTACACACATGATAGACAAAAGAACGAAAATGCCCATGTTTATACCAATGCTGGCTAAACAATGAAGAGAGTACTGTTAAAATAACTGGGGATGTTAACACTCGGTAAAGTACAGTAAAATAGTGCCTGTCAGATAAGATGGTCCAAAAAATTTGTGATTAAGTCTTTTTTGCGTGGTTGATAACATCTTTCCAATGGTTACTAAGTTTGTACCCATCATCACGGTTGAAATTATGTCTGTGTTTGTATATTTGTATGGCTTCGTGTACAAACCTTTGATGGTAGCCGGGAGGTTTGCATAGAACCTTGGTCTCGGAAAAGACAATTTCATGAGAGCCCACCGAGTTGTAGCAATGATCGGCCACGGCAGAAGAACCAGTTCTGCCGTGTTTCAGATCTGACTTGTGCTCGCGGACACGATCAGAAACATGACGTTTCGTTTCTCCAATGTAGCAATCACCACAAATGCAACTCAATTTGTAGACTCCAGGATACTGTAAGTCAGGAACGACATCCTTCACAGATGGAATCAGATCACGGATTTTATGCACTGTACTGAATCGGACTTGGATCTTATGTTTGTTTAGAATTTTGGAGATCTTTTGGAAAGATGTTATCAACCACGCAAAAAAGACTTAATCACAAATTTTTTGGACCATCTTATCTGACAGGCACTATTTTACTGTACTTTACCGAGTGTTAACATCCCCAGTTATTTTAACAGTACTCTCTTCATTGTTTAGCCAGCATTGGTATAAACATGGGCATTTTCGTTCTTTTGTCTATCATGTGTATCAGACCCCCCCCTCCCCCTCTCTCTCCATTGTGTTGGCGTGTGCAGTAATTGGCCGCTTGCGCACAAGCGCTTCCACGTCCGTCGCCCACCCTTTTGGCCTCGCCCCCCCCCCCGCCCCCCCCTCCCTCCCGATACGTTCCATTCATTGGCTACCATAGTCTGATGAGCTCCCCCTAAGTTTGTACCCATCATCATTTTCGTTCTTTTGTCTATCATGTGTATTAGACCTCCCCTCCTCCTCTCTGCCCATTGTGTTGGCGGGTGCAGTGGCTGGCCGCTTGCGCACAATCGCTCCATTGTGTTGGCGTGTGCAGTAATTGGCCGCTTGCGCACAAGCGCTTCCACGTCCATCGCCCACTCTTTTGGCCTCGCCCCCCCTCCCTCCCGATACGTTCCTTTCATTGGCTACCATAGTCTGATGAGCTCCCCCCTCCCTCTCCCTCCCCCCTCAACTCGCTTTTAAGGGATTACATCTTGAATCATTGCCTCACTTGATACAGCTAATCTGGCTGTGACGGTCCCACCTGATGACGGAGACTTGTGTTGCCTCCGAAACGTCGTGATTTTTGTTTTTATTTTATTTTACTTTCTACGTGACTTTACCGAAAAAACCTAAGAAGATGATTCCTTGCAGTCACGAAAGCTTCAAATCTATCTTTTCTGCTGCCTATCCGTTACATGGACGTCATTGATATCCATGTCATTGAAAGCAGAGCAGCACAGAAGAAGCGTGCTGGGTCCATTACCCAGAGGTGGATGGATCGAAACCAGTTTATGCGATCTGGCTTCCTCCTGTATTGCTTAGGTCAGTTTTTATTTATCGCAGAAAATTAAAGAACACGTTCCTTCGGAGTGGGGAGGTAGGAACTTGGTTGAACAGCGTAATCATGCGATCCGTGTCACGTGGTGCTGAGCCCGCCCGAAGCACTCTATGAAATACAAATCGAGGGCGTGGCTATGCACGACAGACAGACAAATACTCCCGAGTGGGCAGTGTGGAACTGTTGTTCCTCCCTGTATTAAGTTTGTTCTTATTTTGCTAAAATATTTTTCAAAAATTGCCATGGCCTATGTTGAGATAGCATCCAAGACAGCCCAGTGGGGAATTAGCTCAAGTGGTAGAGCGCTCGCTTAGCATGTGAGAGGTAGTGGGATCGATGCACACATTCTCCAAAGCACATATGGGCAAGTTTCATTTTTTGTTAGCGTGTATAAATTGAGTAAACATATGAACGTGTCGAATGTTTTAAACGGTTTCAATATATTCACAAGGTCAATTAAATTATTACAAATTAATTTCTTAACCCGGTATTGATGCAACCAATGATAATGTTTCAATATCCTTTCTGCACCTTGTCAGGGACATGGACGTCGATAATAGCCATTCATGAAAGCAGAGTGGTGAAGCGGAAGCGTGCTGGACCCTTTACCCAGAGGTCAATGGATCCAAACCAGTCTATGCTAACTGGTTTCCTGAATCTCTTAGGTCGGTTTTTATTCATCGCATATTTTAAGGTAAAGTTTGTTCTTTTTGCCTAAATATTTTCCAAAATGTCGAGATAAACATCCAAGACAGCCCAGCGGGGAATTAGCTCAAGTGGTAGAGCGCATCTTTTAGCATGCGAGAGGTAGTGGGATCGATGCCCACATGAACGTGTCGAATGCTTAAAACGTTATCAATATATTCACAAGCTCAATTAAATTATTACAAATGAATTTCTTCACCAGGTATTTGTGCAACCAATGATAGTTTTAAAATATATTTTCTGCACCTTATCAGGTACATGGACGTCGATAACAGCCAGTTACAAGAAAGCCAAGTGGCACAGCGGAAGCGTGATGGGTCCATTACCCACAGGTCGATGGATCGAAGCCAATGCTATCTGGCTTCCTGTATTGCTTAGGTCGGTTTTAATTCCTCGAAGATTTAAAGGTCAAGTTTGTTATTTTGCTAAATATTTTTAAAAAAGTGCTATAGCCTATGTCGAGATATCATCCACGACAGCTCAGCGGGCAATTAGCTCAAGTGGTAGAGCGCTTGCTTAGCATGCGAGAAGTAGTGGGATCGATGCCCACATTCTCCAAAGCACATATGGACATGTTCCATTTTTTTTGTTAGCGTGTATGAATTGAGTAAACATATGAACGTGTCGAATGCTCTAAACGTTATCAATATATTCACAAGGTGAATTAAATTATTACAAATGCATTTTTTAACCCGGTATTGATGCAACCAATGAAAATGTTTCAATATCTTTTCTGCACCTCATCAGGTACATAGACGTCGATAACAGCCATTTACAAGAAATCAGAGTGGCACAGTGGAAGCGTGATGGGTCCATTACCCACAGGTCGATGGAGCGAAGCCAGTCTATGCGATCTGGCTTCCTGTATCGCTTAGGTCGTTTTTAATTTATCGCAGATTTAAAGGCTAAGTTTGTTCTTATTTTGCTAAATATTTTTCAAAAAGTGCTTTGGCCTATGTCGAGATATCATCCAAAACCGCCCAGCGGGGAATTAGCTCAAGTGGTAGAGCGCTCGCTTAGCATGCGAGAGGTAGTGGGATCGATGCCCACATTCTCCAAAGCACAAATGGACAATTTCCATTTTTATTGTTAGCGTGTATAAATTGAGTAAACATATGAACGTGTCGAATGCTTTAAACGTTATCAATATATTCACAAGGTCAATTAAATTATTACAAATGAATTTCTTCACCCGGTATTTGTGCAAACAATGATAGTTTTACAATATATTTTCTGCACCTCATCAGGTACATGGACGTCGTTAACAGCCAGTTACAAGAAATCAGAGTGGCACAGCGGAAGCGTGATGGGTCCATTACCCACAGGTCGATGGATCGAAGCCAAGGCTATCTGGATTCCTGTATCGCTTTGGTCAGTTTTAATTTATCGCAGATTTAAAGGTCAAGTTTGTTATTATTTTGCTAAATATTTTTCAAAAAGTGCTATGGCCTATGTCGGGATGTCATCCACGACAGCTCAGCGGGGAATTAGCTCAAGTGGTAGAGCGCTCGCTTAGCATGTGAGAGGTAGTGGGATCGATGCCCACATTCTCCAAAGCACAAATGGACAATTTCCATTTTAATTGTTAGCGTGTATAAATTGAGTAAACATATGAACGTGTCGAATGCTTTAAACGTTATCAATATATTCACAAGGTCAATTAAATTATTACAAATGAATTTCTTCACCCGGTCTTTGTGCAAACAATGATAGTTTTAAAATATATTTTCTGCACCTCATCAGGTACATGGACGTCGATAACAGCCAGTTACAAGAAATCAGAGTGGCACAGCGGAAGCGTGATGGGTCCATTACCCACAGGTCGATGGATCGAAGCCAAGGCTATCTGGATTCCTGTATCGCTTTGGTCAGTTTTAATTTATCGCAGATTTAAAGGTCAAGTTTGTTATTATTTTGCTAAATATTTTTCAAAAAGTGCTATGGCCTATGTCGGGATGTCATCCACGACAGCTCAGCGGGGAATTAGCTCAAGTGGTAGAGCGCTCGCTTAGCATGTGAGAGGTAGTGGGATCGATGCCCACATTCTCCAAAGCACATATGGGCAAGTTTCATTTTTTGTTAGCGTGCATAAATTGAGTAAACATATGAACGTGTCGAATGTTTTAAACGGTTTCAATATATTCACAAGGTCAATTAAATTATTACAAATGAATTTCTTCACCCGGTATTTGTGCAAACAATGATAGTTTTAAAATATATTTTCTGCACCTCATCAGGTACATGGACGTCGATAACAGCCAGTTACAAGAAATCAGAGTGGCACAGCGGAAGCGTGATGGGTCCATTACCCACAGGTCGATGGATCGAAGCCAAGGCTATCTGGATTCCTGTATCGCTTTGGTCAGTTTTATTTTATCGCAGATTTAAAGGTCAAGTTTGTTATTATTTTGCTAAATATTTTTCAAAAAGTGCTATGGCCTATGTCGGGATGTCATCCACGACAGCTCAGCGGGGAATTAGCTCAAGTGGTAGAGCGCTTGCTTAGCATGTGAGAGGTAGTGGGATCGATGCCCACATTCTCCAAAGCACATATGGGCAAGTTTCATTTTTTGTTAGCGTGTATAAATTGAGTAAACATATGAACGTGTCGAATGTTTTAAACGGTTTCAATATATTCACAAGGTCAATTAAATTATTACAAATTAATTTCTTAACCCGGTATTGATGCAACCAATGATAATGTTTCAATATCCTTTCTGCACCTTGTCAGGGACATGGACGTCGATAATAGCCATTCATGAAAGCAGAGTGGTGAAGCGGAAGCGTGCTGGACCCTTTACCCAGAGGTCAATGGATCCAAACCAGTCTATGCTAACTGGTTTCCTGTATCTCTTAGGTCGGTTTTTATTCATCGCATATTTTAAGGTAAAGTTTGTTCTTCTTTTGCCTAAATATTTTCCAAAATGTCGAGATAAACATCCAAGACAGCCCAGCGGGGAATTAGCTCAAGTGGTAGAGCGCATCTTTTAGCATGCGAGAGGTAGTGGGATCGATGCCCACATGAACGTGTCGAATGCTTAAAACGTTATCAATATATTCACAAGTTCAATTAAATTATTACAAATGAATTTCTTCACCAGGTATTTGTGCAACCAATGATAGTTTTAAAATATATTTTCTGCACCTTATCAGGTACATGGACGTCGATAACAGCCAGTTACAAGAAAGCCAAGTGGCACAGCGGAAGCGTGATGGGTCCATTACCCACAGGTCGATGGATCGAAGCCAATGCTATCTGGCTTCCTGTATTGCTTAGGTCGGTTTTAATTCCTCGAAGATTTAAAGGTCAAGTTTGTTATTTTGCTAAATATTTTTAAAAAAGTGCTATAGCCTATGTCGAGATATCATCCACAACAGCTCAGCGGGCAATTAGCTCAAGTGGTAGAGCGCTTGCTTAGCATGCGAGAGGTAGTGGGATCGATGCCCACATTCTCCAAAGCACATATGGACATGTTCCATTTTTTTTTGTTAGCGTGTATGAATTGAGTAAACATATGAACGTGTCGAATGCTTAAAACGTTATCAATATATTCACAAGGTGAATTAAATTATTACAAATGCATTTTTTAACCCGGTATTGATGCAACCAATGAAAATGTTTCAATATCTTTTCTGCACCTCATCAGGTACATAGACGTCGATAACAGCCATTTACAAGAAATCAGAGTGGCACAGTGGAAGCGTGATGGGTCCATTACCCACAGGTCGATGGAGCGAGGCCAGTCTATGCGATCTGGCTTCCTGTATCGCTTAGGTCGTTTTTAATTTATCGCAGATTTAAAGGCTAAGTTTGTTCTTATTTTGCTAAATATTTTTCAAAAAGTGCTTTGGCCTATGTCGAGATATCATCCAAAACAGCCCGGCGGGGAATTAGCTCAAGTGGTAGAGCGCTCGCTTAGCATGCGAGAGGTAGTGGGATCGATGCCCACATTCTCCAAAGCACAAATGGACAATTTCCATTTTTATTGTTAGCGTGTATAAATTGAGTAAACATATGAACGTGTCGAATGCTTTAAACGTTATCAATATATTCACAAGGTCAATTAAATTATTACAAATGAATTTCTTCACCCGGTCTTTGTGCAAACAATGATAGTTTTAAAATATATTTTCTGCACCTCATCAGGTACATGGACGTCGATAACAGCCAGTTACAAGAAATCAGAGTGGCACAGCGGAAGCGTGATGGGTCCATTACCCACAGGTCGATGGATCGAAGCCAAGGCTATCTGGATTCCTGTATCGCTTTGGTCAGTTTTAATTTATCGCAGATTTAAAGGTCAAGTTTGTTATTATTTTGCTAAATATTTTTCAAAAAGTGCTATGGCCTATGTCGGGATGTCATCCACGACAGCTCAGCGGGGAATTAGCTCAAGTGGTAGAGCGCTCGCTTAGCATGTGAGAGGTAGTGGGATCGATGCCCACATTCTCCAAAGCACATATGGGCAAGTTTCATTTTTTGTTAGCGTGTATAAATTGAGTAAACATATGAACGTGTCGAATGTTTTAAACGGTTTCAATATATTCACAAGGTCAATTAAATTATTACAAATGAATTTCTTCACCCGGTATTTGTGCAAACAATGATAGTTTTAAAATATATTTTCTGCACCTCATCAGGTACATGGACGTCGATAACAGCCAGTTACAAGAAATCAGAGTGGCACAGCGGAAGCGTGATGGGTCCATTACCCACAGGTCGATGGATCGAAGCCAAGGCTATCTGGATTCCTGTATCGCTTTGGTCAGTTTTATTTTATCGCAGATTTAAAGGTCAAGTTTGTTATTATTTTGCTAAATATTTTTCAAAAAGTGCTATGGCCTATGTCGGGATGTCATCCACGACAGCTCAGCGGGGAATTAGCTCAAGTGGTAGAGCGCTTGCTTAGCATGTGAGAGGTAGTGGGATCGATGCCCACATTCTCCAAAGCACATATGGGCAAGTTTCATTTTTTGTTAGCGTGTATAAATTGAGTAAACATATGAACGTGTCGAATGTTTTAAACGGTTTCAATATATTCACAAGGTCAATTAAATTATTACAAATTAATTTCTTAACCCGGTATTGATGCAACCAATGATAATGTTTCAATATCCTTTCTGCACCTTGTCAGGGACATGGACGTCGATAATAGCCTTTCATGAAAGCAGAGTGGTGAAGCGGAAGCGTGCTGGACCCTTTACCCAGAGGTCAATGGATCCAAACCAGTCTATGCTAACTGGTTTCCTGTATCTCTTAGGTCGGTTTTTATTCATCGCATATTTTAAGGTAAAGTTTGTTCTTCTTTTGCCTAAATATTTTCCAAAATGTCGAGATAAACATCCAAGACAGCCCAGCGGGGAATTAGCTCAAGTGGTAGAGCGCATCTTTTAGCATGCGAGAGGTAGTGGGATCGATGCCCACATGAACGTGTCGAATGCTTAAAACGTTATCAATATATTCACAAGTTCAATTAAATTATTACAAATGAATTTCTTCACCAGGTATTTGTGCAACCAATGATAGTTTTAAAATATATTTTCTGCACCTTATCAGGTACATGGACGTCGATAACAGCCAGTTACAAGAAAGCCAAGTGGCACAGCGGAAGCGTGATGGGTCCATTACCCACAGGTCGATGGATCGAAGCCAATGCTATCTGGCTTCCTGTATTGCTTAGGTCGGTTTTAATTCCTCGAAGATTTAAAGGTCAAGTTTGTTATTTTGCTAAATATTTTTAAAAAAGTGCTATAGCCTATGTCGAGATATCATCCACGACAGCTCAGCGGGCAATTAGCTCAAGTGGTAGAGCGCTTGCTTAGCATGCGAGAGGTAGTGGGATCGATGCCCACATTCTCCAAAGCACATATGGACATGTTCCATTTTTTTTGTTAGCGTGTATGAATTGAGTAAACATATGAACGTGTCGAATGCTTAAAACGTTATCAATATATTCACAAGGTGAATTAAATTATTACAAATGCATTTTTTAACCCGGTATTGATGCAACCAATGAAAATGTTTCAATATCTTTTCTGCACCTCATCAGGTACATAGACGTCGATAACAGCCATTTACAAGAAATCAGAGTGGCACAGTGGAAGCGTGATGGGTCCATTACCCACAGGTCGATGGAGCGAAGCCAGTCTATGCGATCTGGCTTCCTGTATCGCTTAGGTCGTTTTTAATTTATCGCAGATTTAAAGGCTAAGTTTGTTCTTATTTTGCTAAATATTTTTCAAAAAGTGCTTTGGCCTATGTCGAGATATCATCCAAAACAGCCCGGCGGGGAATTAGCTCAAGTGGTAGAGCGCTCGCTTAGCATGCGAGAGGTAGTGGGATCGATGCCCACATTCTCCAAAGCACAAATGTACAATTTCCATTTTTATTGTTAGCGTGTATAAATTGAGTAAACATATGAACGTGTCGAATGCTTTAAACGTTATCAATATATTCACAAGGTCAATTAAATTATTACAAATGAATTTCTTCACCCGGTATTTGTGCAAACAATGATAGTTTTAAAATATATTTTCTGCACCTCATCAGGTACATGGACGTCGATAACAGCCAGTTACAAGAAATCAGAGTGGCACAGCGGAAGCGTGATGGGTCCATTACCCACAGGTCGATGGATCGAAGCCAAGGCTATCTGGATTCCTGTATCGCTTTGGTCAGTTTTAATTTATCGCAGATTTAAAGGTCAAGTTTGTTATTATTTTGCTAAATATTTTTCAAAAAGTGCTATGGCCTATGTCGGGATGTCATCCACGACAGCTCAGCGGGGAATTAGCTCAAGTGGTAGAGCGCTCGCTTAGCATGTGAGAGGTAGTGGGATCGATGCCCACATTCTCCAAAGCACATATGGGCAAGTTTCATTTTTTGTTAGCGTGTATAAATTGAGTAAACATATGAACGTGTCGAATGTTTTAAACGGTTTCAATATATTCACAAGGTCAATTAAATTATTACAAATTAATTTCTTAACCCGGTATTGATGCAACCAATGATAATGTTTCAATATCCTTTCTGCACCTTGTCAGGGACATGGACGTCGATAATAGCCATTCATGAAAGCAGAGTGGTGAAGCGGAAGCGTGCTGGACCCTTTACCCAGAGGTCAATGGATCCAAACCAGTCTATGCTAACTGGTTTCCTGAATCTCTTAGGTCGGTTTTTATTCATCGCATATTTTAAGGTAAAGTTTGTTCTTCTTTTGCCTAAATAATTTCCAAAAAGTCCAGATTAACATCCAAGACAGCCCAGTGGGGATTTAGCTCAAGTGGTAGAGCGTGTGCTTAGCATGTGAGAGGTAGTGGGATCGATGCACACATTCTCCAAAGCACAAATGGACAATTTCCATTTTTATTGATAGCGTGTATAAATTGAGTAAACATATGAACGTGTCGAATGCTTTAAACGTTATCAATATATTCACAAAGTCAATTAAATTATTACAAATGAATTTCTTCACCCGGTATTTGTGCAAACAATGATAGTTTTAAAATATATTTTCTGCACCTCATCAGGTACATGGACGTCGATAACAGCCAGTTACAAGAAAGCAGAGTGGCACAGCGGAAGCGTGATGGATCCATTACCCACAGGGCGATGGATCGAAGCCAATGCTATCTGGCTTCCTGTGTTGCTTAGGTCGGTTTTAATTTATCGAAGATTTAAAGGTCAAGTTTGTTCTTATTTTGCTAAATATTTTTTAAAAAGTGCTATAGCCTATGTCGAGAGATCATCTATGACAGCTCAGCGGGGAATTAGCTCAAGTGGTAGAGCGCTCGCTTAGCATGTGAGAGGTAGTGGGATCGATGCCCACATTCTCCAAAGCACATATGGACAAGTTCCATTTTTTTTGTTAGCGTGTATGAATTGAGTATACATATGAACGTGTCGAATGCTTAAAACGTTATCAATATATTCACAAGGTGAATTAAATTATTACAAATGCATTTTTTAAACCGGTATTGATGCAACCAATGAAAATGTTTCAATATCTTTTCTGCACCTCATCAGGTACATAGACGTCGATAACAGCCATTTACAAGAAATCAGAGTGGCACATTGGAAACGTGATGGGTCCATTACCCACAGGTCGATGGATCGAAGCCAGTCTATGCGATCTGGCTTCCTGTATCGCTTAGGTCGTTTTTAATTTATCGCAGATTTAAAGGCTAAGTTTGTTCTTATTTTGCTAAATATTTTTCAAAAAGTGCTTTGGCCTATGTCGAGATATCATCCAAAACAGCCCAGCGGGGAATTAGCTCAAGTGCTAGAGCGCTCGCTTAGCATGCGAGAGGTAGTGGGATCGATGCCCACATTCTCCAAAGCACAAATGGACAATTTCCATTTTTATTGATAGCGTGTATAAATTGAGTAAACATATGAACGTGTCGAATGCTTTAAACGTTATCAATATATTCACAAGGTCAATTAAATTATTACAAATGAATTTCTTCACCCGGTATTTGTGCAAACAATGATAGTTTTAAAATATATTTTCTGCACCTCATCAGGTACATGGACGTCGATAACAGCCAGTTACAAGAAAGCAGAGTGGCACAGCGGAAGCGTAATGGGTCCGTTACCCACAGGTCGATGGATCAAAGCCAATGCTATCTGGCTTCCTGTATTGCTTAGGTCGGTTTTAATTTATCGAAGATTTAAAGGTCAAGTTTGTTCTTATTTTGCTAAATATTTTTAAAAAAATTGCTATAGCCTATGTCGAGAGATCATCCACGACAGCTCAGCGGGGAATTAGCTCAAGTGGTAGAGCGCTCGCTTAGCATGTGAGAGGTAGTGGGATCGATGCCCACATTCTCCAAAGCACATATGGACAAGTTCCATTTTTTTTGTTGGCGTGTATGAATTGAGTAAACATATGAACGTGTCGAATGCTTAAAACGTTATCAATATATTCACAAGGTGAATTAAATTATTACAAATGCATTTTTTAACCCGGTATTGATGCAACCAATGAAAATGTTTCAATATCTTTTCTGCACCTCATCAGGTACATAGACGTCGATAACAGCCATTTTCAAGAAATCAGAGTGGCACAGTGGAAGCGTGATGGGTCCATTACCCACAGGTCGATGGATCGAAGCCAGTCTATGCGATCTGGCTTCCTGTATCGCTTAGGTCGTTTTTAATTTATCGCAGATTTAAAGGCTAAGTTTGTTCTTATTTTGCTAAATATTTTTCAAAAAGTGCTTTGGCCTATGTCGAGATATCATCCAAAACAGCCCAGCGGGGAATTAGCTCAAGTGGTAGAGCGCTCGCTTAGCATGCGAGAGGTAGTGGGATCGATGCCCACATTCTCCAAAGCACAAATGGACAATTTCCATTTTATTGTTAGCGTGTATAATATGAGTAAACATATGAACGTGTCGAATGCTTTAAACGTTATCAATATATTCACAAGGTCAATTAAATGATTACAAATGAATTTCTTCACCCGGTATTTGTGCAAACAATGATAGTTTTAAAATATATTTTCTGCACTTCATCAGGTACATGGACGTCGATAACAGCCAGTTACAAGAAATCAGAGTGGCACAGCGGAAGCGTGATGGGTCCATTACCCACAGGTCGATGGATCGAAGCCAAGGCTATCTGGATTCCTGTATCGCTTTGGTCAGTTTTAATTTATCGCAGATTTAAAGGTCAAGTTTGTTATTATTTTGCTAAATATTTTTCAAAAAGTGCTATGGCCTATGTCGGGATGTGATCCACGACAGCTCAGCGGGGAATTAGCTCAAGTGGTAGAGCGCTCGCTTAGCATGTGAGAGGTAGTGGGATCGATGCCCACATTCTCCAAAGCACATATGGGCAAGTTTCATTTTTTGTTAGCGTGTATAAATTGAGTAAACATATGAACGTGTCGAATGTTTTAAACGGTTTCAATATATTCACAAGGTCAATTAAATTATTATAAATTAATTTCTTAACCCGGTATTGATGCAACCAATGATAATGTTTCAATATCCTTTCTGCACCTTGTCAGGGACATGGACGTCGATAATAGCCATTCATGAAAGCAGAGTGGTGAAGCGGAAGCGTGCTGGACCCTTTACCCAGAGGTCAATGGATCCAAACCAGTCTATGCTAACTGGTTTCCTGAATCTCTTAGGTCGGTTTTTATTCATCGCATATTTTAAGGTAAAGTTTGTTCTTCTTTTGCCTAAATATTTTCCAAAATGTCGAGATAAACATCCAAGACAGCCCAGCGGGGAATTAGCTCAAGTGGTAGAGCGCATCTTTTAGCATGCGAGAGGTAGTGGGATCGATGCCCACATGAACGTGTCGAATGCTTAAAACGTTATCAATATATTCACAAGTTCAATTAAATTATTACAAATGAATTTCTTCACCAGGTATTTGTGCAACCAATGATAGTTTTAAAATATATTTTCTGCACCTTATCAGGTACATGGACGTCGATAACAGCCAGTTACAAGAAAGCCAAGTGGCACAGCGGAAGCGTGATGGGTCCATTACCCACAGGTCGATGGATCGAAGCCAATGCTATCTGTCTTCCTGTATTGCTTAGGTCGGTTTTAATTCCTCGAAGATTTAAAGGTCAAGTTTGTTATTTTGCTAAATATTTTTAAAAAAGTGCTATAGCCTATGTCGAGATATCATCCACGACAGCTCAGCGGGGAATTAGCTCAAGTGGTAGAGCGTGTGCTTAGCATGTGAGAGGTAGTGGGATCGATGCACACATTCTCCAAAGCACATATGGACAAGTTCCATTTTTTTTGTTAGCGTGTATGAATTGAGTAAACATATATGAACGTGTCGAATGCTTAAAACGTTATCAATATATTCACAAGGTGAATTAACTTATTACAAATGAATTTTTTAACCCGGTATTGATGCAACCAATGAAAATTTTTCAATATCTTTTCTGCACCTCATCAGGTACATAGACGTCGATAACAGCCATTTACAAGAAATCAGAGTGGCACAGTGGAAGCGTGATGGGTCCATTACCCACAGGTCGATGGATCGAAGCCAGTCTATGCGATCTGGCTTCCTGTATCGCTTAGGTCGTTTTTAATTTATCGCAGATTTAAAGGTTAAGTTTGTTCTTATTTTGCTAAATATTTTTCAAAAAGTGCTTTGGCCTATGTCGAGATATCATCCAAAACAGCCCAGCGGGGAATTAGCTCAAGTGCTAGAGCGCTCGCTTAGCATGCGAGAGGTAGTGGGATCGATGCCCACATTCTCCAAAGCACAAATTGACAATTTCCATTTTTATTGATAGCGTGTATAAATTGAGTAAACATATGAACGTGTCGAATGCTTTAAACGTTATCAATATATTCACAAGGTCAATTAAATTATTACAAATGAATTTCTTCACCCGGTATTTGTGCAAACAATGATAGTTTTAAAATATATTTTCTGCACCTCATCAGGTACATGGACGTCGATAACAGCCAGTTACAAGAAAGCAGAGTGGCACAGCGGAAGCGTGATGGATCCATTACCCACAGGGCGATGGATCGAAGCCAATGCTATCTGGCTTCCTGTGTTGCTTAGGTCGGTTTTAATTTATCGAAGATTTAAAGGTCAAGTTTGTTCTTATTTTGCTAAATATTTTTTAAAAAGTGCTATAGCCTATGTCGAGAGATCATCTACGACAGCTCAGCGGGGAATTAGCTCAAGTGGTAGAGCGCTCGCTTAGCATGTGAGAGGTAGTGGGATCGATGCCCACATTCTCCAAAGCACATATGGACAAGTTCCATTTTTTTTGTTAGCGTGTATGAATTGAGTAAACATATGAACGTGTCGAATGCTTAAAACGTTATCAATATATTCACAAGGTGAATTAAATTATTACAAATGCATTTTTTAAACCGGTATTGATGCAACCAATGAAAATGTTTCAATATCTTTTCTGCACCTCATCAGGTACATAGACGTCGATAACAGCCATTTACAAGAAATCAGAGTGGCACAGTGGAAACGTGATGGGTCCATTACCCACAGGTCGATGGATCGAAGCCAGTCTATGCGATCTGGCTTCCTGTATCGCTTAGGTCGTTTTTAATTTATCGCAGATTTAAAGGCTAAGTTTGTTCTTATTTTGCTAAATATTTTTCAAAAAGTGCTTTGGCCTATGTCGAGATATCATCCAAAACAGCCCAGCGGGGAATTAGCTCAAGTGGTAGAGCGCTCGCTTAGCATGCGAGAGGTAGTGGGATCGATGCCCACATTCTCCAAAGCACAAATGGACAATTTCCATTTTTATTGTTAGCGTGTATAAATTGAGTAAACATATGAACGTGTCGAATGCTTAAAACGTTATCAATATATTCACAAGGTCAATTAACTTATTACAAATGAATTTCTTCACCCGGTATTTGTGCAAACAATGATAGGTTTAAAATATATTTTCTGCACCTCATCAGGTACATGGACGTCGATAACAGCCAGTTACAAGAAAGCAGAGTGGCACAGCGGAAGCGTGATGGGTCCATTACCCACAGGTCGATGGATCGAAGCCAATGCTATCTGGATTCCTGTATCGCTTTGGTCAGTTTTAATTTATCGCAGATTTAAAGGTCAAGTTTGTTATTATTTTGCTAAATATTTTTCAAAAAGTGCTATGGCCTATGTCGAGATGTCATCCACAACAGCTCAGCGGGGAATTAGCTCAAGTGGTAGAGCGCTCGCTTAGCATGTGAGAGGTAGTGGGATCGATGCCCACATTCTCCAAAGCACATATGGGCAAGTTTCATTTTTTGTTAGCGTGTATAAATTGAGTAAACATATGAACGTGTCGAATGTTTTAAACGGTTTCAATATATTCACAAGGTCAATTAAATTATTACAAATTAATTTATTAACCCGGTATTGATGCAACCAATGATAATGTTTCAATATCCTTTCTGCACCTTGTCAGGGACATGGACGTCGATAATAGTTATTCATGAAAGCAGAGTGGTGAAGCGGAAGCATGCTGGACCCTTTACCCAGAGGTCAATGGATCCAAACCAGTCTATGCTAACTGGTTTCCTGAATCTCTTAGGTCGGTTTTTATTCATCGCATATTTTAAGGTAAAGTTTGTTCTTCTTTTGCCTAAATATTTTCCAAAAAGTCGAGATAAACATCCAAGACAGCCCAGCGGGGAATTAGCTCAAGTGGTAGAGCGCATCTTTTAGCATGCGAGAGGTAGTGGGATCGATGCCCACATATGAACGTGTCGAATGCTTAAAACGTTATCAATATATTCACAAGTTCAATTAAATTATTACAAATGAATTTCTTCACCAGGTATTTGTGCAACCAATGATAGTTTTTAAATATATTTTCTGCACCTTATCAGGTACATGGACGTCGATAACAGCCAGTTACAAGAAAGCCAAGTGGCACAGCGGAAGCGTGATGGGTCCATTACCCACAGGTCGATGGATCCAAGCCAATGCTATCTGGCTTCCTGTATTGCTTAGGTCGGTTTTAATTAATCGAAGATTTAAAGGTCAAGTTTGTTCTTATTTTGCTAAATATTTTTTAAAAAGTGCTATAGCCTATGTCGAGATATCATCCACGACAGCTCAGCGGGGAATTAGCTCAAGTGGTAGAGCCCTCGCTTAGCATGCGAGAGGTAGTGGGATCGATGCCCACATTCTCCAAAGCACATATGGACAAGTTCAATTTTTTTTTTTGCGTGTATAAATTGAGTAAACATATGAACGTGTCGAATGTTTAAAACGGTATCAATATATTCACAAGGTCAATTAAATTATTACAAATGACCCGCCGGCCGGGCAGGAGCCGCAACCAACCTCGTCACGCCAGGCGCCGCCGCTGCCGCCAAAACCCCCAGGGCTAAACACCCAACACGGAGAGCAGGGGGCAGGACGGCCGCGTCGGCTGGGGCCCGTCGACAAGTTCGTGGCCGAGGAAGAAGATTGGGAGGGGTTTGTCCGCCAATTCGAGGCTGCCTTCCACGCTCTCGAGTGGACAGACGAAGAGGCATTACGAGCTTTGCCATGCGTTCTGGGCGAAGAGGCACTCTCCTCTTACACCTCCCTTCCCTCGCACAGCAAGACCACACTACAGGTGGCCTACGAGGCTTTGGGGGAGATCTATTGCCCGGCGGAAGGAGCCTTTAAACGGTTCCAGTACCGCCAGCGAGGGGCTAGAGAATCCCCTTTAGCCTACAGGGGTGCGCTGCTCATGTTGGCGAGGAGGGCTTTCCCTTGCCTGGCTGAAGAGGCGCTCGAGGACCTCGTGGTCGAGCACCTCATCGCCTACGCTTGACGCGCCGGCGTTGTAATGCCTGTGGTGACGCCGGAGGAACGCACCTCGCTGTGGGCAGCCCGGACCATCCAAGCCCACGAGCAGGTCATGGGCCGGGCGCCACCCGTGGGCCGGGTGGCTGGCGCGGCGGGGGGAAACAGCCGAGCCGTTGCCGCGGCGCTACTGGGTCCAGTGACACCAACTGCCGAACCTGCACCATCGCCACAGGCTGCCTGTGGGGCAGCTGGGAACAGACCCCTGACGTCTGAGCCGGAGCCATTGCTGCGGGAGGTGTACGCGGCGATCCGGGGACTGGTGGAGCAGAGGCACCAGGGGCGCGACCAGCCGCCGCGTCGCTTGCAGCCGCCTCGACAACATCGCGCCGAGCCAGCCCGACGGAACGCCCCGTGGGTCTGCCACCATTGTGGTCGAGAGGGGCATGTGGCGAGGGGGTGCCGCACAGAGCCGGAGGCCGCCATCGCCACCTGGAACCCGCCGGGGCAGGAATGCCGACAGGATCCAGGCGAGTGACGCCGTCCCGCCCGGCCTCTCGGTCGGGCCGAGCAATTACAACCCCGACGCCGCGAACTCACCGGGGGTCTCCTCAGGGTGGGCGCCGTCGTTGTCGTTCCCCGGTCCCCACTGTCCTGGTCGGGGGAAGGGGATCGCACCAGGGATAGCGCCGGGCCGGTGATCGCGTCGCGACCAGAAGTGGTGTTGCATCCGGAAGTGGCGTCGCGAACGGACGTGACGTTGCATCCGGAAGTGACGTCGCGGCTGGAAGTAACGTCGCGGCCGAAAGTGGTGTCGCGGATCGCGCCGGGAATTGCGCCGGGGCCGGGGACCGCGCCGGGAATCGCGCCGGGGCCGGGGACTGCGCCGGGGATCGCGCCGAGGCGGGGACCGCGCCGGAAATCGCGCCGAGGCCGGGAGGGATGTCGCGACCGGACGTGGCGTCGCGGGCGGAAGTGACGTCGCGGGCGGAAGTGACGTCGTGGATGGAAGTGAGGTCGCGGGCGGAAGTGAGGTTGTTGGTGGTAGTGAGGTCGCGGTCGGAAGTGAGGTCGCGGGCGGAAGTGAGGTCGCGGCCGGGAGTGACGCCTCGGCCGGACGTGATGTCGCGGCCGGACGAGCCGTTGCGAGCGGGCGTGGTTTCGCGGGCGGACGTGACGTCACAACCGGAAGTGCCGTCACTAGTTACCTGCGACGCCGGCGAGTTGCCAGGGGCAACGGCCCTTGGGCTGAGGCAGCACACAAAATTTACATTGCGCCCTGGAGCAGTTCCACGGGCCGCCTCACCACCGCTTTGCGGCGGAGCGAGACGGGACCACGGGGACCACGCCCCCGTGACAAAGGAAGGGTAGGGGAGAAGGGAGGGGCTCACGGGAAGGGCCACCCCCCAGTCCCCACCGCCCCCTACAATGGGGGGCCCCCCCCACACCACAAGGGGAGCCCATCCTACGTCACCAAGGGGGGGCAATTTGCACCACATAGAGAGCCCAGGCCGCAACCCAGGGGGAAGCCCACACTATGTAACAAGGGCGCGTTCACCCTGCTGCGACGCACTCCAACGGGAGGAACCCCATCTTCGGTCCATTCACATCCATCCCCCATCATCTCACCATGCACCGCAGGATATCGAGACGCCGCCTGGTCAGTGGCCGGACACAGCCACACAATGGAGCAAGCTGGCAAGGCAGGTGGTAGCGGCCACGTCAGGAACCTCGGTCCTGGTCGGTGAAATCGCGGGAGTGTCGGCACGTATCTTGGTTGATACGGGGGCATCAGCCACGATGATCTCGAGCACCATGCACGAGATGCTGCCGGATAAAATCCGACCTCTTGTCCCCGTCAAGACGACGTTCATTGCAGCAAATGGAGGCAGCATGGGCTTCCTAGGCCAGGTTGAAGCCCCGATACAGATTGGGCAGCTTTCGGTAGCAGGACCCATCCTTGTCTCCGCAACGTTGCCCGTACCCTGCATGTTGGGGATGGACTTTCTGAGGCGGATGCCAATGAAAATCGATCTGGCCAATGGGCGGGTGGAAGTCCAGGGAACGCATCTCCATTTTCTAAAGGCGGAGGGGGCCAGCCGGGGTTTACCCTACGTGCAGGCTCGGGTCAGTAAGTCTGTCTCCATTTCCCCGGCAACCCAGATGTTAATTCCGCTGCGATATCGGTCCCTCCTCGTGACAGCCCAACCGGACTCACCCATCCTGGTGTCTCCGGCGTCAGCTGCCATGGATCGCCATGCGCTGGTGGGAGCCGAAACTATTGTACAGAGGAACCAGCATCTGTTCATTCAGGTGCTGAACACCTCCGATAGAACAGCGATGGTGCAGGAGGGGAACAGTTCTGGCCCATGTTAGTCCCTTGTCACTAGGAGCCCCAGGGACAGAGCCCGAGCTTGTGGGCAGCATCAGCCAGTCCGAGGACAGAGGGGCTGATTAGTGGATGGACCAGCTGGCGGGGCCTGAGCCGGGATTGCCGCCCGACCAGAATCACCAGCTGCACTCGTTATTGCATGAGTTCTCGGACGTGTTCAGCCGGGGACCGTTCGACCTAGGGCGCACAAATCTGTCACAGCACCACATCAACACGGGAGACGCCGCACCCCTGCGCCAAAACACATATAGAATGAGCCCAATGGAAAAAGGGCACATTCAACAAGCGGTGCAGGAGATGCTGCGGGCCGACATAATTTCGCCATCCTCGTGTCCCTGGGGGGCACCGGTGGTCCTTGTCAAGATGTCAGACAGATCACTGAGATTCTGTGTGGATTTCCGACGCCTCAATGCCGTCACGCTGGCCGACGCATATCCCCTACCACGTATCGACGACTCATTGGATGCACTGGTGGGAGCAACATTTTTCAGTACGCTGGATTTATTGTCCGGGTTCTGGCAGGTCCCACTAGACGCGGACTCCCGGCCTAAAACAGCGTTCCGGACACCACAGGGCCTGTTCGAGTTCAACTGCCTGCCTATGGGCCTCCAGACTGCGCCGGCGACGTTCCAACGCATAATGGAGTTGGCCTTAGCAGGCCTCCAATGAGAAACGTGCCTCATCTACCTGGATGACGTCATTGTCTTCAGCCGATCATTCGAGGAACACATTGACCGATTACATCAGGTATTCCTGCGGTTCCGGAATGCGAACTTGAAGCTCAAGCCGTCGAAGTGCCACCTTATGCAGTCGTCGGTACGCTACTTGGGCCATGTCGTCAGTGAGTCTGGAGTGGCTACAGACCCGGAAAAGACGGCCTGCGTGAGGGCCTGGACTGTTCCCACAACGGTTCCAGAGGTACGCCGGTTTGTGGGTTTCGTTTCTTACTATCGCCGGTTTGTACCCAACTTCGCAACCATTGCCAAGCCCTTGCACGTGTTGACGGCGAAGAACCAGAGGTTTTATTGTGGCCCTCTGGAGGAAGAGGCATTCCAGCAGCTGCGCTCACGTCTGACAGATGCACCACCATTGGCCTTTCCGGATTTTGGCCTCCCCTTTATCCTGGACACGGACGCCAGCGATGTGGGCATCGGCAGTGTTTTTTCGCAAGTCCAGCAGGGTCGGGAGGTGGTTATCGCCTACGGTAGTCGCGTGCTTTCATCAGCGGAGCAGCGCTACTGCGTCACACGTAGGGAACTCCTGGCAGTCGTTCACTTCGTGCAGCAATTCCGACCCTACCTGTATGGTCGCAAATTTACGGTCCGCACTGACCACGCAGCTTTGCAGTATTCGCTCCGCATAGACCGGGCCAGCTGGCCAGATGGATAGAGCGCCTGCAGGAGTACAGGTACCAAGTGGTGCATCGCAAAGGGACCAGACACGCCAACGCAGACGCATTGTCCCGACTGGCGCCCCAGGGCCCTTGTGCATGCACCACAGGCTGGAGGGGACGGTCATCGCTCCCGTACGCACGGCGGAGGGCACACAGGGTGAGGTCCAGCTGACCGACCACGACCTGGGGCTGACCTTGGACGATTGGAGATGGCTACAGCTGGAGGAAGCCCCACTGCGAATGCTACGTACCTCAGCAGAGGCAGGAGGAGAGGAGTACATCGTATGGGAGGACCTCCTTATGCGATGGGACCCGACAGGGCGCCGGCGATGCCTGGTAGTTCCGGAGTCGCTGCGTCAACAATTGGTTATGGACGTACACGGCCGCCAGCTGCTGCACCTGGCGGGGCGGAAGACACTGTACACATTACAGGGTCGGTACTTTTGGCCAGGTATGACCGCTGACATGCATCGATGGGTCGCTACCTGCGTCGAATGTGCGCGGCGAAAACCGCCACCCCGGGTAAGCCGGGCACCCCTACAGCCCATCACGGTGACCAGGGTCAACGAATTGGTTGCGTTGGACATCCTGGGACCTCTGGCAGTCACGCCACGGGGAAATAAATACCTGTTGGTCAGAGTCGAGTACTGCACGAGGTGGCCGATGGCGTGGGCCCTCCCGGACCAAACGGCACAGACCATCGCCGATGCCTTCGTGGGAGGCTATGTCCTTGATAAGGGGGCACCGGAGTGGTTGCTCACGGATCAGGGCAGGAATTTCTTCTCACGGCTATTGAAGGACGTCTGCTCTATCCTGGGCACTAAAAAGGTCCGAACATCTCCGTATCATCCCCAGACCGATGGGATGGTAGAGCGGCTTAACCTCACCATAACGGCCATGCTGTCCCAAGTGGTGGACGAAAACCACTCTGACTGGGACCTCCACATTCCATCGGTCTTAGCGGCGTACAGGGTGGCCCCGCACGCGGCAACAGGGTTCTCACCGTTTTTCCTGATGTACGGACGGGATCCCGTTCCGCCTATTGAGGTGCAGCTGACGGACGTTCCCGCAAGAGCTGACGCATGGCCGAAGGCACTAAAGACCTCCCTCATTTATTTGAGAGAGGCCCGCCAAGCAGCCGAGGCCACATCGGCCACGAGCCAAGAGAGTAATGTACGGATGGCCTCTCACCAAAGCTGCACCGACCCTGGAAAGGGCCGGTCGAGGTCATTAAAGCACTCCGACCGCAGTGCGTCCAGGTCCAACTGGGTAAGCGACGATGGTTTGTACACCCAACCCGCCTTAAGCCATACATCTCTCCACCGTCATCTCCACCAACATCACCACCAACATCACTGCCAACATCATCATCATCATCCCTACCCAGGCCAAGGTCGCCGACCACCCCGCGCCGACCGGCAGGGGGTTCGGTGCCCTGTGTTCCCGTGTCACCTACAGCACCCCATGTGAGGCCGGACGGAGCGACGGCACGAGCGGGGGCCGGAGAGACAGCGGCGCCAGGCAAGGTGACACCGGCACCACCGAACCAGGGACCGCGACGAGAGGGCCTTCGAAGGAGGGGGCCGCCACGGTCATCTGCTGCCTGTGGATGTCCGGGCTGTTACGGGACGCTGGCTGGAGACCTGGGCAGGTCGCGCAATTGATTTTGTTGTGTTATATTGCATTGTATGGTTGTGGGGGGGTTAAGGGCTGTCGACACTGTCAGTGGTGGGAGACATGGGGAAACTTAAATGGTCCTTGGAGGAGGCAGAACCGAGGACGGTTATTTTCACCGGGGGGGGGGGGGGGGGTGACGTAGGGGTGTCAGGGGAAGGATTCCCACCAATAGGAGGGTTAGTGGGAGGGGTGATCGAGTAGATATAAGGGGAGAACGTGCGGGAAGAAGGGGCCTTTGGCGGGAACGAAATTGGGACGGCTGGGGACAGGTGTGGATGGGAGAAAAGGATTAAAAGACGAAACCCCTGCAATCTTGTGTCAGCTCTCCTTTACAGGTACATAGACGTCAATAACAGCCAGTTACAAGAAAGCAGAGTGACACACGGAAGCGTGATGGGTCCGTTACCCACAGGTCGATGGATCGAAGCCAGTCTATGCGAGCTGGCTTCCTCTATCGCTTAGGTCGGTTTTAACTTATCGCAGATTTAAAGGTCAAGTTTGTTTTTATTTTGCTAAATATTTTTCAAAAAGTGCTATGACCTATGTCGAGATATCATCCACGACAGCCCAGCGGGGAATTATCTCAAGTGCTAAAGCGCTCGCTTAGCATGCGAGAGGTAGTGAGATTGATGCCCACATTTTCCAAAGCACATATGGACAAGTTCCATTTTTTTTGTTAGCGTGTATAAATTCAGTAAACATATGAATGTGTCGAATGTTTAAAACGTTATCAATATATTCACAAGGTCAATTAAATTATTACAAAGAATTTCTTAACCCGGTATTGATGCAACCAATGATAATGTTTCAATATCTTTTCTGCACCTTATCATGGACATGGACGTCGATTATAGCCATTTCATGAAAGCAGAGTGGTGAAGCGGAAGCGTGCTGGACCCTTTACCCAGAGGTCAATGGATCCAAACCAGTCTATGCTAACTGGTTTCCTGTATCTCTTAGGTCGGTTTTTATTCATCGCAGATTTTTAGGTAAAGTTTCTTCTTGTTTTGTCTAAATATTTTCCAAAAAGTCGAGATAAACATCCAAGACAGCCCAGCGGGGAATTAGCTCAAGTGGTAGAGCGCAGCTTTTAGCATGCGAGAGGTAGTGGGATCGATGCCCACATATGAACGTGTCGAATGCTTAAAACGTTATCAATATATTCACAAGTTCAATTAAATTATTACAAATGAATATCTTTACCCGGTATTGGTGCAAACAATGATAGTTTTTAAATATATTTTCTGCACCTTATCAGGTACATGGACGTCGATAACAGCCAGTTACAAGAAAGCAGAGTGGCACAGCGGAAGCGTGATGGGTCCATTACCCACAGGTCGATGGATCGAAGCCAGTCCATGCTATCTGGCTTCCTGTATCGCTTAGGTCGGTTTTAATTTATCGCCGATTTAAAGGTGAAGTTTGTTCTTATTTTGCTAAATATTTTTCAAAAAGTGCTATGGCCTATGTCGAGATAAACATCCAAGACAGCCCAGCGGGGAATTAGCTCAAGTGGTAGAGTGCTCGCTTAGCATGCGAGAGGTAGTGGGATCGATGCCCACATTCTCCAAAACACATATGGACAACTTCCATTTTTTGTTTGTTAGCGTGTATAAATTCAGTAAACATATGAACGTGTCGAATGTTTAAAACGTTATCAATATATTCACAATGTCAATTAAATTATTACAAATGAATTTCTTAACCCGGTATTGATGCAACCAATGATAATTTTTCAATATATTTTCTGCACCTTATCAGGTACATGGACGTCGATAACAGCCATTTTCAAGAAAGCAGAGTGTCACAGCGGAAGCGTGATGAGTCCATTACCCACAGGTCGATGGATCGAAGCTAGTCTATGCGATCTGGATTCCTGTATCGCTTAGGTCGGTTTTGATTTATCGCAGATATAAAGATGAAGTTTGTTCTTATTTTGCTAAATATTTTTCAAAAAGTGCTTTGGCCTATGTCGAGATATCATCCACGATAGCCCAGCGGGGAATTAGCGCAAGTGGTTTAGCGCTCGCTTAGCCTGCGAGAGGTAGTGGGATCGATGCCCACATTCTCCAAAGCACATATGAACAACTTCCATTGTTTTTTGTTAGCGTGTATAAATTGAGTAAACATTTGAACGTGTCGAATGTTTAAAACGTTATCAATATATTCACAAGGTCAATTAAATTATTACAAATGAATTTCTTAACCCGGGATTGATGCAACCAATGATAATGTTTCAATATCTTTTCTGCACCTCATCAGGTACATGGACGTCGATAACAGCCATTTACAAGAAAGCAGAGTGTCACAGCGGAAGCGTGATGGGTCCATTACCCACAGTTCGATGAATCGAAGCCAGTCTATGCGATCTGGCTTCCTGTATCGCTTAGGTCTGTTTTAATTTATCGCAGATTTAAAGGTGAAGTTTGTTCTTATTTTGCTATCTATTTATCAAAAAGTGCTTTGGCCTATGTCGAGATATCATCCACGCCAGCCCAGCGGGGAATTAGCACAAGTGGTAGAGCGCTCGCTTAGCATGCGAGAGATAGTGGGATCGATGCCCACATTCTCCAAAGCACATATGGACAACTTCCATTTTTTGTTTGTTAGCGTGTATAAATTGAGTAAACATTTGAACGTGTCGAATGTTTTAAACGTTATCAATATATTCACAAGGTTAATCAAAATATTACAAATGAATTTATTCACCAGGTATTTGTGCAAACAATGATAGTTTTTTAATATATTTTCTGCACCTTATCAGGTACATATACGTCGATAACAGCCAGTTACAAGAAAGCAGAGTGGCACAGAGGAAGCGTGATGGGTCCATTACCCACAGGTCGATGGATCGAAGCCAGTCCGTGCGATCTGGCTTCCTGTATCCTTTAAGTCGGTTTTAATTTATCGCAGATTTAAAGGTGAAGTTTGTTCCTATTTTGCGAACTATTTTTAAAAAAGTGCTATGGCCTATGTCGAGATAAACATCCAAGACAGCCCCGCGGAGAATTAGCTCAAGTGGTAGAGCGCTCGCTTAGCATGCGAGAGGTAAGTGGGATCGATGCCCACATTCTCCAAAACACATATGGACAAGTTCCATTTTTTGTTTGTTAGCGTGTATAAATTGAGTAAACATATGAACGTGTCGAATGTTTATAACGTTATCAATATATTCACAAGGTCAATTAAATTATTACAAATGAATTTCTTAACCCGGTATAGATGCAACCAATGATAATTTTTCAAAATCTTTTCTGCACCTCATCAGGTACATGGACGTCGATAACAGCCATTTTCAAGAAAGCAGAGTGTCACAGCGGAAGCGTGATGAGTCCATTACCCACAGGACGATGGATCGAAGCCAGTCTATGCGATCTGGCTTCCTGTATCGCTTAGGTCGGTTTTAATTTATCGCAGATATCAAGGTGAAGTTTGTTCTTATTTTGCTAAATATTTTTCAAAAAGTGCTATGGCCTATGTCGAGATATCATCCACGACAGCCCAGCGTGGAATTAGCTCAAGTGGTTTAGCGCTCGCTTAGCATGCGAGAGGTAGTGGGATCGATGCCCACATTCTCCAAAGCACATGAACAAGTTCCATTTTTTTTGTTAGCGTGTATAAATTGAGTAAACATGTGAACGTGTCGAATGTTTAAAACGTTATCAATATATTCACAAGGTCAATTAAATTATTTCAAATGAATTTCTTAACCCGGTATTGATGCAACCAATGATAATGTTTCAATATGTTTTCTGCACCTTATCAGGGACATGGACGTCGATAATAGCCATTTCATGAAAGCAGAGTGGTGAAGCGGAAGCGTGCTGGACCCTTTACCTAGAGGTCAATGAATCCAAACCAGTCTATGCTAACTGGTTTCCTGTATCTCTTAGGTCGGTTTTTATTCATCGCAGATTTCAAGGTAAAGTTTCTTCTTCTTTTGTCTAAATATTTTCCAAAAAGTCGAGATAAACATCCAAGACAGCCCAGCGGGGAATTAGCTCAAGTGGTAGAGCGCTTGCTTAGCATGCGAGAGTTAGTGGGTTCGATGCCCACATTCTCCAAAACACATATGGACAAGTTCCATTTTTTGTTTGTTAGCGTGTATAAATTGAGTAAACATATGAACGTGTCGAATGTTTAAAACGTTATCAATATATTCACAAGGTCAATTAAGTTATTACAAATGAATTTCTTAACCAGGTATTGATGCAACCAATGATAATTTTTCAATATCTTTTCTGCACCTCATCACGTACATGGACGTCGATAACAACCATTTACAATAAATCAGTGTCACAGCGGAAGCGTGATGGGTCCATTACCCACAGGTCGATGGATCGAAGCCAGTCTATACGATCTGGCTTCCTGTATCGCTTAGGTCGGTTTTAATTTATCGCCGATTTAAAGGTGAAGTTTGTTGTTATTTTGCTAAATATTTTTCAAAAAGTGCTATGGCCTATGTCGAGATAAACATCCAAGACAGCCCAGCTGGGATTAGCTCAAGTGGTAGAGCACTTGCTTAGCATGCGATAGGTAGATGGGATCGATGCCCACATTCTCCAAAACACATATGGACAAGTTCCTTTTTTGTTTGTTAGCGTGTATAAATTGAGTAAACATATGAACGTGTCGAATGTTTAAAACGTTATCAATATATTCACAAGGTCAATTAAATTATTACAAATGAATTTCTTAACCCGGTATTGATGCAACCAATGATAATGTTTAAACATATCATCTGCACCTTATCAGGGACATGGACGTCGATAATAGCCATTTCATGAAAGCAGAGTGGTGAAGCGGAAGCGTGCTGGACCATTTACCCAGAGATCAATGGATCCAAACCAGTCTATGCTAACAGGTTTCCTGTATCTCTTATGTCGGTTTTTATTCATCGCAGATTTTAAGGTAAAGTTTCTTCTTCTTTTGTCTAAATATTTTCCAAAAAGTCGAGATAAACATCCAAGACAGCCCAGCGGGGAATTAGCTCAAGTGGTAGAGCGCTTGCTTAGCATGCGAGAGTTAGTGGGTTCGATGCCCACATTCTCCAAAACACATATGGACAAGTTCCATTTTTTGTTTGTTAGCGTGTATAAATTGAGTAAATATATGAACGTGTCGAATGTTTAAAACGTTATCAATATATTCACAAGGTCAATTAAGTTATTACAAATGAATTTCTTAACCAGGTATTGATGCAACCAATGATAATTTTTCAATATCTTTTCTGCACCTCATCACGTACATGGACGTCGATAACAACCATTTACAAGAAATCAGTGTCACAGCGGAAGCGTGATGGGTCCATTACCCACAGGTCGATGGATCGAAGCCAGTCTATACGATCTGGCTTCCTGTATCGCTTAGGTCGGTTTTAATTTATCGCCGATTTAAAGGTGAAGTTTGTTCTTATTTTGCTAAATATTTTTCAAAAAGTGCTATGGCCTATGTCGAGATAAACATCCAAGACAGCCCAGCTGGGATTAACTCAAGTGGTAGAGCACTTGCTTAGCATGCGATAGGTAGATGGGATCGATGCCCACATTCTCCAAAACACATATGGACACGTTCCTTTTTTGTTTGTTAGCGTGTATAAATTGAGTAAACATGAACGTGTCGAATGTTTAAAACGTTATCAATATATTCACAAGGTCAATTAAATTATTACAAATGAATTTCTTAACCCGGTATTGATGCAACCAATGATAATGTTTAAACATATCATCTGCACCTTATCAGGGACATGGACGTCGATAATAGCCATTTCATGAAAGCAGAGTGGTGAAGCGGAAGCGTGCTGGACCATTTACCCAGAGATCAATGGATCCAAACCAGTCTATGCTAACAGGTTTCCTGTATCTCTTATGTCGGTTTTTATTCATCGCAGATTTTAAGGTAAAGTTTCTTCTTCTTTTGTCTAAATATTTTCCAAAAAGTCGAGATAAACATCCAAGACAGCCCAGCGGGGAATTAGCTCAAGTGGTAGAGCGCTTGCTTAGCATGCGAGAGTTAGTGGGTTCGATGCCCACATTCTCCAAAACACATATGGACAAGTTCCATTTTTTGTTTGTTAGCGTGTATAAATTGAGTAAACATATGAACGTGTCGAATGTTTAAAACGTTATCAATATATTCACAAGGTCAATTAAGTTATTACAAATGAATTTCTTAACCAGGTATTGATGCAACCAATGATAATTTTTCAATATCTTTTCTGCACCTCATCACGTACATGGACGTCGATAACAACCATTTACAAGAAATCAGTGTCACAGCGGAAGCGTGATGGGTCCATTACCCACAGGTCGATGGATCGAAGCCAGTCTATACGATCTGGCTTCCTGTATCGCTTAGGTCGGTTTTAATTTATCGCCGATTTAAAGGTGAAGTTTGTTCTTATTTTGCTAAATATTTTTCAAAAAGTGCTATGGCCTATGTCGAGATAAACATCCAAGACAGCCCAGCTGGGATTAGCTCAAGTGGTAGAGCACTTGCTTAGCATGCGAAAGGTAGATGGGATCGATGCCCACATTCTCCAAAACACATATGGACAAGTTCCTTTTTTGTTTGTTAGCGTGTATAAATTGAGTAAACATATGAACGTGTCGAATGTTTAAAACGTTATCAATATATTCACAAGGTCAATTAAATTATTACAAATGAATTTCTTAACCCGGTATTGATGCAACCAATGATAATGTTTAAACATATCATCTGCACCTTATCAGGGACATGGACGTCGATAATAGCCATTTCATGAAAGCAGAGTGGTGAAGCGGAAGCGTGCTGGACCATTTACCCAGAGATCAATGGATCCAAACCAGTCTATGCTAACAGGTTTCCTGTATCTCTTATGTCGGTTTTTATTCATCGCAGATTTTAAGGTAAAGTTTCTTCTTCTTTTGTCTAAATATTTTCCAAAAAGTCGAGATAAACATCCAAGACAGCCCAGCGGGGAATTAGCTCAAGTGGTAGAGCGCTTGCTTAGCATGCGAGAGTTAGTGGGTTCGATGCCCACATTCTCCAAAACACATATGGACAAGTTCCATTTTTTGTTTGTTAGCGTGTATAAATTGAGTAAACATATGAACGTGTCGAATGTTTAAAACGTTATCAATATATTCACAAGGTCAATTAAGTTATTACAAATGAATTTCTTAACCAGGTATTGATGCAACCAATGATAATTTTTCAATATCTTTTCTGCACCTCATCACGTACATGGACGTCGATAACAACCATTTACAAGAAATCAGTGTCACAGCGGAAGCGTGATGGGTCCATTACCCACAGGTCGATGGATCGAAGCCAGTCTATACGATCTGGCTTCCTGTATCGCTTAGGTCGGTTTTAATTTATCGCCGATTTAAAGGTGAAGTTTGTTCTTATTTTGCTAAATATTTTTCAAAAAGTGCTATGGCCTATGTCGAGATAAACATCCAAGACAGCCCAGCTGGGATTAGCTCAAGTGGTAGAGCACTTGCTTAGCATGCGAAAGGTAGATGGGATCGATGCCCACATTCTCCAAAACACATATGGACAAGTTCCTTTTTTGTTTGTTAGCGTGTATAAATTGAGTAAACATATGAACGTGTCGAATGTTTAAAACGTTATCAATATATTCACAAGGTCAATTAAATTATTACAAATGAATTTCTTAACCCGGTATTGATGCAACCAATGATAATGTTTAAACATATCATCTGCACCTTATCAGGGACATGGACGTCGATAATAGCCATTTCATGAAAGCAGAGTGGTGAAGCGGAAGCGTGCTGGACCATTTACCCAGAGATCAATGGATCCAAACCAGTCTATGCTAACAGGTTTCCTGTATCTCTTATGTCGGTTTTTATTCATCGCAGATTTTAAGGTAAAGTTTCTTCTTCTTTTGTCTAAATATTTTCCAAAAAGTCGAGATAAACATCCAAGACAGCCCAGCGGGGAATTAGCTCATGTGGTAGAGGGATCGATGCCCACATTCTCCAAACCACATATGGACAAGTTCCATTTTTTTGTTAGCATGTATAAATTGAGTAAACATATAAACGTGTCGAATGTTTTAAACGTCATCAATATATTCACAAGGTTAATCAAAATATTACAAATGAATTTCTTCACCCGGTATTGATGCAACCAATGATAATGTTTCAACATATTATCTGCACCTTATCAGGTACATGGACGTCGATAACTGCCAGTTACAAGAAAGCAGAGTGGCACAGCGGAAGCGTTATAGGTCCATTACCCACTGGTCGACGGATCGAAGCCAGTCTATGCGATCTGGCTTCCTGTATCTCTTAGGTCGGTTTTTATTCATCGCAGATTTTAAGGTAAAGTTTCTTCTTCTTTTGTCTAAATATTTTCCAAAAAGTCGAGATAAACATCCAAGACAGCCCTGCAGGGAATTAGCTCAAGTGGTAGAGCGCTTGCTTAGCATGCGAGAGTTAGTGGGTTCGATGCCCACATTCTCCAAAACACATATGGACAAGTTCCATTTTTTGTTTGTTAGCGTGTATAAATTGAGTAAACATATGAACGTGTCGAATGTTTAAAACGTTATCAATATATTCACAATGTCAATTAAATTATTACAAATGAATTTCTTAACCCGGTATTGATGCAACCAATGATAATTTTTCAATATCTTTTCTGCAACTCATCAGGTACATGGACGTCAATAACAGCCATTTTCAAGAAAGCAGAGTGTCACAGCGGAAGCGTGATGAGTCCATTACCCACAGGTCGATGGATCGAAGCCAGTCTATGCGATCTGGCTTCCTGTATCGCTTAGGTCGGTTTTAATTTATCGCAGATTTAAAGGTGAAGTTTGTTCTTATTTTGCTAAGTATTTTTCAAACAGTGCTATGGCCTATGTCGAGATATCATCCACGGCAGCCCAGCGGGGAATTAGCTCAAGTGGTTTAGCGCTCGCTTAGCATGCGAGAGGTAGTTTGATCGATGCCCACATTCTCCAAAGCACATATGAACAAGTTCCATTTTTTTTGTTAGCGTGTATAAATTGAGGAAACATTTGAACGTGTCGAATGTTTAAAACGTTATCAATATATTCACAAGGTCAATTAAATTATTACAAATGAATTTCTTAACCCGGTATTGATGCAACCAATGATAATGTTTAAACATATCATCTGCACCTTATCAGGGACATGGACGTCGATAATAGCCATTTCATGAAAGCAGAGTGGTGAAGCGGAAGCGTGCTGGACCATTTACCCAGAGATCAATGGATCCAAACCAGTCTATGCTAACAGGTTTCCTGTATCTCTTATGTCGGTTTTTATTCATCGCAGATTTTAAGGTAAAGTTTCTTCTTCTTTTGTCTAAATATTTTCCAAAAAGTCGAGATAAACATCCAAGACAGCCCAGCGGGGAATTAGCTCAAGTGGTAGAGCGCTTGCTTAGCATGCGAGAGTTAGTGGGTTCGATGCCCACATTCTCCAAAACACATATGGACAAGTTCCATTTTTTGTTTGTTAGCGTGTATAAATTGAGTAAATATATGAACGTGTCGAATGTTTAAAACGTTATCAATATATTCACAAGGTCAATTAAGTTATTACAAATGAATTTCTTAACCAGGTATTGATGCAACCAATGATAATTTTTCAATATCTTTTCTGCACCTCATCACGTACATGGACGTCGATAACAACCATTTACAAGAAATCAGTGTCACAGCGGAAGCGTGATGGGTCCATTACCCACAGGTCGATGGATCGAAGCCAGTCTATACGATCTGGCTTCCTGTATCGCTTAGGTCGGTTTTAATTTATCGCCGATTTAAAGGTGAAGTTTGTTCTTATTTTGCTAAATATTTTTCAAAAAGTGCTATGGCCTATGTCGAGATAAACATCCAAGACAGCCCAGCTGGGATTAGCTCAAGTGGTAGAGCACTTGCTTAGCATGCGATAGGTAGATGGGATCGATGCCCACATTCTCCAAAACACATATGGACACGTTCCTTTTTTGTTTGTTAGCGTGTATAAATTGAGTAAACATGAACGTGTCGAATGTTTAAAACGTTATCAATATATTCACAAGGTCAATTAAATTATTCCAAATGAATTTCTTAACCCGGTATTGATGCAACCAATGATAATGTTTAAACATATCATCTGCACCTTATCAGGGACATGGACGTCGATAATAGCCATTTCATGAAAGCAGAGTGGTGAAGCGGAAGCGTGCTGGACCATTTACCCAGAGATCAATGGATCCAAACCAGTCTATGCTAACAGGTTTCCTGTATCTCTTATGTCGGTTTTTATTCATCGCAGATTTTAAGGTAAAGTTTCTTCTTCTTTTGTCTAAATATTTTCCAAAAAGTCGAGATAAACATCCAAGACAGCCCAGCGGGGAATTAGCTCAAGTGGTAGAGCGCTTGCTTAGCATGCGAGAGTTAGTGGGTTCGATGCCCACATTCTCCAAAACACATATGGACAAGTTCCATTTTTTGTTTGTTAGCGTGTATAAATTGAGTAAACATATGAACGTGTCGAATGTTTAAAACGTTATCAATATATTCACAAGGTCAATTAAGTTATTACAAATGAATTTCTTAACCAGGTATTGATGCAACCAATGATAATTTTTCAATATCTTTTCTGCACCTCATCACGTACATGGACGTCGATAACAACCATTTACAAGAAATCAGTGTCACAGCGGAAGCGTGATGGGTCCATTACCCACAGGTCGATGGATCGAAGCCAGTCTATACGATCTGGCTTCCTGTATCGCTTAGGTCGGTTTTAATTTATCGCCGATTTAAAGGTGAAGTTTGTTCTTATTTTGCTAAATATTTTTCAAAAAGTGCTATGGCCTATGTCGAGATAAACATCCAAGACAGCCCAGCTGGGATTAGCTCAAGTGGTAGAGCACTTGCTTAGCATGCGAAAGGTAGATGGGATCGATGCCCACATTCTCCAAAACACATATGGACAAGTTCCTTTTTTGTTTGTTAGCGTGTATAAATTGAGTAAACATATGAACGTGTCGAATGTTTAAAACGTTATCAATATATTCACAAGGTCAATTAAATTATTACAAATGAATTTCTTAACCCGGTATTGATGCAACCAATGATAATGTTTAAACATATCATCTGCACCTTATCAGGGACATGGACGTCGATAATAGCCATTTCATGAAAGCAGAGTGGTGAAGCGGAAGCGTGCTGGACCATTTACCCAGAGATCAATGGATCCAAACCAGTCTATGCTAACAGGTTTCCTGTATCTCTTATGTCGGTTTTTATTCATCGCAGATTTTAAGGTAAAGTTTCTTCTTCTTTTGTCTAAATATTTTCCAAAAAGTCGAGATAAACATCCAAGACAGCCCAGCGGGGAATTAGCTCATGTGGTAGAGGGATCGATGCCCACATTCTCCAAACCACATATGGACAAGTTCCATTTTTTTGTTAGCATGTATAAATTGAGTAAACATATAAACGTGTCGAATGTTTTAAACGTCATCAATATATTCACAAGGTTAATCAAAATATTACAAATGAATTTCTTCACCCGGTATTGATGCAACCAATGATAATGTTTCAACATATTATCTGCACCTTATCAGGTACATGGACGTCGATAACTGCCAGTTACAAGAAAGCAGAGTGGCACAGCGGAAGCGTTATAGGTCCATTACCCACTGGTCGACGGATCGAAGCCAGTCTATGCGATCTGGCTTCCTGTATCTCTTAGGTCGGTTTTTATTCATCGCAGATTTTAAGGTAAAGTTTCTTCTTCTTTTGTCTAAATATTTTCCAAAAAGTCGAGATAAACATCCAAGACAGCCCTGCAGGGAATTAGCTCAAGTGGTAGAGCGCTTGCTTAGCATGCGAGAGTTAGTGGGTTCGATGCCCACATTCTCCAAAACACATATGGACAAGTTCCATTTTTTGTTTGTTAGCGTGTATAAATTGAGTAAACATATGAACGTGTCGAATGTTTAAAACGTTATCAATATATTCACAATGTCAATTAAATTATTACAAATGAATTTCTTAACCCGGTATTGATGCAACCAATGATAATTTTTCAATATCTTTTCTGCAACTCATCAGGTACATGGACGTCAATAACAGCCATTTTCAAGAAAGCAGAGTGTCACAGCGGAAGCGTGATGAGTCCATTACCCACAGGTCGATGGATCGAAGCCAGTCTATGCGATCTGGCTTCCTGTATCGCTTAGGTCGGTTTTAATTTATCGCAGATTTAAAGGTGAAGTTTGTTCTTATTTTGCTAAGTATTTTTCAAACAGTGCTATGGCCTATGTCGAGATATCATCCACGGCAGCCCAGCGGGGAATTAGCTCAAGTGGTTTAGCGCTCGCTTAGCATGCGAGAGGTAGTTTGATCGATGCCCACATTCTCCAAAGCACATATCAACAAGTTCCATTTTTTTTGTTAGCGTGTATAAATTGAGGAAACATTTGAACGTGTCGAATGTTTAAAACGTTATCAATATATTCACAAGGTCAATTAAATTATTACAAATGAATTTCTTAACCCGGTATTGATGCAACCAATGATAATGTTTCAATATCTTTTCTGCACCTCATCAGGTACATGGACGTCGATAACAGCCATTTACAAGAAAGCAGAGTGTCACAGCGGAAGCATGATGGGTCCATTACCCACAGGTCGATGGATCGAAGCCAGTCTATGCGATCTGGCTTCCTGTATCGCTTAGGTCGGTTTTAATTTATCGCAGATATAAAGGTGAAGTTTGTTCTTATTTTGCTAGGTATTTTTCAAAAAGTGCTATGGCCTATGTCGAGATATCATCCACGACAGCCCAGCGGGGAATTAGCTCAAGTGGTAGAGCGCTCGCTTAGCATGCGAGAGATAGTGGGATCGATGCCCACATTCTCCAAAGCACATATGGACAAGTTCCATTTTTTGTTTGTTAGCGTGTATAAATTGAGTAAACATTTGAACGTGTCGAATGTTGAAAACGTTATCAATATATTCACAATGTCAATTAAATTATTACAAATGAATTTCTTAACCTGGTATTGATGCAACCAATGATAATTTTTCAATATCTTTTCTGCACCTCATCAGGTACATGGACGTCGATAACAGCCATTTACAAGAAATCAGAGTGTCACAGCGGAAGCGTGATGGGTCAATTACCCACAGGTCGATGGATCGAAGCCAGTCTATGCGATCTGGCTTCCTGTATCGCTTAGGTCGGTTTTAATTTATCGCAGATTTAAAGGTGAAGTTTGTTCTTATTTTGCTAAATATTTTTCAAAAAGTGCTATGGCCTATGTCGAGATATCATCCACGACAGCCCAGCGGGGAATTAGCTCAAGTGGAAGAGCGCTCGCTGAGCATGCGAGAGATAGTGGGATCGATGCCCACGTTCTCCAAAGCACATATGAACAAGTTCAATTTTTTGTTTGTTAGCGTGCATAAATTGATTAAACATTTGAACGTGTCGAATGATTAAAACGTTATCAATATATTCACAATGTCAATTAAATTATTACTAATTAATTTCTTAACCCGGTATTGATGCAACCAATGATAATTTTTCAATATCTTTTCTGCACCTCATCAGGTACATGGACGTCGATAACAGCCATTTACAAGAAAGCAGAGTGTCACAGCGGAAGCGTGATGGGTCCATTACCCACAGGTCGATGGATCGAAGCCAGTCTATGCGATCTGGCTTCCTGTATCGCTTAGGTCGGTTTTAATTTATCGCAGATTTAAAGGTGAAGTTTGTTCTTATTTTGCTAAATATTTTTCTAAAAGTGCTATGGCCTATGTCGAGATAAACATCCAAGACAGCCCAGCGGGGAATTAGCTCAAGTGGTAGAGCGCTCGCTTAGCATGCGAGAGGTAGTGGGATTGATGCCCACATTCTCCAAAACAAATATGGACAAGTTACATTTTTTGTTTGTTAGCGTGTATAGATTGAGTAAACATATGAACATGTCGAATGTTTAAAACGTTATCAATATATTCACAAGGTCAATTAAATTATTACAAATTAATTTCTTAACCCGGTATTGATGCAACCAATGATAATTTTTCAATATTTTTTCTGCACCTCATCAGGTACATGAACGTCGATAACAGCCATTTTCAAGAAAGCAGAGTGTCACAGCGGAAGCGTGATGAGTCCATTACCGACAGGTCGATGGATCGAAGCCAGTCTATGCGATCTGGCTTCCTGTATCGCTTAGGTCGGTTTTAATTTATCGCAGATATAAAGGTGAAGTTTGTTCTTATTTTGCTAAGTATTTTTCAAAAAGTGCTATGGCCTGTGTCGAGATATCATCCACGACAGCCCAGCGGGGAATTAGCTCAAGTGGTAGAGCGCTCGCTTAGCATGCGAGAGATAGTGGGATCGATGCCCACATTCTCCAAAGCACATATGGACAAGTTCCATTTTTTGTTTGTTAGCGTGTATAAATTGAGTAAACATTTGAACGTGTCGAATGTTGAAAACGTTATCAATATATTCACAATGTCAATTAAATTATTACAAATGAATTTCTTAACCTGGTATTGATGCAACCAATGATAATTTTTCAATATCTTTTCTGCACCTCATCAGGTACATGGACGTCGATAACAGCCATTTTCAAGAAAGCAGAGTGTCACAGCGGAAGCGTGATGGGTCAATTACCCACAGGTCGATGGATCGAAGCCAGTCTATGCGATCTGGCTTCCTGTATTGATTAGGTCGGTTTTAATTTATCGCAGATTTAAAGGTGAAGTTTGTTCTTATTTTGCTAAATTTTTTCAAAAAGTGCTATGGCCTATGTCGAGATATCATCCAAGACAGCCCAGCAGGGAATTAGCTCAAGTGGTAGAGCGCTCGCTTAGCATCCGAGAGGTAGTGGGATCGATGCCCACATTCTCCAATGCACATATGAACAAGTTCCATTTTTTTTGTTAGCGTTGTTGTGTATATGCCCCCCTTTTTAATATTTAAAATTAAATTTTTTTTAAGAATTATTCTGCCAACATAGATAATATCATTTTTTTTAATAGACGCGGCAACGTGGGAACGAACACGCCCCCACACTCCCACAGAGGCCCCCACACACTAACACAGATGTGCGCACACCTCATTTCAAAGGAAAGAGGGCATGAAAGAAGGGTAATCAAGATCATAAAAACTCCCCGAATTTCACACAGGAGGAACAAGGGAGGGGGGAATGGCAGGCAGAGGGTCGAAATGACACCCTCTCGTAAAAAAAACCTTGCAGGGCCGGGCACCGCGGAGGAAGAGATGGTTATGTTTTTAACAAAGAAACAGCATTGACGGCAAAAAGCACACACGGGTCTTTGAACCATGTTAGATGCACAAGTAAACTTAGCCATGAAGATTAAGCAAACAGTATCCATCCTCACTCCAATTGGAAAGCAGACTACAGTCTGCATCAAAATCGCGACTCATCATTGTTAATTAAATACTGACATTATTTACCTTTAAATAATTTCTACACGGCCGGGCCGAAGCATCGAAGAACAATTATGGCATCTATTTCGCTCCAAAACAAAATTCCTAGCCGGGATAGCAGATTAAATAATCACAAGAAGTCAAATAATAAGTACGGAATTAAAGTGAATATCCTAGGAGCTAACGGCGAATAAGGCTCTCAAAATTAACCAAACACAACGACCCAGGTGAAGCAGCAACACGACCGTCTTTGTCTTTCCGAGAGGATCTCCACACGCAGGCACAAAGCAAGGAAATGAGACCAATAAAACTCCCGGGAAATGGCTCAAAGGAAATTAACACGCTCTGGGAAATAAATAAATAAGCGCATGCGCCGGGTGCTTCCACCGTGGAAACAACCGTCTTTGTCTTCCCACAACACGGACAGCAAAAATTGCACACGCAAGGAATAACATCTCCATGAGAGATCGGGTCACGATGAAACATCGGGAACACGGTTTCGGCATAACTGGGGCATAATGGAATAAGTCGCATTTCAACTTCCAAACCAAAACAACTTAAGCTGTGTGAGACAAAAGATATGATCCCCGAGCGAGGGCGGAGATAATTAAGCTCGCTTAACGCGTAGGTTGTCGCGACAAATATTATTCAGTAACAAAAACATGGATTCGAATATCTCTTTTATATATATAGAACTCGACGCGAATCATCGGTCTGGCTAATGGATATCTTCGTTGGCGCCGTCACGAGCCCCCCCCCTTCCAGAACGACACACAGCTGTGTCTTCAAAGCTAATAAACACACGGACAAACACGCACGCGAAACACACGGACGGACACACACACACACGGATGCAGATGGCCCCACCCACAAGAAGGTTTTATGACAGACTTTGAACAACTCGGGAAACTGAGTGGATATTCTCGATATAAGCCAAAAAAAAATCCATTCAACACAGATCGTCAGGGCCTCTGGCCCCATCACACAGATCGTCAGGGCCTCTGGCCCCATCACACATCGTCAGCGCCTCTGGCCCCATCACTTTGTCAGGGCCACGGGCCCCACCAAACAGATCCTCACCGAGGCTCCGGCCTCCATCTCTCTCACCGGGGCTCAGGCCCCCCATCTCATCTCGTCGCCAACAACAAAGGAGCTCTTCCGTCATCCAGAATGACGATGTTCGCGGGGTAGCGACGTGCATTGACAAGCTGAGGTCTGCACCACCTAAGAAGAATTACTACACTGAGCCGCCGAGCTGCGAGTGAAACGGACGGAGATTCCAGCTATCACTCTCGAGCCAACAACTTCAACCCAACGTCAATACCAGCAACGAACGAAAGCATCGTTCATCGCCAGAGCGACAACCAACGAGAACCGACTCGTCATCCAGCAGTGGAGAGAAAGAGCGAGCCACCGCGCCGTCAGCTACAAGAGCGCGCCACCGCGCCGTCAGCTACCGAGATCGCGCCACCGCGCCGTCAGCTACAAGAGCGTGCCACCGCGCCGTCAGCTACCGAGATCGCGCCACCGCGCCGTCAGCTACCGAGAGCGCGACACCGCGCCGTCAGCTACAAAGAACGCGCCACCGCGCCGTCAGCTACCGAGGGCCGCCAAGCGCCGCCAAGCGCCGCCGCTCACCTCCCTGCGGAGAAAGTCGCGGCTGCAACCCGCACGGGCGAGAGGAATCTGCGAACCAGGGTCGTATCACCTCCCCCACTCACAACCTCCAGGAAGCACATACACACACACGCACACACCTACTTCCCGCGGGGCATGCAAGAATTTATCCAAGAGACAATCCACCTCTCTCACAATGGGACCAACCCTAGACAATCATCAGAAGACTAATTATAAAGTTTGAACACCAGCTGGCCGTAAGGAATCGTGGCCCTCTGAGTAATTAAGAATCCGTCGGTTATAAGAGGGTGAAGTTTTTTTTTCTTGCTTTTTTTTTGTTTCTCTTATCGCATAAACGACCAATAGATTCGTCGATGCAAACTAAAACCCTCGAAATCCTCATTGCGAATCGACCGTGCACAAAGAGAGAAAATCTTGTCAAACCAGTTTTCTTTGTCTTAGAGTCTCGCCGAAGAATTAATTTAAAAAATATGACTCGCTCTCCCCACACCCGCCCTCACATAGACCTTCGCCTCTGGGATACAATAAGTGCTGTTTATTACCGCAAAATGAAGTGTGTCATGCTTGTTTTCAAACTCGGCCAGTCGCCGATTGTGATCGATACAAAAACGAACTAATGAGATGCCTGGTGGAGAGGTAGAGGTTACGATTGCATAATAATTTTTGGTCATTCAGTTCGTTAAATGCACAATATCGAAAATGCATAAGAGTTTTGAGTTATTCAATTTAGTAAATGCATAAGTGTTTATTCATTCATTTTAGTCAAGGCTTAATCTCGTAATTGCATAAGAATTTTAGTTATCCATATTAGTCGAATGCACAATATCGAAAATGCATAAGAGTTTTGAGTTATTCAATTTAGTAAATGCATAAGTGTTTATTCATTCATTTTAGTCAATGCTTAATCTCGTAATTGCATAAGAATTTTAGTTATCCATATTAGTCGAATGCACAATATCGAAAATGTATAAGAGTTTTGAGTTATTCAATTTAGTAAATGCATAAGTGTTTATTCATTCATTTTAGTCAATGCTTAATCTCATAATTGCATAAGAATTTTAGTTATTCATATTAATCGAATGCATGATATCGCAAATGCATAAGAGTTTGGTTATTCATGAATTATTGACGCATGTTCGACCTGCATGATAGAATGTCACATGCTTGTTAGAATAAAATTGCTTAACACCAACTGTTCGAGTGCTTCTTTCCAAGTCCATGCAAAACCATCTTATTCTTGATAACTGTATCCTGTGATGAGATATGAAAATGGAGACCTAAATATCATAACACACACTAGGATAATCGGTAAACGTTTAATCATTGATCATCGTGTTATCCTGATTGACATAACTCTGGATAAACGAAGCTGAGCCTAATTACCACAACTGCTCACATTAACATCATCGCAAGCATCCGCATAAATTACTACGATTATCTCCGCGATTATCATAATTTATGCATACAATTACTCACACCATCATAATTTATGCATATCATTACACGCATTATCATAATTTATGCATATTAATACACACATTAACATAATTAATGCGATTTGCGCATTTTTCGGAAAATTATTAAATTTTATTATTTTCATCAAATTTCATAACTCCAACACATACAACATAATGGGTGGCTCGTCCGGGATTTTTCACAGACAGTGTTTTGCATGGATGAAGGAATGAATCACTTCGTGTTAACCAGAATATCGTGACTAAACATTGCATTGTGATTGTAAACGGGCGTAAAACAAAAAAAACGCCCTCTAAGGTTAAAACCCAGAATAGCAGGTTGAAACAGAGACAGTGGAATTAAGATAATATCGTATCAAACCGATTGCACCCTGTGATAAATGGTGTTAGAGGTACGCACACTGAATCGGAAAATTACAGAATAGCTCGAGTCAAACTGACCACACTCTGTGAGATAATTGTTTTATATGCACTCTGAAAGGAAAGGTCAAAGTAACTCCTGCCACTTGAGATGATAGGATTAAGAATAATTTTTGAATGGGTTACGGGATACGGGGAGCTCGTATTAAAATGTACCGACCAATCTGTTACAAAGCAGTACAGTCAGAGAGACATATGGGAAGGGAGCTGTATCGATAACACGAACACACCTCGGGGGAAACTAATTGACTGGATAAAATGTAACGAAGGCGAACACGATGCAAAAGCTGCAGAGAAGGCAGGACAGGACTCATTCCTTTTCACACAGGCATACAGACAGGGATTGTGGAATGAAGGAAAATTCGGAAAGGAAACAGGAGAGAAATCGTCTCTAATAAACGAGGAAAAATGTCCTCACACCATCGTAAGGGAGGAGAAATCAGTGCTCGCGACATCAGCGAAACTCACAGACGTTGATCCACAGAATAAATATGGAAGTAACAGTAAATCACACTCGTGGGTACGTGGACAGAGTCCAGGGACTGATCGCAAACAAATTATGGATATCGAACAAAAGGTCCTTGACAAAGGGAAACCCTCACAATTCGAGATAAGGGAGGGAGAGATACATATGCAAACAAAAACATGTGAGACTGACAACTTCACAGATAGAGGGAGGCAAAATGTTAAAGTAAAGTCGACTGGACATGCTCCACTAAGGGCAGAGGCAAAAACTGAAGGGAAATGGCAACACGAGCGACACAGCACCGGGCGCGCACACAAAAAATACACGCCACTTAAACACAAGCGACACAGCACAGATAAAAGTGACAGATTGCCTGATGATAACTTGTTTTATGATGACGCTGAAGGCGATCAACTTTCGGAATACTTATTCAACAGTAAAACCCTTAAATTGATGGACAAGGCTCTAGTCAGAATTCCCGATTTTGACCCACACAATAAGACTATGGATATCCACACACATATCGCAACAGTGGAAGAGGAGGCAATGATTAGAGGGCTGAGGAGACGGGATGAAAAAGCGAGTTTGTTGAAACGGAGCTTACAGAAAGAATCTATTCCATGGGTAAAGTCACTACCACACAAGGTTAGAAATGATTTTAAACAACTGAGCCTGGCAGTGATTCGGAAGTTTGGAGAATATTCGACACTCACTGAGGGGTTTTATGCTGTAAAATCGATGACCCAGGGCATGGACCAAGATCCACGTGACTACCTCGTACAATTTAAAAGAGCGTATTACGCAGGCGATGTGAATCAATACCACGAAGGAGATAACATGTTCAAAATTATGTTTTTTGAATCCTTGAGCCCAGAGATTACAGAAAGGGTGAGAATGGTTTTGAATCCAGAAACCGCATCCTTACGCCGCATAGAGAGCAAGGCATACATGGCATGGTTATACAGAGCTAAGAATCGTAATTCGGATCCAGAACACAGGGAGAGGGATAAGGAACCCAGCCTCTCAGAGAGGAATAAAAATCACCGAACAGTCCCACAATGCCTAGAAGAGCAAACACACACGTACCTGTGGCAAAATAAACCAGAGAGAGGTTGGCACGAGAATGAGAGCGGCACAAAGCCGAACATTCAGAGGAATCGCAGGAGGGGGAGGTTCAGAACAGAACCATACCAACACCCCATCCCACGACACACACAAGGTCAAAATTACCCACAAAGATGGCGAAGTAACAATCCAAAAAAAAATTGGCACCCAAATGGGAAAAACACTGGGCCAAAATGTACGAGAATCGCAGGAGGGAGAGGTTCAGAGCAGAACCATATCAACACCCCATCCCACGACACACGCAAGGTTCAAATTACGCACAGAGATGGCAAGATAACCACCTAGCGGGAAGGTGTTACATAAACCGCGGAGGTATGGATGCGAACATGCAGAAGAATCGTAGGATGAGAGGTCAAACACAATCGATCCAATTCCGACCAATTCCTCCACCGGCTATACCAGGAGGGAATAGAGGAATAACACAGAATGCGGTCCAAATACATGATAAACAACCCACAGTGAGCGCGAGCGAGCGGCCAAAACGCGCCCCACCCGCCGAGGTATTAAACCCGGAGCTCAATGAGAAATACAGGCAGGCTGCAAGTGACAGGGCGGGCAAAAACGCGGACAGTGCTCCCGTAAATGACGCGCGGATCGAATACAAGGACAGGGTTGCATTGAAGCGTGATCGGACAGTACAAAGAGAGAACACAGAGACACGCCCTGAGGAGCGCAGGCGTGAGCCTTTGAATGAAAAATATCCAAGGGAAACCAAAATGTATGTGGATCGGAGTGCTAAAATGGAGACGAATGTTCATGACATATCGGGAATGGTGTTAAAATCTAACACACTCGTAAAAACAAAGAGGGCAACATTACGAGGGACAGAATTAAATCGACACACAAACTCGGCAAATGTGCATGTAATCGCAGAGAGAGCGAATGCCACGAACCAAGTGTCAAAGTGGGTTGTGTGCGCGAATTCTGATTATGTACAGCACAATTTTTCACCACACACTCCCACGACGCGAGAGAGTGAGAGAGGAAATTACAAAAACGAACCCGAAAACCGTGATCGAATTATCAAAGTGATAAGTGGTAAACCAGGCAACATGAGGAAGGTAACGCATAAATGCGTTCGAAACCGCTACCTAGCGTTTCCCAGGATTTAACAAAAACAAAAATGAATATTCGTCGGAATTATGATGTACGAGAACCAATGTAACGCAATATCGATGTTAACGGTTGTTATTTCCTTTGCTAATTCAGATGTAACCAGATTAAGATTGTAATACGTGCACGCGCGTTGTAAGAAATAACCGCCGAGAGTAAGGGCGGCTGATGGGATGCATGACATAAAAAGGGGGCATTACTTTGTTTGAAAATTCGCCAGTGGCCAAATCGACCCCTGATAATTTTCAAAAGGGCGGACTGTTGTGTATATGCCCCCCTTTTTAATATTTAAAATTAATTTTTTTTTTAAAATTATTCTGCCAACATAGATAATATCATTTTTTTTAATAGACGCGGCAACGTGGGAACGAACACGCCCCCACACTCCCACAGAGGCCCCCACACACTAACACAGATGTGCGCACACCTCATTTCAAAGGAAAGAGGGCATGAAAGAAGGGTAATCAAGATCATAAAAACTCCCCGAATTTCACACAGGAGGAACAAGGGAGGGGGGAATGGCAGGCAGAGGGTCGAAATGACACCCTCTCGTAAAAAAAACCTTGCAGGGCCGGGCACCGCGGAGGAAGAGATGGTTATGTTTTTAACAAAGAAACAGCATTGACGACAAAAAGCACACACGGGTATTTGAACCATGTTAGATGCACAAGTAAACTTAGCCATGAAGATTAAGCAAACAGTATCCATCCTCACTCCAATTGGAAAGCAGACTACAGTCTGCACCAAAATGGCGACTCATCATTGTTAATTAAATACTGACATTATTTACCTTTAAATAATTTCTACACGGCCGGGCCGAAGCATCGAAGAACAATTATGGCATCTATTTCGCTCCAAAACAAAATTCCTAGCCGGGATAGCAGATTAAATAATCACAAGAAGTCAAATAATAAGTACGGAATTAAAGTGAATATCCTAGGAGCTAACGGCGAATAAGGCTCTCAAAATTAACCAAACACAACGACCCAGGGGAAGCAGCAACACGACCGTCTTTGTCTTTTCGAGAGGATCTCCACACGCAGGCACAAAGCAAGGAAATGAGACCAATAAAACTCCCGGGCAATGGCTCAAAGGAAATTAACACGCTCTGGGAAATAAATAAATAAGCGCATGCGCCGGGTGCTTCCTCCGTGAAAACAACCGTCTTTGTCTTCCCACAACACGGACAGCAAAAATTGCACACGCAAGGAATAACATCTCCATGAGAGATCGGGTCACGATGAAACATCGGGAACACGGTTTCGGCATAACTGGGACATAATGGAATAAGTCGCATTTCAACTTCCAAACCAAAACAACTTAAGCTGTGTGAGACAAAAGATATGATCCCCGAGCGAGGGCGGAGATAATTAAGCTCGCTTAACGCGTAGGTTGTCGCGACAAATATTATTCGGTAACAAAAACATGGATTCGAATATCTCTTTTATATATATAGAACTCGACGCGAATCATCGGTCTGGCTAATGGATATCTTCGTTGGCGCCGTCACGAGCCCCCCCCCTTCCAGAACGACACACAGCTGTGTCTTCAAAGCTAATAAACACACGGACAAACACGCACGCGAAACACACGGACGGACACACACACACACGGATGCAGATGGCCCCACCCACAAGAAGGTTTTATGACAGACTTTGAACAACTCGGGAAACTGAGTGGATATTCTCGATATAAGCCAAAAAAAAATCCATTCAACACAGATCGTCAGGGCCTCTGGCCCCATCACACAGATCGTCAGGGCCTCTGGCCCCATCACACATCGTCAGGGCCTCTGGCCCCATCACTTTGTCAGGGCCACGGGCCCCACCAAACAGATCCTCACCGAGGCTCCGGCCTCCATCTCTCTCACCGGGGCTCAGGCCCCCCATCTCATCTCGTCGCCAACAACAAAGGAGCTCTTCCGTCATCCAGAATGACGATGTTCGCGGGGTAGCGACGTGCATTGACAAGCTGAGGTCTGCACCACCTAAGAAGAATTACTACACTGAGCCGCCGAGCTGCGAGTGAAACGGACGGAGATTCCAGCTATCACTCTCGAGCCAACAACTTCAACCCAACGTCAATACCAGCAACGAACGAAAGCATCGTTCATCGCCAGAGCGACAACCAACGAGAACCGACTCGTCATCCAGCAGTGGAGAGAAAGAGCGAGCCACCGCGCCGTCAGCTACAAGAGCGCGCCACCGCGCCGTCAGCTACCGAGATCGCGCCACCGCGCCGTCAGCTACAAGAGCGTGCCACCGCGCCGTCAGCTACCGAGATCGCGCCACCGCGCCGTCAGCTACCGAGAGCGCGACACCGCGCCGTCAGCTACAAAGAACGCGCCACCGCGCCGTCAGCTACCGAGGGCCGCCAAGCGCCGCCAAGCGCCGCCGCTCACCTCCCTGCGGAGAAAGTCGCGGCTGCAACCCGCACGGGCGAGAGGAATCTGCGAACCAGGGTCGTATCACCTCCCCCACTCACAACCTCCAGGAAGCACATACACACACACGCACACACCTACTTCCCGCGGGGCATGCAAGAATTTATCCAAGAGACAATCCACCTCTCTCACAATGGGACCAACCCTAGACAATCATCAGAAGACTAATTATAAAGTTTGAACACCAGCTGGCCGTAAGGAATCGTGGCCCTCTGAGTAATTAAGAATCCGTCGGTTATAAGAGGGTGAAGTTTTTTTTTGTTTCTCTTATCGCATAAACGACCAATAGATTCGTCGATGCAAACTAAAACCCTCGAAATCCTCATTGCGAATCGACCGTGCACAAAGAGAGAAAATCTTGTCAAACCAGTTTTCTTTGTCTTAGAGTCTCGCCGAAGAATTAATTAAAAAAATCTGACTCGCTCTCCCCACACCCGCCCTCACATAGACCTTCGCCTCTGGGATACGATAAGTGCTGTTTATTACCGCAAAATGAAGTGTGTCATGCTTGTTTTCAAACTCGGCCAGTCGCCGATTGTGATCGATACAAAAACGAACTAATGAGATGCCTGGTGGAGAGGTAGAGGTTACGATTGCATAATAATTTTTGGTCATTCAGTTCGTTAAATGCACAATATCGAAAATGCATAAGAGTTTTGAGTTATTCAATTTAGTAAATGCATAAGTGTTTATTCATTCATTTTAGTCAAGGCTTGATCTCGTAATTGCATAATAATTTTAGTTATCCATATTAGTCGAATGCACAATATCGAAATGCATAAGAGTTTTGAGTTATTCAATTTAGTAAATGCATAAGTGTTTATTCATTCATTTTAGTCAATGCTTAATCTCGTAATTGCATAAGAATTTTAGTTATCCATATTAGTCGAATGCACAATATCGAAAATGCATAAGAGTTTTGAGTTATTCAATTTAGTAAATGCATAAGTGTTTATTCATTCATCTTAGTCAATGCTTAATCTCGTAATTGCATAAGGATTTTAGTTATTCATATTGTAATAAAAGACTTGACCACGATCTCTGGCTCAGTGTCCTTTATTCGGTCCGTACTGCGTTCCCACACGGCTGTCTCTCTTATTCTCTCTGTGCTGGTTCCGATGTCACTCCAGTCCACATCAGCAGCCCCGCTGCTGTTCTTGTCGCTCTTGCAGCCCCACAGCAGCTCCGCTGCTGTACTCTCACACAGCTCCCTTGGCTGTTCCTGCTGCAGCTCTGACAGCCTCGTGCTGTCTCGCCTTCTCGTCGCTCCTGCGACTCTTGGCAGCCACCCCGCTGCTCCTCACACACAGCCTTACTGCCTATCTCTATCTGCAGCTTTACACCTCCCAGTAGCTCCCTACTGTTCCCAGGGTTGGCTCCCGCCTCTCACGGTGCCCCCTCGGCTCGAACGCCCGCGTGGCCCCACACCTTTCCATTCACACCCCGACTGCCTTCTCCTTCCGGTTTACCCGCTTAAGGACCCCCTACCTTTCACCCACGTCACCTGGCTCCGCCTCCTCGTGACGTCACATCCGGAAGGTCGCTTTCGCCCGCATTACACCACCCTCCCCCATAGAAAAAACCCAGCCGACCTCGGCTGAACAACACCAAAGCGTAATGCGGTGAACCGACCTTCCCCCTTAAAGGACACTAAGCATGCAATATAACAACAAGAACAACACACAAGTAACATCGACGAACGTACGAAAGCATGCGATAAATACGACGGCAAGAACAAGAACAATAACAACATACAATCAACGAAACGTAAGCAATTTGGAACGAGTGCGGGTCGCCGGCCCATCCCGGACGGTCGGCGGCCCACTTGTAGAACGGGGACGCGATGGAACACGAGAAATGACAGGGGGTAATTCCCCTGCTGCGATTGGAAGTCCACCGACATCTCGTGTCCCTGACGAATCAGTCTTGGTCGTATTCCGCGAATGCGCCTGCAGCGGGGTCGGAAGGGTCGCCGGGCTTGAAGGTCCCGCAGCCCTGGCAGGCGCCCTCCGAACAGGCCCACTCCTCCCCCGCGGTGTCACGGTCGGCCTGTCTGGAACAGGTACGACAGGCGCTCCAGCAAGATCAATGGACGCAGGCGGGGAAGAGTCAGAGTCAGCAGCAACAGACCCCGGCAAGGCAACATTGGGAGATGACGCATCACGTAGGGGAGCAACATATGGTTTCAACCGCGACGTATGAACAAACCAACGGCGAGAACCAAACTGAACGCGCGCCGACTGTGGATTGGGAACCTCAATGAGGCGCACAGGACCATGCCAAGGTTTGTGCAATTTAGGAGAGGTCCCCGGCCGCACCTGCGGGCAATGGAGCCAGGCCAGGTCTCCCACCTTCCAGGGGCACTCCCCCTCAGACCGCCGAGCATACCGCTCGTTCCGGGCCTGGGCTTTGGCCGTAGCCACGCGGGCGTTTTCCCACGCCTCCGTAACCCGGCGAACCGTGTCCTGAATGTATTCAGGGAGTGGTTTACGAGGTCCCTTCACCCCAGTACCCAATTGCACATCCACCGGAGGCACGTTTTCCCGACCATACATAAGGTAAAACGGCGAATACCCTGTAGCCGCATGGGGCGTCATCCTGTACGCCGAAAGCACTCCGGGGATGTGCAGATCCCAATCCGATTGCTGTTCACTCACAGTATGGCAAAGCATGGCAGACAATGTCCTGTTCAGCCGCTCAACCATACCATCCGTCTGCGGATGGTATGGAGATGTCCGTATCTTCTTAGTCCCAAGGCCTGCGCACACTTCAGCCAATAATTTAGAAGAGAAATTTCGGCCCTGGTCCGTGAGGAGTCTCTCCGGCGCCCCCTTGTCCATAATGTACCCAAACAAAAAGGCGTCGGTGATGGCCGCGGCCGACTGATCGGGCAACGGCCAGGCCATCGGCCAACGGGAGAGATACTCAACCCCTACCAGCAAATATTTATTTCCCCTCGCCGATGGTGGGAAGGGTCCCAATATGTCCAGTGCCACCAATTCATTGACTCGAGACACCTGAATCGACTGGAGAGGCGGCACGTAAGGATGTTTAGGCGGCTTACGCCGGGCGCATTCAGGGCACGCGCGCACGTGCCCTACGACATCTGTCGCCATGCCGTGCCAAAAATAATGACGTTGTAACGTCAACAAGGTCTTCTGCACCCCTAAATGCAATAGTGTGTCACAATGGAGAGTTCTAATCAACTCAAATCGCAAGGACGTTGGTACCACCACACGCCAGCTTTCCTGGAACCTTTCTTGCCACATAAGCAGACCATCTCGGAGAGCGGTTCGCGGCCCCACAGCCGAACTCGGACTCCCATTGTCCCTCATAGACCGCTTCCGCATGGACAACAACGACTCGTCCATCATCTGTTCCCGAATCCAGACAGACCGCGGCAGATTCAAAACCCCATCAGTCGGTCCCGGTTCCATCGGAGTATCCGACTTCCCGACGGCCAACGTAAGCGGCTGAGGGGGGTTCAGAATCGGCGAACACCTATGCGTCCCCGACGCACATTTACAAGGGTCGCGCCCTGATAATCTGGAAAGTGCGTCAGCGTTCGCATGGCGCACTCCCTTCCGATGTTGAATTTGGAAGGAAAATTCCTGCAGCGTGTCCAACCAACGTGCCCACTGTCCCGATGGCTGGTCCATTTTAAGTGCATATTGCAAGGCCGCATGATCCGTACGCACAATAAAAGAACGACCGTAAAGGTACGGTCGAAATTGCCGTAGGAAAAAAACAACCGCCAAAAGTTCTCTACGAGTGACACAGTAGCGTGTTTCCGCAGGCGACAAGACTCGGCTACCATACGCCACGACGCGCTCTACGCCCCCTTTAGACTGTGATAATACCGCCCCAATACCTGTGTCACTCGCGTCCGTATCAAGAATGAAAGGGCGATCAAAATCGGGATAATCCAATGTCGGGGCCGTAGCCAATAGATCACGCAGACCCCGAAAGGCCGCCTCTTCCGGCTCTCCCCAACCAAATTTCCGTCCTTTACCCGTAAGGAGATGCAAGGGCCTCGCAATCGTCGCAAACCCGGCACAAATCTTCGGTAATACGAGGCAAATCCCAAAAAGCGCCGAACATCCCCCACAGAGGCCGGAGTCGGCCAATCCCGGACACACGCCGTCTTTTCCGGATCCGTGGACACCCCCTCTGCACTCACAATGTGCCCCAAATAACGGACGGACCGTTGCAGTAGGTGGCATTTCTTTGGTTTGAATTTCAAATTGGCAGAGCGCATCCTCGTGAACACTGTCTCCAGCCGCGTTAAATGTTCCTCAAATGTGCGGCTGAACACAATAATATCGTCCAAATATATAAGACACGTCTCCCACTGCAACCCCGTCAAAACGAGCTCCATCAATCTTTGAAATGTAGCAGGGGCCGCATTCAATCCCATCGGGAGGCAGTTGAATTGAAATAACCCCTGCGGCGTACGGAATGCGGTTTTCTCCCGTGAGGACTCGTCAAGGGGAAGCTGCCAAAATCCCGAAGAGAGGTCCAGTGTGGAAAAGAACTTAGCCCCCGACAATGCGTCAAGGGAGTCGTCCATACGCGGCAGGGGGTACGCATCTGCCACCGATATCTTATTCAATTTCCGGAAATCGACACAAAATCGCAAGTTGCCATCCTTTTTCTTAACCAAGACCACAGGAGCGCCCCATGGGCTGTTAGATGGCGATATAATGTCCGCAGCCAACATGTCTTCCACCGCCCCCCGAACGTGTTCTCGCTCCGCTGGACTCATCCGATGCGAATTTAACCGAATAGGGGCAGCGTCGCCCGTCTCAATGTGATGGGAAAGTAACGATGTGCGTCCCAAATCCAAATCGTCGGAGCTGAACACATCCGAATACGTCAGCAACAATTTACGCAGCGCATCACGTTGCCCCACGGACAGGGAAGAATTTTCATCACATAAGGTAGCGATCCAACGATTATCCGAACCCCTTGGCTCGGAAACACCAGCGACCACTCCTCAGCGATGCGGACAATCGCGCGTCGCAAACGCCGTAGTGGCATGTGCCACAACCGTACCGGCCGGAACACGGATGTTTTCCACCCCCGCATTAAGCACCTGTAAAACCGGTAATTGATCCGGCCGGACGATGGTCTGTGCCCCAACTAACGCCAATCCCGTTGTTATCGTGGCGGATGGTGACAACAAGACCCCTTGTGCTCCTAGCCGATTGGGCAGGGGCTTCCGATACCGCAAGGGTATAAGCATCTGTGAACCAGGTGGGATGTCCACAGATGCGACGGACAGCGCCTGCACCTGTACGGCCGAAGCAGGTCGCCCCCAGGGCGACGGCAGAAACGAGATTCGACGGCCCCCCGGCAATTCAATACAATTCTCATTGATTTTAATCAAAATGGGCATCTTAGCCAAAAAATCCGTGCCTAGTAAGCAAGGAACCGCCAAAGATCTCGATATTAACACAACGCCCGAAGCCGACACATCCCCTATAGATATCTTAGCATCCACCTGGCCCACGATACCCATACTACCCCCGTTCGCAGCGACGCAAGACCCATAAACCGGACGCACAGCCCCCGGCGGAATGCCCAACAGATGGAAAATGACATCCGATATAATAGTCGCAGACGCTCCCGAGTCGACCAAAATGCGCACGTCCACACCTTGTATGGACCCCGGTACAGTGGACGAACCCGTAGCGGCCGCGACAACTCTCCGTGCCAATTTGCGCCACTGCGTAACTGAATGACAAGGCCCCGTCGATGGCTTTTCTTTAACGACAACAATAGGATCGCGCAACAAAGGTGGTGGGTGAGGTGTAAAGCCTTGCCGAGTGTCTGGTGCGTGCCGACAAGCCTGTTTCGGAGGTTCCTTGGTCGGCTTGTCCGGTGTTGTGGGCTCCTGCTGCGGCGGACCCGGGAAGCGGGCCCAGCAATCTTTGGCGTAATGGCCCCTACGGCCGCAGCGGAAGCAATCGGCCTCGTTGCGCCGAAGCGCAGGTCTTGCATCCCGGCGGCCCCGTCCCGATGGCGTAGCGCGCGGCCCCGGCCTTCCGCGTCCCGACCATGGAGAGGAGGCAGCCGTCAGCTCCTGTGGACCCCGCTCATCCGGCACATAGATCGCCCTTGTGGGGTCCCACTCCATCGCGCCTCCTTCCTTGACGGGCCCACCCGTCCATGCCGCCACTTGCTTCCAGCGACGGAGATTAAACTGCGTATCCAGACACTTTGCTGCCGCCCGGGACGTGAGCTTCTCATGCCCACACACAGGCATGGGGATCCCCAGATCCCGAGACAGCTCCAGCATTTTTCCCAATATGAGAGGCTCGAGCAGATCCTGTGGCGTGTCAGGATATGCTGCCATGGCCAGCTCCAACACCGCACCCCTGAACGCCACGGGCGATTCTTCGGGTGCTCGTTGTCGTTGAGCGAATCGCCGATGCGCGTCGTCAGGTGGCTCATAGGCGTCGGCCATTTCCTCAAAAACTCCACATAAAGTCTTCTTCTTATCGGCCGTTATGGAACGGAAAAATCGAACAGATTCGTCGTCCAGTAGAGTCGGCAACACTTCCAAGGCCTCCGCATCGGTCCATCTTGCTGAACGAACCGCCGCCAAAAATCGGCAGGCGAAAGCGCTCCAATCGCCCCCGATAGAGAATTCCTTAACTGTAGTAAGGTGGCGACTCCGACTCCTCTTTACGCCGTCTTCCAATGATGGTTGTTCTGGAGGCAAATTCAAAATGGCGTCGGCCCGCGGCGTGGCCAAGATGGCGGTTTGGCGCCGCGGAGCGCGCAAGATGGCGTCTTCTTGCCGCGTGGCCAATGGCGGCGGCAGGGCAGGCAACGTGGCGGCCCGTGGAGCACCTTCTCGTTCCATCGTCGTCCTTGGCGTAACGAGGTGACATAGATGCGCCAGGACGTCCTTGAGTGTCTCCAGTTGTTCTGCCACCTGTTGCCATCTTTGGTGAGCGTCCGATGTTGTTGACGGACCCGCCATCGCGCCGACATCTTCCACGCCCGTCCCCGTGCTCGCCTCAGCAGGGCTCTCCTCCACCACCCCAGCAGAATCCGTGGTCGGAGGGAATTCGTCGTCGTCGGACGAAGAAGCCGATGCTGGCGCCGGGGGAATTTTCTTCCTTACTTGCTTAGACATGCCGTTTCACTTCTGACACCAGTGTAATAAAAGACTTGACCACGATCTCTGGCTCAGTGTCCTTTATTCGGTCCGTACTGCGTTCCCACACGGCTGTCTCTCTTATTCTCTCTGTGCTGGTTCCGATGTCACTCCAGTCCACATCAGCAGCCCCGCTGCTGTTCTTGTCGCTCTTGCAGCCCCACAGCAGCTCCGCTGCTGTACTCTCACACAGCTCCCTTGGCTGTTCCTGCTGCAGCTCTGACAGCCTCGTGCTGTCTCGCCTTCTCGTCGCTCCTGCGACTCTTGGCAGCCACCCCGCTGCTCCTCACACACAGCCTTACTGCCTATCTCTATCTGCAGCTTTACACCTCCCAGTAGCTCCCTACTGTTCCCAGGGTTGGCTCCCGCCTCTCACGGTGCCCCCTCGGCTCGTACGCCCGCGTGGCCCCACACCTTTCCATTCACACCCCGACTGCCTTCTCCTTCCGGTTTACCCGCTTAAGGACCCCCTACCTTTCACCCACGTCACCTGGCTCCGCCTCCTCGTGACGTCACATCCGGAAGGTCGCTTTCGCCCGCATTACACCATTAATCGAACGCATGATATCGCAAATGCATAGGGGTTTGGTTATTCATGAATTATTGACTCATGTTCGACATGCATGATAGAATGTCACATGCTTGTTAGAATAAAATTGCTTAACACCAACTGTTCGAGTGCTTCTTTCCAAGTCCATGCAAAACCATCTTATTCTTGATAACTGTATCCTGTGATGAGATGTGAAAATGGAGACCTAAATATCATAACACACACTAGGATAATCGGTAAACGTTTAATCATTGATCATCGTGTTATCCTGATTGACATAACTCTGGATAAACGAAGCTGAGCCTAATTACCACAACTACTCACATTAACATCATCGCAAGCATCCGCATAAATTACTACGATTATCTCCGCGATTATCATAATTTATGCATACAATTACTCAACCATCATAATTTATGCATATCATTACACACATTATCATAATTTATGCATGTTAATACACACATTAACATAATTAATGCGATTTGCGCATTTTTCAGAAAATTATTAATTTTTATTATTTTCATCAAAATTTCTTAACTCCAAGACATACAACAGCGTGTATACATTGAGTAAACATATGAACGTGTCGAATGTTTAAAACGTTATCAATATATTCACAAGGTCAATTAAATTATTACAAATTAATTTTTTAACCCGGTATTGATGCAACCAATGATAATGTTTCAATATCTTTTCTGCACCTCATCAGGTACATGGACGTCGATAACAGCCATTTACAAGAAAGCAGAGTGTCACAGCGGAGGCATGATGGGTCCATTACCTACAGGTCGATGGATCGAAGCCAGTCTATGCGATCTGGCTTCCTGTATCGCTTAGGTCGGTTTTAATTTATCGCAGATTTAAAGGTGAAGTTTGTTCTTATTTTGCTAAATATTTTTCAAAAAGTGCTATGGCCTATGTTGAGATATCATCCACGACAGCCCAGCGGGGAATTAGCTCAAGCGGTAGGGCGCTCGCTGAGCATGCGAGAGATAGTGGGATCGATGCCCACATTCTCCAAAGCACATATGGACAAGTTCCATTTTTTGTTTGTTAGCGTGTATAAATTGAGTAAACATTTGAACGTATCGAATGTTTTAAACGTTATCAATATATTCACAAGGTTAATCAAAATATTACAAATGAATTTCTTCACCAGATATTTGTGCAAACAATGATAGTTTTTTAATATATTTTCTGCACCTTATCAGGTACATGGACGTCGATAACAGCCAGTTACAAGAAAGCAGAGTGGCACAGCGGAAGCGTGATGGGTCCATTACCCACAGATCGATGGATCGAAGCCAGTCCATGCGATCTGGCTTCCTGTATCCTTTAAATCGGTTTTAATTTATCGCAGACTTAAAGGTGAAGTTTGTTCCTATTTTGCTAAATATTTTTCAAAAAGTGCTATGGCCTATGTCGAGATAAACATCCAAGACAGCCCCGCGGGGAATTAGCTCAAGTGGTAGAGCGCTCGCTTAGCATGCGAGAAGTAGTGGGATCGATGCCTACATTCTCCAAAACACATATGGACAAGTTCCAATTTTTTGTTTGTTAGCGTGTATAAATTGAGTACACATATGAACGTGTCGAATGTTTAAAACGTTATCAATATATTCACAAGGTCAATTAAATTATTACAAATGAATTTCTTAACCCGGTATTGATGCAACCAATGATAATTTTTCAATATCTTTTCTGCACCTCATCAGGTACATGGACGTCGATAACAGCCATTTTCAAGAAGGCAGAGTGTCACAGCGGAAGCGTGATGAGTCCATTACCCACAGGGCGATGGATCGAAGCCAGTCTATGCGATCTGGCTTCCTGTATCGCTTAGGTCGGTTTTAATTTATTGCAGATTTAAAGGTGAAGTTTGTTCTTATTATGCTGACTTTTTTCAAAAAGTGCTATGGCCTATGTCGAGATGAACATCCAAGACAGCCCAGTGGGGAATTAGCTCAAGTGGTAGATCGCTCGCTTAGCATGCGAGAGATAGTGGGATCGATGCCCACATTCTCCAATGCACATATGGACAAGTTCCATTTTTTGTTTGTTAGCATGTATAAATTGAGTAAACATTTGAACGTGTCGAATGTTTTAAACGTTATCAATATATTCACAAGGTTAATCAAAATATTACAAATTAATTTCTTCACCAGGTATTTGTGCAAACAATGATAGTTTTTTTAATATATTTTCTGCACCTTATCAGGTACATGGACGTTCATAATAGCCATTTCATGAAAGGAGAGTGGTGAAGCGGAAGCCTGCTGGACACTTTACCCAGAGGTCAATGGATCCAAACCAGTCTGTGCTAACTGGTTTCCTGTATCTCTTAGATCGGTTTTTATTCATCGCAGATTTTAAGGTAAAGTTTCTTCTTCTTTTGTCTAAATATTTTCCAAAAAGTCGAGATAAACATCCAGGACAGCCCAGCGGGGAATTAGCTCAAGTGGTAGAGCGCTTGCTTAGCATGCGAGAGCTAGTGGGATCGATGCCCACATTCTCCAAAACACATATGGACAAGTTCCATTTTTTGTTTGTTAGCGTGTATAAATTGAGTAAACATATGAACGTGTCGAATGTTTAAAACGTTATCAATATATTCGCAAGGTCAAATTATTACAAATGAATTTCTTAACCCGGTATTTGTACAAACAATGATAATTTTTCAATATCTTTTCTGCACCTCATCACGTACATGGACGTCGATAACAGCCATTTACAAGAAAGCAGAGTGTCACAGCGGAAGCGTGATGGGTCCATTACCCACAGGTCGATGGATCGAAGCCAGTCTATGCGATCTGGCTTCCTGTATCGCTTAGGTCGGTTTTAATTTATCGCAGATTTAAAAGTTAAGTTTGTTCTTATTTTGCTAAATTTTTTCAAAAAGTGCTATGGCCTATGTCGAGATATCATCCAAGACAGCCCAGTGGGGAATTAGCTCAAGTGGTAGAGCGCTCGCTTAGCATGCGAGAGGTAGTGGGATCGATGCCCACATTCTCCAAAGCACATATGGACAAGTTCAATTTTTTTGTTAGCGTGTATAAATTGAGTAAACATATGAACGTGTCGAATGTTTAAAACGTTATCAATATATTCACAAGGTTAATCAAAATATTACAAATGAATTTCTTCACCTGGTATTTGTGCAAACAATCATCCACGACAGCACAGCTTAAATAGACACTCTAAGCCTAAGACGTGTCATTTAGACTGTCTTATCGGCAGACATGTTCTTCACCTGAGGACGGCTGCTTGCGTTGTGGCCGAAACGTCGTGAGAATTATTTTATTATGTTTTATTCTTTATTATTTTATTACTTCCCTTCTACGTGACTTTACCGAAAGAACCAATAAGACATATGGACAAGTTCCATTTTTTGTTTGTTAGCGTGTATAAATTGAGTAAACATATAAACGTGTCGAATGTTTAACACGTTATCAATATATTCACAAGGTTAATTAAATTATTACAAATGAATTTCTTAACCCGGTATTGATGCAACCAATGATAATTTTTCAATTTCTTTTCTGCACCTCATCAGGTACATGGACGTCGATAACAGCCATTTACAAGAAAGCAGAGTGTCACAGCGGAAGCGTGATGGGTCCATTACCCACAATTCGATGGATCGAAGCCAGTCTATGCAATCTGGCTTCCTGTATCGCTTAGGTCGGTTTTAATTCATCGCAGATTTAAAGGTGAAGTTTGTTCTTATTTTGCTAACTATTTTTCAAAAAGTGCTATGGCCTATGTCGAGATATCATCCACGATAGCCCAGCGGGGAATTAGCTCAAGTGGTAGAGCGCTCGCTTAGCATGCGAGAAATAGTGGGATCGATGCCCACATTCTCCAATACACATATGGACATGTTCCGTTTTTTGTTTGTTAGCATGTATAAATTGAGTAAACATTTGAACGTGTCGAATGTTTTAAACGTTATCAATATATTCACAAGGTTAATATAAAATATTACAAATGAATTTCTTCACCCGGTATTTGTGCAAATAATGATAGTTTTTTAATATATTTTCTGCACCTTATCAGGTAAATGGACGTCGATAATAGCCATTTCATGAAAGGAGAGTGGTGAAGCGGAAGCGTGCTGGACACTTTACCCAGAGGTCAATGGATCCAAACCAGTCTGTGCTAACTGGTTTCCTGTATCTCTTAGATCGGTTTTTATTCATCGCAGATTTTAAGGTAAAGTTTCTTCTTCTTTTGTCTAAATATTTTACAAAAAGTCGAGATAAACATCCAAGATAGCCCAGCGGGGAATTAGCTCAAGTGGTAGAGCGCTTGCTTAGCATGCGAGAGCTAGTGGGATCGATGCCCACATTCTCCAAAACACATATGGACAAGTTCCATTTTTTGTTTGTTAGCGTGTATAAATTGAGTAAACATATGAACGTGTCGAATGTTTAAAACGTTATCAATATATTCGCAAGGTCAAATTATTACAAATGAATTTCTTAACCCGGTATTTGTACAAACAATGATAATTTTTCAATATCTTTTCTGCACCTCATCACGTACATGGATGTCGATAACAGCCATTTACAAGAAAGCAGAGTGTCACAGCGGAAGCGTGATGGGTCCATTACCCACAGGTCGATGGATCGAAGCCAGTCTATGCGATCTGGCTTCCTGTATCGCTTAGGTCGGTTTTAATTTATCGCAGATTTAAAAGTTAAGTTTGTTCTTATTTTGCTAAATTTTTTCAAAAAGTGCTATGGCCTATGTCGAGATATCATCCAAGACAGCCCAGTGGGGAATTAGCTCAAGTGGTAGAGCGCTCGCTTAGCATGCGAGAGGTAGTGGGATCGATGCCCACATTCTCCAAAGCACATATGGACAAGTTCCATTTTTTTGTTAGCGTGTATAAATTGTGTAAACATATGAACGTGTCGAATGTTTAAAACGTTATCAATATATTCACAAGGTTAATCAAAATATTACAAATGAATGTCTTCACCCGGTATTTGTGCAAACAATCATCCACGACAGCACAGCTTAAATAGACACTCTAAGCCTAATACGTGTCATTTAGACTCTGTCTTATCGGCAGACATGTTCTTCACCTGAGGACGGCTGCTTGCGTTGTCGCCGAAACGTCGTCAGAATTATTTTATTATGTTTTATTCTTTATTATTTTATTACTTCCCTTCTACGTGAATTTATCCAAAGGAACCAATAAGACATATGGACAAGTTCCATTTTTTGTTTGTTAGCGTGTATAAATTGAGTAAACATTTGAACGTGTCGAATGTTTAAAACGTTATCAATATATTCGGAAGGTCAATTAAATTATTACAAATGAATTTCTTAACCCGGTATTGATGCAACCAATGATCATTTTTCAATATCTTTTCTGCACCTCATCAGGTTCATGGACGTCGATAACAGCCGTTTACAAGAAAGCAGAGTGTCACAGCGGAAGCGTGATGGGTCCATTACCCACAGGTCGATGGATCGAAGCCAGTCTATGCGATCTGGCTTCCTGTATCGCTTAGGTCGGTTTTAATTAATCGCACATTTAAAGGTGAAGTTTGTTCTTATTTTACAAAATATTTTTCAAAAAGTGCTATGGCCTATGTCGAGATATCATCCACGACTGCCCAGTGGGGAATTAGCTCAAGTGGTAGAACGCTCGCTTAGCATGCGAGAGATAGTGGGATCGATGTCCACATTCTCCAAAGCACATATGGACAAGTTCCATTTTTTGTTTGTTAGCGTGTATAAATTGAGTAAACATTTGAACGTGTCGAATGTTTTAAACGTTATCAATATATTCACAAGGTTAATCAAAATATTACAAATGAATTTCTTCACCCGGTATTTGTGCAAACAATGATAGCTTTTTAATATATTTTCTGCACCTTATCAGGTACATGGACGTCGATAACAGCCAGTTACAAGAAAGCAGAGTGTCACAGCGGAAGCGTGATGGGTCCTTTACCCACAGGTCGATGGATCGAAGCCAGTCTATGCGATCTTGCTTCCTGTATCGCTTAGGGCGGTTTTAATTTATTGCAGATTTAAAGGTGAAGTTTGTTCTTATTTTGCAAAATATTTTTCAAAAAGTGCTATGGCCTATGTCGAGATATCATCCACGACAGCCCAGCGGGGAATTAGCTCAAGTGGTAGAACGCTCGCTTAGCATGCGAGAGATAGTGGGATCGATGCCCACATTCTCCAAAGCACATATGGACAAGTTCCATTTTTTGTTTGTTTAGCGTGTATAAATTGAGTAAACATTTGAACGTGTCGAATGTTTAAAACGTTATCAATATATTCACAAGGTCAATTAAATTATTACAAATGAATTTCTTAACCCGGTATTGATGCAACCAATGATAATTTTTCAATATCTTTTCTGCACCTCATCAGGTACATGGACGTCGATAACAGCCGTTTACAAGAAAGCAGAGTGTCACAGCGGAAGCGTGATGGGTCCATTACCCACAGGTCGATGGATCGAAGCCAGTCTATGCGATCTGGCTTCCTGTATCGCTTAGGTCGGTTTTAATTAATCGCACATTTAAAGGTGAAGTTTTTTCTTATTTTGCAAAATATTTTTCAAAAAGTGCTATGGCCTATGTCGAGATATCATCCACGACAGCCCAGCGGGGAATTAGCTCAAGTGGTAGAACGCTCGCTTAGCATGCGAGAGATAGTGGGATCGATGCCCACATTCGCCAAAGCACATATGGACAAGTTCCATTTTTTGTTTGTTAGCGTGTATAAATTGAGTAAACATTTGAACGTGTCGAATGTTTTAAACGTTATCAATATATTCACAAGGTTAATCAACACGTTCCTTCGGAGTGGGCAGGTAGGAACTTGGTTGGACAGCTCACATTCGTGCACGACAGACAGACAAATAATCCCTGGTGGGCAGTGTGGAACCTGTTGTTCGTAACCTGTACAGTATGTATAAAAGAAAACTTGACTTTAGGTAGCCAGGCAGACAGCCCCCTTAACTATCCACCCCTCCCTTAGGCCCCTCCCCCCTTAGGCCCCTCCCCTGACCCCCTTTCCCTTAGGCCCCTCCCCTGACCACCCCCCCCCCATATCCTCAGGCCCCTCCCCTGACCCCCCTTCCCTTAGGCCCCTCCCCTGACCCCCCTTCTGTTAGGCCCCTCCCCTGAGCACCCCCCCCCATATCCTTAGGCCCCTCCCCTGACCCCCCCTCCCTCAGGCCCCTCCGCTGACCCCCCCTTAGGCCCCTCCCCTGAACCCCCCCCCCCTCAGGCCCCTCTCCTGACTCCCCCCTTCCTTAGGCCCCTCCCCTGACCCTCCTCCCTTAGGCACCCCCCCTCTCCGTACCCGACAGTAGGTCTCCACCAATCAAAGAGCTGTTTGTAAGGTCTCCACCAATCAAAGAGCTGTGTGTATTATATATTTATTTATGCACGACAGACAGGCAGACAGACAGACAGTTAAATAATCCCTGGTGGGCAGTGTGGAACATTGTTCCTCCCTGTAAAATATTACAAATGAATTTCTTCACCCGGTATTTGTGCAAACAATGATAGTTTTTTAATATATTTTCTGCACCTTATCAGGTACATGGACGTCAATAACAGCCAGTTACAAGAAAGCAGAATGGTACAGCGGAAGCGTGATAGTTCCATTACCCACAGGTCGATAGAACGAAGCCAGTCTATGCGATCTGGCTTCCTGTATCCTTTAGGTCGGTTTTAATTTATCGCAGATTTAAAGGTGAAGTTTGTTCTTATTTTGCTAAATATTTTTCAAAAAGTGCTTTCGCCTATGTCGAGATAAACATCCAAGACAGCCCAGCGGGGAATTAGCTCAAGTGGTAGAACGCGCGCTTAGCATGCGAGAGATAGTGGGATCGATGCCCACATTCGCCAAAGCACATATGGACAAGTTCCATTTTTTGTTTGTTAGCGTGTATAAATTGAGTAAACATTTGAACGTGTCGAATGTTTTAAACGTTATCAATATATTCACAAGGTTAATCAACACGTTCCTTCGGAGTGGGCAGGTAGGAACTTGGTTGGACAGCGCATTCGTGCACGACAGACAGACAAATAATCCCTGGTGGGCAGTGTGGAACCTGTTGTTCGTAACCTGTACAGTATGTATAAAAGAAAACTTGACTTTAGGTAGCCAGGCAGACAGCCCCCTTAACTATCGCCCCCCCCCCCTCCCTTAGGCCCCTCCCCCCTTAGGCCCCTCCCCTGACCCCCTTTCCCTTAGGCCCCTCCCCTGACCACCCCCCCCCCCCCATATCCTCAGGCCCCTCCCCTGACCCCCCTTCCCTTAGGCCCCTCTTCTGACCCCCCTTCTGTTAGGCCCCTCCCCTGAGCACCCCCCCCCCATATCCTTAGGCCCCTCCCCTGACCCCCCCTCCCTCAGGCCCCTCCGCTGACCCCCCCCCTCAGGCCCATCCCCTGAACCCCCCCCCCCCCTCAGGCCCCTCTCCTGACTCCCCCCTTCCTTAGGCCCCTCCCCTGACCCTCCTCCCTTAGGCACCCCCCCTCTCCGTACCCGGCAGTAGGTCTCCACCAATCAAAGAGCTGTTTGTAAGGTCTCCACCAATCAAAGAGCTGTGTGTATTATATGTTTATTTATGCACGACAGACAGTCAGACAGACAGACAGTTAAATAATCCCTGGTGGGCAGTGTGGAACATTGTTCCTCCCTGTAAAATATTACAAATGAATTTCTTCACCCGGTATTTGTGCAAACAATGATAGTTTTTTAACATATTTTCTGCACCTCATCAGGTACATGGACGTCGATAACAGCCAGTTACAAGAAAGCAGAGTGGCACCGCGGAAGCGTGATGGGTCCATTACCCACAGGTCGATGGATCGAAGCCTGTCTATGTGATCTGGCTTCCTGTATCCTTTAGGTCGGTTTTAATTTATCGCAGATTTAAAGGTGAAGTTTGTTCTTATTTTGCTAAGTATTTTTCAAAAAGTGCTTTGGCCTATGTCGAGATAAACATCCAAGACAGCCCAGTGGGGAATTAGCTCAAGTGGTAGAGCGCTCGCTTAGCATGCGAGAGGTAGTGGGATCGATGCCCACATTCTCCACAACACAGATGGACAAATTCCATTTTTTTTTGTTAGCGTGTATAAATTGAGTAAACATATGAACGTGTCGAATGTTTAAAACGTTATCAATATATTCACAAGGTTAATCAACACGTTCCTTCGGAGTGGGCAGGTAGGAACTTGGTTGGACAGCGCATTCATGCACGACAGACAGACAAATAATCCCTGGTGGGCAGTGTGGAACCTGTTGTTCGTAACCTGTACAGTATGTATAAAAGAAAACTTGACTTTAGGTAGCCAGGCAGACAGCCCCCTTAACTATCGCCCCCCCCCCTCCCTTAAGCCCCTCCCCCCTTAGGCCCCTCCCCTGACCCTCTTTCCCTTAGGCCCCTCCCCTGACCACCCCCCCCATGTCCTCAGGCCCCTCCCCTGACCCCCCTTCCCTTAGGCCCCTCCCCTGACCGCCCTTTTGTTAGGCCCCTCCCCTGAGCACCCCCCCCCCATATCCTTAGGCCCCTCCCCTGACCCCCCCTCCCTCAGGCCCCTCCCCTGAACCCCCCCTCAGGCCCCTCCCCTGAACCCCCCTCCCCTCAGGCCCCTCTCCTGACTCCCCCCTTCCTTAAGCCCCTCCCCTGACCCTCCTCCCTTAGGCACCTACCCTCTCCGTACCCGGCAGTAGGTCTCCACCAATCAAAGAGCTGTTTGTAAGGTCTCCACCAATCAAAGAGCTGTGTGTATTATATATTTATTTATGCACGACAGACAGACAGCTAAATAATCCCTGGTGGGCAGTGTGGAACATTGTTCCTCCCTGTAAAATATTGCAAATGAATTTCTTCACCCGGTATTTGTGCAAACAATGATAGTTTTTAAATATATTTTCTGCACCTTATCAGGCACATGGACGTCGATAACAGCCAGTTACAAGAAAGCAGAGTGGCACAGCGGAAGCGTGATGGGTCCATTACCCACAGGTCGATGGATCGAAGCCAGTCTATGCGATCTGGCTTCCTGTATCCTTTAGGTCGGTTTTAATTTATCGCAGATTTAAAGGTGAAGTTTGTTCTTATTTTGCTAAATATTTTTCAAAAAGTGCTTTGGCCTATGTCGAGATAAACATCCAAGACAGCCCAGCGGGGAATTAGCTCAAGTGGTAGAACGCTCGCTTAGCATGCGAGAGATAGTGGGATCGATGCCCACATTCTCCAAAGCACATATGAACAAGTTCCATTTTTGGTTTATTAGCGTGTATAAATTGAGTAAACATTTGAACGTGTAGAATGTTTTAAACGTTATCAATATATTCACAAGGTTAATCAAAATATTACAAATAAATTTCTTCACCCGGTTTTTGTGCAAACAATTATAGTTTTTTAATATATTTTCTGCACCTTATCAGGTACATGGACGTCGATAACAGCAAGTTACAAGAAAGCAGAGTGGCACAGCGGAAGCGTGATGGGTCCATTACCCACCGGTCGGTGGATCGAAGCCAGTCTATGCGATCTGGCTTCCTGTATCCTTTAGGTCGGTTTTAATTTATCGCAGATTTAAAGGTGAAGTTTGTTCTTATTTTGCTAAATATTTTTTAAAAAGTGCTATAGCCTATGTCGAGAGATCATCTATGACAGCTCAGCGGGGAATTAGCTCAAGTGGTAGAGCGCTTGCTTAGCATGCGAGAGATAGTGGGATCGATGCCCACATTCTCCAAAGCACATATGGACAAGTACCATTTTTTGTTTGTTAGCGTGTATAAATTTAGTAAACATATGAACGTGTCGAATGTTTAAAACGTTATCAATATATTCACAAGGTCAATTAAATTATTACAAATGAATTTCTTAACCCGGTATTGATGCAACCAATGATAATTTTTCAATATCTTTTCTGCACCTTATCATGTACATGGACGTCGATAACAGCCATTTACAAGAAAGCAGAGTGTCACAGCGGAAGCGTGATGGGTCCATTACCCACAGGTCGATGGATCGAAGCCAGTCTATGCGATCTGGCTCCCTGTATCGCTTATGTCGGTTTTAATTTATCGCAGATTTAAAGGTGAAGTTTGTTCTTATTTTGCTAAGTATTTTTCAAACAGTGCTATGGCCTATGACGAGATATCATCCACGACAGCCCAGTGGGCAATTAGCTCAAGTGGTAGAGCGCTTGCTTAGCATGCGAGAGGTCGTGGGATCGATGCCCACATTCTCCAAAACAAATATGGACAAGTTCCTTTTTTTGTTTGTTAGCGTGTATAAATTGAGTAAACATATGAACGTGTCGAATGTTTAAAACGTTATCAATATATTCACAAGGTCAATTAAATTATTACAAATGAATTTCTTAACCCGGTATTGATGCAACCAATGATAATTTTTCAATATCTTTTCTGCACCTTATCATGTACATGGACGTCGATAACAGACATTTACAAGAAAGCAGAGTGTCACAGCGGAAGCGTGATGGGTCCATTACCCACAGGTCGATGGATCGAAGCCAGTCTATGCGATCTGGCTTCCTGTATCGCTTAGGTCGGTTTTAATTCATCGCAGATTTAAAGGTGAAGTTTGTTCTTATTTTGCTAAATATTCTTCAAAAAGTGCTATGGCCTATGTCGAGATATCATCCACGACAGCCCAGCGGTTAATTAGCTCATGTGGTAGAGCGCTTGCTTAGCATGCGAGAGATAGTGGGATCGATGCCCACATTCTCCAAAGCACATATGGACAAGTACCATTTTTTGTTTGTTAGCGTGTATAAATTTAGTAAACATATGAACGTGTCGAATGTTTAAAACGTTATCAATATATTCACAAGGTCAATTAAATTATTACAAATGAATTTCTTAACCCGGTATTGATGCAACCAATGATAATTTTTCAATATCTTTTCTGCACCTTATCATGTACATGGACGTCGATAACAGCCATTTACAAGAAAGCAGAGTGTCACAGCGGAAGCGTGATGGGTCCATTACCCACAGGTCGATGGATCGAAGCCAGTCTATGCGATCTGGCTCCCTGTATCGCTTATGTCGGTTTTAATTTATCGCAGATTTAAAGGTGAAGTTTGTTCTTATTTTGCTAAGTATTTTTCAAACAGTGCTATGGCCTATGACGAGATATCATCCACGACAGCCCAGCGGGCAATTAGCTCAAGTGGTAGAGCGCTTGCTTAGCATGCGAGAGGTCGTGGGATCGATGCCCACATTCTCCAAAACAAATATGGACAAGTTCCTTTTTTTGTTTGTTAGCGTGTATAAATTGAGTAAACATATGAACGTGTCGAATGTTTAAAACGTTATCAATATATTCACAAGGTCAATTAAATTATTACAAATGAATTTCTTAACCCGGTATTGATGCAACCAATGATATTTTTTCAATATCTTTTCTGCACCTTATCATGTACATGGACGTCGATAACAGACATTTACAAGAAAGCAGAGTGTCACAGCGGAAGCGTGATGGGTCCATTACCCACAGGTCGATGGATCGAAGCCAGTCTATGCGATCTGGCTCCCTGTATCGCTTATGTCGGTTTTAATTTATCGCAGATTTAAAGGTGAAGTTTGTTCTTATTTTGCTAAGTATTTTTCAAACAGTGCTATGGCCTATGACGAGATATCATCCACGACAGCCCAGCGGGCAATTAGCTCAAGTGGTAGAGCGCTTGCTTAGCATGCGAGAGGTCGTGGGATCGATGCCCACATTCTCCAAAACAAATATGGACAAGTTCCTTTTTTTGTTTGTTAGCGTGTATAAATTGGCTAAACATATGAACGTGTCGAATGTTTAAAACGTTATCAATATGTAATAAACGACTGGACCACGATGTCTGGCTCAGTGTCCTTTATTCGGTTCGTGCTGTACACCCACACGGCTGTCTTTACTCTGTAGCTTCTCCACGGTGCTGACTCCAATGTCGGCCCGATCCACAACAGCAGCCCCGCTGCTGTTTCTCTCACACAGCCCCCCTTGGCTGTACTCGCTGCAACTCCTCTCTCTCTCCACCTCCTGGCAGCCTCGTGCTGTCTCTCTCTCTCTCCGCAGCTCCTCCTGGCAGCCACACCGCTGCCTCTAACACGCAGCCCTTCTGGCTGTCTCCTCTGCAGCTGCACACCACTCCGCAGCTTCCTCTTGTCTGCGGGGTTGGCTCCCGATGGCCGGCGGTGCCCCCCCTCTTCTCACTCGCCCCCGTGGCCTCACTCTTTTCCGCTCACACCCCGACTGACTTCCCCTTCCGGTTTACCCGCTTAAGGACCCGAACCTTCCACCCACGTCACATGACTCCACCCCCCGTGACGTCACATCCGGAAGGTCGCTTACGCCCGCATTACAAATATATTCACAAGGTCAATTAAATTATTACAAATGAATTTCTTAACCCGGTATTGATGCAACCAATGATATTTTTTCAATATCTTTTCTGCACCTCATCAGGTACATGGACGTCGATAACAGCCATTTACAAGAAAGCAGAGTGTCACAGCGGAAGCGTGATGGGTCCATTACCCACAGGTCGATGGATCGAAGCCAGTCTATGCGATCTGGCTTCCTGTATCGCTTTGGTCGGTTTTAATTTATCGCAGATTTAAAGGTGAAGTTTGTTCTTATTTTGCTAAATATTTTTCAAAAAGTACTATGGCCTATGTCGAGATGTCATCCACGACAGCCCAGCGGGGAATTAGCTCAAGTGGTAGAGCGCTCGCTTAGCATGCGAGAGGTAGTGGGATCGATGCCCACATTCTCCAAAACAAATATGGACATGTTCCATTTTTTGTTTGTTAGCATGTATAAATTGAGTAAACATATGAACGTGTCGAATGTTTAAAACGTTATCAATATATTCACAAGGTCAATTAAATTATTACAAATGAATTTCTTAACCCGGTATTGATGCAACCAATGATAATTTTTCAATATCTTTACTGCACCTCATCAGATACATGGACGTCGATAACAGCCATTTACAAGAAAGCAGTGTCACAGCGGAAGCGTGATGGGTCCATTACCCACAGGTCGATGGATCGAAGCCAGTCTATGCGATCTGGCTTCCTGTATCGCTTAGGTCGGTTTTAATTTATCGCAGATTTAAAGGTGAAGTTTGTTCTTATTTTGCTAAGTATTTTTCAAACAGTGCTATGGCCTATGACGAGATATCATCCACGATAGCCCAGCGGGGAATTAGCTCAAGTGGTTGAGTGCTTGTGTAGGGTTGTTACGGGAGGGCTGTAGGTGCATGGGATCCAACGGGGAATAAACACAGTGGGCGGAGCTCCGGGAGTACACGGGGGGGGGGGGTGCCCGCAGCGACGTCCGCATCAGGCAGCCTGGGGGGTTGTGATCCTGACGGGGGGTATAAAGGGGGAGGACAGAGAGAGCTCGTGGCTGAGTCTGGGAACGAAGGAGGAAGAAGGAAGATCTGCTAGTTAGAAGCCCTGGACTCCCCTCGACGCCGCCCTTGTAAGGGCTGCGGAGGATCGAGCCAGAGGCATGGTTCCGTGAACCAGGGTCAGTACCCTGGGACTCCGGAGACCGTAGCCCGACTCACCAGTGTCGGGCCAGTTAGCCTCCCCTAGCCCGTTAGTGGAGGACTTGGGGTTAGGTCAGGATTAGCTAGGGTGTATCCCCAGTTATCCGGGTGAGGGGGCCGCTACCCCCTCTAGTGCTGTCCTGTACCGACAACTTGTAATAAAGATACGTGTGCCTCAACCTGGGTGTCCAGCGTACTTACCGGTACTTCATCTGGTGTCAGAAGTATTACGAACATGGAAACACGTCAGACAGCTCGAGCCAGAGTGCCGGACGAGGACACTGCTGAAATCGTTGAGCCCGAGACGGCTCACCAAGACATGGTACAGCCGGGGCCTGACGCGTTCCTGCCGGGGCATCGGCATGAAGAGGGGCCGCAGCCAGACGCGCTACGGCTGGCTCACGAGAGGCTGGCGGAGCTGCTGTATGCCGCTGCCGCCACGCTGGAAAACATCACGCGGCTGGGGGCTGGTGGTCCACCACGGGGCGAGGGGAGTCGACGACCGGAGCGCCTTCCCGCCATTTCGGAAGACTCCAACTTTCAATTTCCCGCCATCGCCACGGCAGCTGCAGAGGGCGTGGCCGGGCTAAACCTTGGGTCCGACACCGCTCTCGCTGGGACAGCCGCATCATCGCCAGCGGCGGGAACGTCATCACGGCTGCGACAGGCGATTCCATCTGCCATTCGCGCCGACGCACAGCCGAGTCCTGGGGATAGCAGCCTGCAGACTTCCAAGGCGAACGCTGCGCTGCAACAACGGCTACCTCCGCTGAAGGAATTTGTTGGCGCGGAGGGCGACTGGGGCGGCTTCCAGCGTCGCTTCATCGCCCACCAAGAAATGGCTAGGTGGTCGGACGACGAAGCCCTCTGCGCGCTGCCGGCGCTCCTCGACGCCGACGCGCTCGCCGCCCTCACATCGGCGCCAAGAGAGAAGCGTTCTACTCTGCCGAGGGCGCTACAACTGCCGGCTGGGGTCTATGGACCATCTGCAGAATGCAGACAGCAGTTCTACGACCGCAAGCGGGGTGAAAAAGAGTCGCCCCTGGCATACAGGACGAGCCTCCTGGCGCTGGCCAAAACGGCTTTTCCCCGTATGGACGACGACGGCGTGGACGCGATGGTCACGGAGAAAATCCTCCTCCTGGCAGACGACCTGGACATCGCTGTCGTCGCACAGGAGGACGCCGAGATGACCTCTCTTCAGGCGGCGCGCCTCCTTCACGCCAACCTTCTGTCCCTGCGGCGGAAAGCCAGCAGGGCATCGGCCGGGCGTGCGGTGGCTGCAGCCACCCTTCAAACGGAGGAGCTCTACGCCGTCGACCACCGACGGCAACAGGCGCAAGGAGCACGGGCGGGCCGGGACGGCTCAAGCCGGTTCGACCGTCCATCGTCTCCACCGGGGGGTCCGCGGTGTTTCAACTGCGGCGTTCGGGGCCACGTCGCCTTGGGGTGCCGCTCGCCTCGACAGCGCGGGATGACGCCTCGACGGGACGCCGGGCCTCCTCCTCCCAAGCTCCAGCAACATGATCCGGCGAGTCGCGGCACCACACATGTTTGGCCAAAGCACCCACCCGTTGCACACTCTCGCACCACACCGAACGGGGGGCCGATGTTGCGTTGCGACGGCCCAACGCGGATCACTGCGGGGACTCGAATCGAGCCCAAACAGTGGTCCGTGTTGGCCCATCGCGTGGTAGCCGCGTCGTCAGGGTCGTCGGCCGTGGTCGGACACATTGACGGGGTAGAGGTACGCATCCTGGTCGATACGGGGGCATCGGCGACAATCATTTCGGACTTAATTTACAATATTCTGCCTGTACAAAGCCGGCCCTTACTGCCGGTTAACGTCCCATTCTATGCCGCTAACGGGGGCTCTCTGGGCATCATGGGACAGATTCGCGCGCAAATTTGTATCGGGGACATCAAATTGTCGGGGCCGATTTTCGTTTCCTCCTCGCTGGCGGTTCCGTGCCTGCTGGGGACGGATTTCTTAGGCAAAATGCCAATTCGTATTTTGATCGACCAAGGATGCATTGAGCTTCCGTCAGGGCGACGCATGGCCTTCCTGCCTTCCCCTGCGGCGGCTCGGACGGCGTTCGCGACGGTACCGGCGTTCGTCGTCAGAACAGTTAGTGTGCCGCCGGGAGCTCAAATGCTAGTGCCTCTGAAACTTCGTAAGCCCTTCGCTAAGGGCGTAGGAGATCAGGGTGTTTTGCTGGGACCGTCTAGGGCCGGGGTTAATGCACCTCATTTGATTCCGGCCCAGACCGTCGTAAGAGGGGACGAGGACCCTTTCATCGCGGTCCTCAATGTGGGGTCGCAGACAGTGGTGGTTCCTCAAGGGACGGTGCTCGCTCACGCGACGCCGGTACCCTGCGAGGAACCTGTCGCGAACCATGTTGGCACTGCTTCCCGAATGCTCCCACATTCGGACAGCGATGAAGGGTGGCTCGACGCGCTTTGTGCGGGATCGACGGACCTGACAAATTCAGAGCGCCAACAGCTTAGAACGCTACTGAGGGAATTTTCCGACGTTTTCAGTCGGGATAAATATGATTTGGGTTGCACTCACCTGCTGCGTCACCATATTGACACGGGTGACAGCGCGCCAATTCGCCAAAATCCGTTTCGGTTAAGTCCCGCCGAAAAGGACCATGTCAAATCGGCTGTTGATGACATGTTAGCCGCCGACATCATTTCTCCCTCCACCAGCCCTTGGGGAGCGCCGATCGTCCTGGTTAAAAAGCAGGACGGCTCGTTGCGGTTTTGCGTGGATTTTCGGCGCCTTAATAAAATTTCGGTTGCCGACGCATACCCGCTCCCACGGATGGACGAATCGCTGGACGCCTTGGCGGGAGCGCGATTCTTCTCCACACTAGATTTACTTTCGGGATTCTGGCAGCTTCCTCTGGACGATGATTCTAAGCCTAAAACTGCTTTCCGTACACCGCACGGCCTGTTCCAATTCAACCGGTTGCCGATGGGCTTACACTCAGCGCCGGCAACTTTCCAGCGATTGATGGAATTGGTTTTGGCTGGATTGCAATGGGAATCGTGCCTGATTTATTTGGATGACGTTATTGTCTTTGGTAAAACTTTTGATGAACATCTCCAGAGGTTGCGGGCGGTTTTCCTAAAGATGCGGGCTGCTAATTTGAAATTTAAGCCACAGAAATGCCATTTGTTACGCGAGTCGGTGCGTTATTTGGGGCACATCGTAGGGCGCTCAGGTATTGCTACCGATCCCGCCAAAACGCAGTGTGTCAGCTCCTGGCCGACTCCCACCTCGGTGGGAGAGGTCAGGAGTTTTATTGGCTTCGCATCATATTACCGACGCTTCGTCGCTAATTTTGCAACGATTGCCAAACCCCTACACGCGTTAACATCTAAAGGGGTTCGGTTCCACTGGGGTCAGGAGGAGGAAGCTGCTTTCTGCTCCCTTCGGGACGCCCTGGTAAAGGCTCCTCCCCTGATTTACCCAGATTATTCTAGGCCGTTTTTGCTCGACACCGACGCGAGCAACACGGGTATTGGAGGTGTGCTTTCCCAGGTGGTTGACGGCGTGGAACGGGTGGTTGCGTACGGCAGTCGGGTGTTGTCTCCAGCGGAGCAAAGATATTGTGTCACCCGTAGGGAACTGTTGGCAATTGTCTATTTCATCCAACAGTATCGCCCATATCTGTACGGTCGGCATTTCACCGTCCGCACAGATCATGCGGCACTGCAGTACACCCTGAAGGTTCAACAGCCATCGGGACAATTGTCCCGATGGTTGGAGGTCCTCCAGGATTTCGATTTCGAAACCACCTACCGTAAGGGCGTTCGCCACACCAACGCTGACGCTCTGTCACGGATGCCAACCGCCTCCGAATGCGCATGCCTCCTGGGGTCTGGGCGTTGCAAGCCGGCAGGGGACATGATGGTTCCGGTCCTGGCGGCCGCCGCCAATGACGAAACATTGGTCACCAATGATATCGCGGAACAGGGGAAAGATTCCCTGCTTGGGTTGCCCGTTAATGAATGGGGGCGCCTCCAAATGGAGGATACCTCCCTCCTCGCGTTGCGTCGTCGCGCCGGGGAGAGGGGGCGGGGGACGGGTGAGGCCGACGCTTGGGGCATGCACGCAGGGTTGCTCATGCATTGGGACAGCAAATCCCACCGTCACCGGCTGGTGGTCCCTTCGGGATTACGCGGTAAGGTGGTGTGGGCTGCGCATGAGCGCCTCCTACACCTGGGGACCCAGAAAACTCTCGCCTTGCTCCAGCTGAATTTTTTTTGGCCAGGCATGACAAGGGATGTCACGGATCTGTTGGCAGCATGCCCTCGGTTTGCGCAGCGCAAACCACCGGCACGGGAGTCGAACCCGCCCTTGCAGTCCATCCAGGTCTCCCGAGTAAATGAACTGGTCGCACTCGACATTCTGGGGCCATTCCCCGCCACCCCCAGGGGTAACAGATATTTGCTTACTGGGGTCGAATATTTTACGCGCTGGCCTATGGCCTGGCCCCTGCCAAATCAGTCGGCAGCAGCCATCGTCGACGCCTTTGTCCAGGGTTATGTCATGGACAAAGGTGCTCCGGAGCGGTTGCTGACCGACCAGGGTAGAAATTTTTCCGGGAAACTCCTAAAACAAGTCTGTGATCTCCTAGGAACGAAAAAAATTCGAACCTCTCCTTATCACCCGCAAACGGACGGGATGGTCGAGCGTCTGCATCGCACCATCTCGTCTATGTTGTCGCAGCAAGTCTCGGACTCACAGACTGATTGGGACTTACAAATTCAAGGGGTTCTAGCGGCATACAGATTGGCTCCCCATGCTGCGACGGGATTTTCACCATTCTTTCTTATGTATGGCCGCGAACCCGACCCACCTGTTCCGGCACAGCTGCAGATCCCCGCGCCGCTGGGTAAAATTAAATTGGATGAACACGTTAAATTTAACCTTGACAAACTGACTGAGGCGCGGGATGCTGCGAGGCTAAATTCTGACAGGCGTCAAAAGGCGAACGAGCGCCTCAGGCTGGCTCGCGCGCACGTGCTGCAGTGGAAGCCGGGGGACTGGGCATGGCTGCACTGTCCCCAGGTACCACTCGCGACCTCCTCTAAACTCGTGCGCCCGTGGCGGGGCCCCGTCGAGGTTGTCGAGGTTTTGAGGCCTCAGTGCGTTCGAATCAAATGGGCAGGCGCCGGTGGTTTGTACACCCCTCTAGGCTAAAACCGTTTGTTGCGGTGCGAGGGCCCACTCCACACGCGCGGGGCCAAGCATGTGGGGGGTCGACCGACTCGGAGGGTCCGTCGCTGCTCTCGCCTGATGTGTTGCCGGCTGTCCCACCCACAGGTGCACCGGGAATGACGGGCTCATGCCCTACAACCCACACGGGTGATGCCGACGGTCGCGCCACTTCAATCGCGACCTCATCTCGAAAGGGACAGCCGCCACCGGATGGTCTGCCGTCCGGGGTTGCCCCGTGTGACGGGCCTGCGGCAAGGACGCGCGCTAAGATGCGCAGACTCTTATAATATACAAAAAGAAGAAATTTTTTTTTATTTTATTTCACGGGTCATGGTTACTGTATGCTGCGTCGGTGGTGCGCTCCTGCCACATTGGGTGTGTTGTGTTGTGTGTGTGGGCGGGGTGTGTGTGTTGTGGGTGCGTTGTGTGTCGTGGGTGTGCTGTGTGTGCTGGGGGAGTTCCTGGCTAGTTGTATATACGCGCTTTTACGGATTTCGTATTTATACGGGGGGGGGGGGTGCGTCGGACATTCCCTTCGGGGGTGTGCTTGTTCTTCTTGTTGTTCTTGTTGTTGTTGTTCAATTTGCATTTTGTTGAAAAAATGAGGCACACGCGGGGTTGAGGGGTAAATGTTCCTTTATTGGAATTGTTGCAGCCGGGACGGCTGCGAGCTGTAATGGGGGGAGTGATGTAGGGTTGTTACGGGAGGGCTGTAGGTGCATGGGATCCAACGGGGAATAAACACAGTGGGCGGAGCTCCGGGAGTACACGGGGGGGGTGCCCGCAGCGACGTCCGCATCAGGCAGCCTGGGGGGTTGTGATCCTGACGGGGGGTATAAAGGGGGAGGACAGAGAGAGCTCGTGGCTGAGTCTGGGAACGAAGGAGGAAGAAGGAAGATCTGCTAGTTAGAAGCCCTGGACTCCCCTCGACGCCGCCCTTGTAAGGGCTGCGGAGGATCGAGCCAGAGGCGTGGTTCCGTGAACCAGGGTCAGTACCCTGGGACTCCGGAGACCGTAGCCCGACTCACCAGTGTCGGGCCAGTTAGCCTCCCCTAGCCCGTTAGTGGAGGACTTGGGGTTAGGTCAGGATTAGCTAGGGTGTATCCCCAGTTATCCGGGTGAGGGGGCCGCTACCCCCTCTAGTGCTGTCCTGTACCGACAACTTGTAATAAAGATACGTGTGCCTCAACCTGGGTGTCCAGCGTACTTACCGGTACTTCACTTGCTTAGCATGCGAGAGGTAGTGGGATTGATGCCCACATTCTCCAAAACAAATATGGACAAGTTCCTTTTTTTGTTTGTTAGCGTGTATAAATTGAGTAAACATATGAACGTGTCGAATGTTTAAAACGTTATCAATATATTCACAAGGTCAATTAAATTATTACAAATGAATTTCTTAACCCGGTATTGATGCAACCAATGATAATTTTTCAATATCTTTTCTGCACCTCATCAGGTACATGGACGTCGATAACAGCCATTTACAAGAAAGCAGAGTGTCACAGCGGAAGCGTGATGGGTCCATTACCCACAGGTCGATGGATCGAAGCCAGTCTATGCGATCTGGCTTCCTGTATCGCTTTGGTCGGTTTTAATTTATCGCAGATTTAAAGGTGAAGTTTGTTCTTATTTTGCTAAATATTTTTCAAAAAGTGCTATGGCCTATGTCGAGATATCATCCACGACAGCCCAGCGGGGAATTAGCTCAAGTGGTAGAACGCTCGCTTAGCATGCGAGAGGTAGTGGGATCGATGCCCACATTCTCCAAAACAAATATGGACAAGTTCCATTTTTTGTTTGTTAGCGTGTATAAATTGAGTAAACATATGAAAGTGTCGAATGTTTAAAACGTTATCAATATATTCACAAGGTCAATTAAATTATTACAAATGAATTTCTTAACCCGGTATTGATGCAACCAATGATAATTTTTCAATATCTTTACTGCACCTCATCAGGTACATGGACGTCGATAACAGCCATTTACAAGAAAGCAGTGTCACAGTGGAAGCGTGATGGGTCCATTACCCATAGGTCGATGGATCGAAGCCAGTCTATGCGATCTGGCTTCCTGTATCGCTTAGGTCGGTTTTAATTTATCGCAGATTTAAAGGTGAAGTTTGTTCTTATTTTGCTAAGTATTTTTCAAACAGTGCTATGGCCTATGACGAGATATCATCCACGAAAGCCCAGCGGGGAATTAGCTCAAGTGGTAGAGCGCTCGCTTAGCATGCGAGAGGTAGTGGGATCAATGCCCACATTCTCCAAAGCAAATATGGACAAGTTCCTTTTTTTGTTTGTTAGCGTGTATAAATTGAGTAAACATATGAACGTGTCGAATGTTTAAAACGTTATCAATATATTCACAAGGTCAATTAAATTATTACAAATGAATTTCTTAACCCGGTATTGATGCAACCAATGATAATTTTTCAATACTTTTTCTGCACCTCATCAGGTACATGGACGTCGATAACAGCCATTTACAAGAAAGCAGAGTGTCAAAGCGGAAGCGTGATGGGTCCATTACCCACAGGTCGATGGATCGAAGCCAGTCTATGCGATCTGGCTTCCTGTATCGCTTTGGTCGGTTTTAATTTATCGCAGATTTAAAGGTGAAGTTTGTTCTTATTTTGCTAAATATTTTTCAAATAGTGCTATGGCCTATGTCGAGATATCATCCACGACATCCCAGCGGGGAATTAGCTCAAGTGGTAGAGCGCTCGCTTAGCATGCAAGAGGTAGTGGGATCGATGCCCACATTCTCCAAAACAAATATGGACAAGTTCCTTTTTTGTTTGTTAGCGTGTATAAATTGAGTAAACATATGAACGTGTCGAATGTTTAAAACGTTATCCATATATTCACAAGGTCAATTAAATTATTACAAATGAATTTCTTAACCCGGTATTGATGCAACCAATGATAATTTTTCAATATCTTTACTGCACCTTATCAGGTACATGGACGTCGATAACAGCCATTTACAAGAAAGCAGTGTCACAGCGGAAGCGTGATGGGTCCATTACCCACAGGTCGATGGATCGAAGCCAGTCTATGCGATCTGGCTTCCTGTATCGCTTTGGTCGGTTTTAATTTATCGCAGATTTAAAGGTGAAGTTTGTTCTTATTTTGCTAAATATTTTTCAAAAAGTGCTATGGCCTATGTCGAGATATCATCCACGACATCCCAGCGGGGAATTAGCTCAAGTGGTAGAGCGCTCGCTTAGCATGCAAGAGGTAGTGGGATCGATGCCCACATTCTCCAAAACAAATATGGACAAGTTCCTTTTTTTGTTTGTTAGCGTGTATAAATTGAGTAAACATATGAACGTGTCGAATGTTTAAAACGTTATCCATATATTCACAAGGTCAATTAAATTATTACAAATGAATTTCTTAACCCGGTATTGATGCAACCAATGATAATTTTTCAATATCTTTACTGCACCTCATCAGGTACATGGACGTCGATAACAGCCATTTACAAGAAAGCAGTGTCACAGCGGAAGCGTGATGGGTCCATTACCCACAGGTCGATGGATCGAAGCCAGTCTATGCGATCTGGCTTCCTGTATCGCTTAGGTCGGTTTTAATTTATCGCAGATTTAAAGGTGAAGTTTGTTCTTATTTTGCTAAGTATTTTTCAAACAGTGCTATGGCCTATGACGAGATATCATCCACGACAGCCCAGCGGGGAATTAGCTCAAGTGGTAGAGCGCTCGCTTAGCATGCGAGAGGTAGTGGGATCAATGCCCACATTCTCCAAAGCAAATATGGACAAGTTCCTTTTTTTGTTTGTTAGCGTGTATAAATTGAGTAAACATATAAACGTGTCAAATGTTTAAAACGTTATCAATATATTCACAAGGTCAATTAAATTATTACAAATGAATTTCTTAACCCGGTATTGATGCAACCAATGATAATTTTTCAATATCTTTTCTGCACCTCATCAGGTACATGGACGTCGATAACAGCCATTTATAAGAAAGCAGAGTGTCACAGCGGAAGCGTGATGGGTCCATTACCCACAGGTCGATGGATCGAAGCCAGTCTATGCGATCTGGCTTCCTGTATCGCTTTGGTCGGTTTTAATTTATCGCAGATTTAAAGGTGAAGTTTGTTCTTATTTTGCTAAATTATTTTCAAAAAGTGCTATGGCCTATGTCGAGATATCATCCACGACAGCCCAGCGGGGAATTAGCTCAAGTGGTAGAGCGCTCGCTTAGCATGCGAGAGGTAGTGGGATCGATGCCCACATTCTCCAAAACAAATATGGACAAGTTCCATTTTTTGTTTGTTAGCGTGTATAAATTGAGTAAACATATGAACGTGTCGAATGTTTAAAACGTTATCAATATATTCACAAGGTCAATTAAATTATTACAAATGAATTTCTTAACCCGGTATTGATGCAACCAATGATAATTTTTCTATATCTTTACTGCACCTCATCAGGTACATGGACGTCGATAACAGCCATTTACAAGAAAGCAGTGTCACAGCGGAAGCGTGATGGGTCCATTACCCACAGGTCGATGGATCGAAGCCAGTCTATGCGATCTGGCTTCCTGTATCGCTTAGGTCGGTTTTAATTTATCGCAGATTTAAAGGTGAAGTTTGTTCTTATTTTGCTAAGTATTTTTCAAACAGTGCTATGGCCTATGACGAGATATCATACACGACAGCCCAGCGGGGAATTAGCTCAAGTGGTAGAGCGCTTGCTTAGCATGCGAGAGGTAGTGGGATCGATGCCCACATTCTCCAAAACAAAAATGGACAAGTTCCTTTTTTTGTTTGTTAGCGTGTATAAATTGAGTAAACATATAAACGTGTCGAATGTTTAAAACGTTATCAATATATTCACAAGGTCAATTAAATTATTACAAATGAATTTCTTAACCCGGTATTGATGCAACCAATGATGATTTTTCAATATCTTTTCTGCACCTCATCAGGTACATGGACGTCGATAACAGCCATTTACAAGAAAGCAGAGTGTCACAGCGGACGCGTGATGGGTCCATTACCCACAGGTCGATGGATCGAAGCCAGTCTATGCGATCTGGCTTCCTGTATCGCTTAGGTCGGTTTTAATTTATCGCAGATTTAAAGGTGAAGTTTGTTCTTATTTTGCTAAGTATTTTTCAAACAGTGCTATGGCCTATGACGAGATATCATCCACGACAGCCCAGTGGGGAATTAGCTCAAGTGGTAGAGCGCTCGCTTAGCATGCGAGAGGTAGTGGGATCAATGCCCACATTCTCCAAAGCAAATATGGACAAGTTCCTTTTTTTGTTTGTTAGCGTGTATAAATTGAGTAAACATATAAACGTGTCGAATGTTTAAAACGTTATCAATATATTCACAAGGTCAATTAAATTATTACTAATTAATTTCTTAACCCGGTATTGATGCAACCAATGATAATTTTCAATATCTTTTCTGCACCTCATCAGGTACATGGACGTCGATAACAGCCATTTACAAGAAAGCAGAGTGTCACAGCGGACGCGTGATGGGTCCATTACCCACAGGTTGATGGATCGAAGCCAGTCTATGCGATCTGGCTTCCTGTATCGCTTAGGTCGGTTTTAATTTATCGCAGATTTAAAGGTGAAGTTTGTTCTTATTTTGCTAAATATTTTTCAAAAAGTGCTATGGCCTATGTCGATATATCATCCACGAAAGCCCAGCGGGGAATTAGCTCAAGTGGTAGAGCGCTCGCTTAGCATGCGAGAGGTAGTGGGATCGATGCCCACATTCTCCAAAACAAATATGGACAAGTTCCATTTTTTGTTTGTTTAGCGTGTATAAATTGAGTAAACATATGAACGTGTCGAATGTTTAAAACGTTATCAATATATTCACAAGGTCAATTAAATTATTACAAATGAATTTCTTAACCCGGTATTGATGCAACCAATGATAATTTTTCAATATCTTTACTACACCTCATCAGGTACATGGACGTCGATAACAGCCATTTACAAGAAAGCAGAGTGTCACAGCGGAAGCGTGATGGGTCCATTACCAGAGGTGTGGACTCGAGTCATGTGACTTGGACTCGAGTCAGACTCGAGTCATGAATTTGATGACTTGCGACTCGACTTGGACTTGCATAACAATGACTTTGTCCCACCTATGAGATGTGGACTCGAGTCACGTGACTTGGACTCGAGTCAGACTCGAGTCATGAATTTGATGACTTGCGACTCGACTTGGACTTGCATAACAATGACTTTGTCCCACCTCTGTCCATTACCCACAGGTCGATGGATCGAAGCCAGTCTATGCGATCTGGCTTCCTGTATCGCTTAGGTCGGTTTTAATTTATCGCAGATTTAAAGGTGAAGTTTGTTCTTATTTGGCTAAGTATTTTTCAAACAGTGCTATGGCCTATGACGAGATATCATCCACGACAGCCCAGCGGGGAATTAGCTCAAGTGGTACTGCGCTCGCTTAGCATGTGAGAGGTAGTGGGATCAATGCCCACATTCTCCAAAGCAAATATGGACGAGTTCCATTTTTTGTTTGTTAGCGTGTATAAATTGAGTAAACATATGAACGTGTCGAATGTTTAAAACGTTATCAATATATTCACAAGGTCAATTAAATTATTACAAATGAATTTCTTAACCCGGTATTGATGCAACCAATGATGATTTTTCAATATCTTTTCTGCACCTCATCAGGTACATGGACGTCGATAACAGCCATTTACAAGAAAGCAGAGTGTCACAGCGGAAGCGTGATGGGTCCATTACCCACAGGTCGATGGATCGAAGCCAGTCTATGCGATCTGGCTTCCTGTATCGCTTAGGTCGGTTTTAATTTATCGCGGATTTAAAGGTGAAGTTTGTTCTTATTTTGCTAAATATTTTTCAAAAAGTGCTATGGCCGATGTCGAGATATCATCCACAACAGCCCAGCGGGGAATTAGCTCAAGTGGTAGAGCGCTCGCTTAGCATGCGAGAGGTAGTGGGATCGATGCCCACATTCTCCAAAACAAATATGGACAAGTTCCATTTTTTGTTTGTTAGCGTGCATAAATTGAGTAAACATGAACGTGTCGAATGTTTAAAACGTCATCATTATATTCACAAGGTCAATTAAATTATTACAAATGAATTTCTTAACCCGGTATTGATGCAACCAATGATAATTTTTCAATATCTTTTCTGCACCTCATCAGGTACATGGACGTCGATAACAGCCATTTACAAGAAAGCAGAGTGTCACAGCGGAAGCGTGATGAGTCCATTACCCACGGGTCGATGGATCGAAGCCAGTCTAGGCGATCTGGCTTCCTGTATCGCTTAGGTCGGTTTTAATTTATCGCAGATTTAAAGGTGAAGTTTGTTCTTATTTTGCTAAGTATTTTTCAAACTGTGCTATGGCCTATGACGAGATATCATCCAAGACAGCCCAGCGTGGAATTAGCTCAAGTGGTAGAGCGCTTGCTTAGCATGCGAGAGGTAGTGGGATCGATGCCCACATTCTCCAAAACAAATATGGACAAGTTCCTTTTTTTGTTGGTTAGCGTGTATAAATTGAGTAAACATATGAACGTGTCGAATGTTTAAAACGTTATCAATATATTCACAAGGTCAATTAAATTATTACAAATGAATTTCTTAACCCGGTATTGATGCAACCAATGATAATTTTTCAATATCTTTACTGCACTTCATCAGGTACATGGACGTCGATAACAGCCATTTACAAGAAAGCAGAGTGTCACAGCGGACGCGTGATGGGTCCATTACCCACAGGTCGATGGATCGAAGCCAGTCTATGCGATCTGGCTTCCTGTATCGCTTAGGTCGGTTTTAATTTATCGCAGATTTAAAGGTGAAGTTTGTTCTTATTTTGCTAAGTATTTTTCAAACAGTGCTATGGCCTATGACGAGATATCATCCACGATAGCCCAGCGGGGAATTAGCTCAAGTGGTAGAGCGCTCGCTTAGCATGCGAGAGGTAGTGGGATCAATGCCCACATTCTCCAAAGCAAATATGGACAAGTTCCTTTTTTTGTTTGTTAGCGTGTATAAATTGAGTAAACAAATAAACGTGTCGAATGTTTAAAACGTTATCAATATATTCACAAGGTCAATTAAATTATTACTAATTAATTTTTTAACCCGGTATTGATGCAACCAATGATAATTTTTCAATATCTTTTCTGCACCTCATCAGGTACATGGACGTCGATAACAGCCATTTACAAGAAAGCAGAGTGTCACAGCGGACGCGTGATGGGTCCATTACCCACAGGTCGATGGATCGAAGCCAGTCTATGCGATCTGGCTTCCTGTATCGCTTAGGTCGGTTTTAATTTATCGCAGATTTAAAGGTGAAGTTTGTTCTTATTTTGCTAAGTATTTTTCAAACAGTGCTATGGCCTATGACGAGATATCATCCACGACAGCCCAGCGGGGAATTAGCTCAAGTGGTAGAGCGCTCGCTTAGCATGCGAGAGGTAGTGGGATCGATGCCCACGTTCTCCAAAGCACATATGAACAAGTTCCATTTTTTGTTTGTTAGCGTGTATAAATTGAGTAAACATTTGAACGTGTCGAATGATTAAAACGTTATCAATATATTCACAATGTCAATTAAATTATTACAAATTAACTTCTTAACCCGGTATTGATGCAACCAATGATAATTTTTCAATATCTTTTCTGCACCTCATCAGGTACATGGACGTCGATAACAGCCATTTTCAAGAAAGCAGAGTGTCACAGCGGAAGCGTGATGATTCCATTACCGACAGGTCGATGGATCGAAACCAGTCCATGCGATCTGGCTTCCTGTATCCTTTAGGTCGGTTTTAATTTATCGCAGATTTAAAGGTGAAGTTTGTTCTTATTGTGCTAAGTATTTTTTAAACAGTGCTATGGCCTATGTCGAGATATCATCCACGACGGCACAGCGGGGAATTAGCTCAAGTGGTAGAGCGCTCGCTTAGCATGCGAGAGATAGTGGGATCGATGCCCACATTCTCCAAAGCACATATGGACAAGTTCTATTTTTTGTTTGTTAGCGTGTATAAATTGAGTAAACATTTGAACGTGTCGAATGTTTAAAACGTTATCAATATATTCACAAGGTTAATTAAATTATTACAAATGAATTTCTTAACCCGGTATTGATGCAACCAATGATAATTTTTCAATGTATTTTCTGCACCTTATCAGGTACATGGACGTCGATAACAGCCAGTTACAAGAAAGCAGAGTGGCACAGCGGAAGCGTGAAGGGTCCATTGCCCACAGGTCGATGGATCGAAACCAGTCCATGCGATCTGGCTTCCTGTATCCTTTAGGTCGGTTTTAATTTATCGCAGATTTAAAGGTGAAGTTTGTTCTTATTGTGCTAAGTATTTTTTAAACAGTGCTATGGCCTATGTCGAGATATCATCCACGACAGCCCAGCGGGGAATTAGCTCAAGCGGTAGGGCGCTCGCTTAGCATGAGAGAGATAGTGGGATCGATGCCCACATTCTCCAAAGCACATATGGACAAGTTCCATTTTTTGTTTGTTAGCGTGTATAAATTGAGTAAACAAATAAACGTGTCGAATGTTTAAAACGTTATCAATATATTCACAAGGTCAATTAAATTATTACTAATTAATTTTTTAACCCGGTATTGATGCAACCAATGATAATTTTTCAATATCTTTTCTGCACCTCATCAGGTACATGGACGTCGATAACAGCCATTTACAAGAAAGCAGAGTGTCACAGCGGACGCGTGATGGGTCCATTACCCACAGGTCGATGGATCGAAGCCAGTCTATGCGATCTGGCTTCCTGTATCGCTTAGGTCGGTTTTAATTTATCGCAGATTTAAAGGTGAAGTTTGTTCTTATTTTGCTAAGTATTTTTCAAACAGTGCTATGGCCTATGACGAGATATCATCCACGACAGCCCAGCGGGGAATTAGCTCAAGTGGTAGAGCGCTCGCTTAGCATGCGAGAGGTAGTGGGATCGATGCCCACGTTCTCCAAAGCACATATGAACAAGTTCCATTTTTTGTTTGTTAGCGTGTATAAATTGAGTAAACATTTGAACGTGTCGAATGATTAAAACGTTATCAATATATTCACAATGTCAATTAAATTATTACAAATTAACTTCTTAACCCGGTATTGATGCAACCAATGATAATTTTTCAATATCTTTTCTGCACCTCATCAGGTACATGGACGTCGATAACAGCCATTTTCAAGAAAGCAGAGTGTCACAGCGGAAGCGTGATGATTCCATTACCGACAGGTCGATGGATCGAAACCAGTCCATGCGATCTGGCTTCCTGTATCCTTTAGGTCGGTTTTAATTTATCGCAGATTTAAAGGTGAAGTTTGTTCTTATTGTGCTAAGTATTTTTTAAACAGTGCTATGGCCTATGTCGAGATATCATCCACGACGGCACAGCGGGGAATTAGCTCAAGTGGTAGAGCGCTCGCTTAGCATGCGAGAGATAGTGGGATCGATGCCCACATTCTCCAAAGCACATATGGACAAGTTCTATTTTTTGTTTGTTAGCGTGTATAAATTGAGTAAACATTTGAACGTGTCGAATGTTTAAAACGTTATCAATATATTCACAAGGTTAATTAAATTATTACAAATGAATTTCTTAACCCGGTATTGATGCAACCAATGATAATTTTTCAATGTATTTTCTGCACCTTATCAGGTACATGGACGTCGATAACAGCCAGTTACAAGAAAGCAGAGTGGCACAGCGGAAGCGTGAAGGGTCCATTGCCCACAGGTCGATGGATCGAAACCAGTCCATGCGATCTGGCTTCCTGTATCCTTTAGGTCGGTTTTAATTTATCGCAGATTTAAAGGTGAAGTTTGTTCTTATTGTGCTAAGTATTTTTTAAACAGTGCTATGGCCTATGTCGAGATATCATCCACGACAGCCCAGCGGGGAATTAGCTCAAGCGGTAGGGCGCTCGCTTAGCATGAGAGAGATAGTGGGATCGATGCCCACATTCTCCAAAGCACATATGGACAAGTTCCATTTTTTGTTTGTTAGCGTGTATAAATTGAGTAAACATTTTGAACGTATCGAATGTTTTAAACGTTATCAATATATTCACAAGCTTAATCAAAATATTACAAATGAATTTCTTCACCAGATATTTGTGCAAACAATGATAGTTTTTTAATATATTTTCTGCACCTTATCAGGTACATGGACGTCGATAACAGCCAGTTACAAGAAAGCCGAGTGGCACAGCGGAAGCGTGATGGGTCCATTACCCACAGATCGATGGATCGAAGCCAGTCCATGCGATCTGGCTTCCTGTATCCTTTAGGTCGGTTTTAATTTATCGCAGATTTAAAGGTGAAGTTTGTTCCTTTTTTGCTAAATATTTTTCAAAAAGTGCTATGGCCTATGTCGAGATAAACATCCAAGACAGCCCCGTGGGGAATTAGCTCAAGTGGTAGAGCGCTCGCTTAGCATGCGAGAAGTAGTGGGATCGATGCCTACATTCTCCAAAACACATATGGACAAGTTCCAATTTTTTGTTTGTTAGCGTGTATAAATTGAGTAAACATATGAACGTGTCGAATGTTTAAAACGTTATCAATATATTCACAAGGTCAATTAAATTATTACAAATGAATTTCTTAACCCGGTATTGATGCAACCAATGATAATTTTTCAATATCTTTTCTGCACCTCATCAGGTACATGGACGTCGATAACAGCCATTTTCAAGAAGGCAGAGTGTCACAGCGGAAGCGTGATGAGTCCATTACCCACAGGGCGATGGATCGAAGCCAGTCTATGCGATCTGGCTTCCTGTATCGCTTAGGTCGGTTTTAATTTATTGCAGATTTAAAGGTGAAGTTTGTTCTTATTTTGCTAACTTTTTTCAAAAAGTGCTATGGCCTATGTCGAGATGAACATCCAAGACAGCCCAGTGGGGAATTAGCTCAAGTGGTAGAGCGCTTGCTTAGCATGTGAGAGGTAGTGGGGTCGATGCCCACATTCTCCAAAACACGTATTGACAAGTTCCATTTTTTGTTTGTTAGCGTGTATAAATTGAGTAAACATATAAACGTGTCGAATGTTTAAAACGTTATCAATATATTCACAAGATCAATTAAATTATTACAAATGAATTTCTTAACCCGGTATTGATGCAACCAAAGATAATTTTTCAACATCTTTTCTGCACCTCATCAGGTACATGGACGTCGATAACAGCCATTTACAAGAAAGCAGAGTGTCACAGCGGAAGCGTGATGGGTCCATTACCCACAATTCGATGGATCGAAGCCAGTCTATGCAATCTGGCTTCCTGTATCGCTTAGGTCGGTTTTAATTTATCGCAGATTTAAAGGTGAAGTTTGTTCTTATTTTGCTAAGTATTTTTCAAAAATTGCAATGGCGTATGTCGAGATATCATCCACGATAGCCCAGCGGGGAATTAGCTCAAGTGGTAGATCGCTCGCTTAGCATGCGAGAGATAGTGGGATCGATGCGCACATTCTCCAATGCACATATGGACAAGTTCCATTTTTTGTTTGTTAGCATGTATAAATTGAGTAAACATTTGAACGTGTCGAATGTTTTAAACGTTATCAATATATTCACAAGGTTAATCAAAATATTACAAATGAATTTCTTCACCCGGTATTTGTGCAAATAATGATAGTTTTTTAATATATTTTCTGCACCTTATCAGGTACATGGACGTTCATAATAGCCATTTCATGAAAGGAGAGTGGTGAAGCGGAAGCCTGCTGGACACTTTACCCAGAGGTCAATGGATCCAAACCAGTCTGTGCTAACTGGTTTCCTGTATCTCTTAGATCGGTTTTTATTTATCGCAGATTTTAAGGTAAAGTTTCTTCTTCTTTTGTCTAAATATTTTCCAAAAAGTCGAGATAAACATCCAGGACAGCCCAGCGGGGAATTAGCTCAAGTGGTAGAGCGCTTGCTTAGCATGCGAGAGCTAGTGGGATCGATGCCCACATTCTCCAAAACACATATGGACAAGTTCCATTTTTTGTTTCTTAGCGTGTATAAATTGAGTAAACATATGAACGTGTCGAATGTTTAAAACGTTATCAATATATTCGCAAGGTCAAATTATTACAAATGAATTTCTTAACCCGGTATTTGTACAAACAATGATAATTTTTCAATATCTTTTCTGCACCTCATCACGTACATGGACGTCAATAACAGCCATTTACAAGAAAGCAGAGTGTCACAGCGGAAGCGTGATGGGTCCATTACCCACAGGTCGATGGATCGAAGCCAGTCTATGCGATCTGGCTTCCTGTATCGCTTAGGTCGGTTTTAATTTATCGCAGATTTAAAAGTTAAGTTTGTTCTTATTTTGCTAAATTTTTTCAAAAAGTGCTATGGCCTATGTCGAGATATCATCCAAGACAGCCCAGTGGGGAATTAGCTCAAGTGGTAGAGCGCTCGCTTAGCATGCGATAGGTAGTGGGATCGATGCCCACATTCTCCGAAGCACAGATGGACAAGTTCCATTTTTTTGTTAGCGTGTATAAATTGAGTAAACATAGGAACGTGTCGAATGTTTAAAACGTTATCAATATATTCACAAGGTTAATCAAAATATTACAAATGAATTTCTTCACCTGGTATTTGTGCAAACAATCATCCACGACAGCACAGCTTAAATAGACACTCTAAGCCTAAGACGTGTCATTTAGACTCTGTCTTATCGGCAGACATGTTCTTCACCTGAGGACGGCTGCTTGCGTTGTGGCCGAAACGTCGTGAGAATTATTTTATTATGTTTTATTCTTTATTATTTTATTACTTCCCTTCTACGTGACTTTACCGAAAGAACCAATAAGACATATGGACAAGTTCCATTTTTTGTTTGTTAGCGTGTATAAATTGAGTAAACATATAAACGTGTCGAATGTTTAAAACGTTATCAATATATTCACAAGGTTAATTAAATTATTACAAATTAATTTCTTAACCCGGTATTGATGCAACCAATGATAATTTTTCAATTTCTTTTCTGCACCTCATCAGGTACATGGACGTCGATAACAGCCATTTACAAGAAAGCAGAGTGTCACAGCGGAAGCGTGATGGGTCCATTACCCACAATTCGATGGATCGAAGCCAGTCTATGCAATCTGGCTTCCTGTATCGCTTAGGTCGGTTTTAATTTATCGCAGATTTAAAGGTGAAGTTTGTTCTTATTTTGCTAAATATTTTTCAAAAAGTGCTATGGCCTATGTCGAGATATCATCCATGACAGCCCAGCGGGGAATTAGCTCAAGTGGTAGAGCGCTCGCTTAGCATGCGAGAAATAGTGGGATCGATGCCCACATTCTCCAATACACATATGGACAAGTTCCATTTTTTTGTTAGCGTGTATAAATTGAGTAAACATATGAACGTGTCGAATGTTTAAAACGTTATCAATATATTCACAAGGTTAATCAAAATATTACAAATGAATGTCTTCACCCGGTATTTGTGCAAACAATCATCCACGAAAGCACAGCTTAAATAGACACTCTAAGCCTAAGACGTGTCATTTAGACTCTGTCTTATCGGCAGACATGTTCTTCACCTGAGGACGGCTGCTTGCGTTGTCGCCGAAACGTCGTGAGAATTATTTTATTATGTTTTATTCTTTATTATTTTATTACTTCCCTTCTACGTGAATTTATCCAAAGGAACCAATAAGACATATGGACAAGTTCCATTTTTTGTTTGTTGGCGTGTATAAATTGAGTAAACATATGAACGTGTCGAATGTTTAAAACGTTATCAATATATTCACAAGGTCAATTAAATTATTACAAATGAATTTCTTAACCCGGTATTGATGCAACCAATGATCATTTTTCAATATCTTTTCTGCACCTCATCAGGTTCATGGACGTCGATAACAGCCATTTACAAGAAAGCAGAGTGTCACAGCGGAAGCGTGATGGGTCCATTACCCACAGGTCGATGGATCGAAGCCAGTCTATGCGATCTGGCTTCCTGTATCGCTTAGGTCGGTTTTAATTAATCGCACATTTAAAGGTGAAGTTTGTTCTTATTTTGCAAAATATTTTTCAAAAAGTGCTATGGCCTATGTCGAGATATCATCCACGACAGCCCAGTGGGGAATTAGCTCAAGTGGTAGAACGCTCGCTTAGCATGCGAGAGATAGTGGGATCGATGCCCACATTCTCCAAAGCACATATGGACAAGTTCCATTTTTTGTTTGTTAGCGTGTATAAATTGAGTAAACCTTTGAACGTGTCGAATGTTTTAAACGTTATCAATATATTCACAAGGTTAATCAACACGTTCCTTCGGAGTGGGCAGGTAGGAACTTGGTTGGACAGCGCATTCGTGCACGACAGACAGACAAATAATCCCTGGTGGGCAGTGTGGAACCTGTTGTTCGTAACCTGTACAGTATGTATAAAAGAAAACTTGACTTTAGGTAGCCAGGCAGACAGCCCCCTTAACTATCCCCCCCCTCCCTTAGGCCCCTCCCCCCTTAGGCCCCTCCCCTTACCCCCCTTTCCCTTAGGCCCCTCCCCTGACCACCCCCCCCCATATCCTCAGGCCCCTCCCCTGACCCCCCTTCTCTTAGGCCCCTCCCCTGACCCCCCTTCTGTTAGGCCCCTCCCCTGAGCACCCCCCCCCCCATATCCTTAGGCCCCTACCCTGACCCCCCCTCCCTCAGGCCCCTCCGCTGACCCCCTCTCAGGCCCCTCCCCTGAACCCCCCCCCCCCCTCAGGCCCCTCTCCTGACTCCCCCCTTCCTTAGGCCCCTCCCCTGACCCTCCTCCCTTAGGCACCCCCCCTCTCCGTACCCGACAGTAGGTCTCCACCAATCAAAGAGCTGTTTGTAAGGTCTCCACCAATCAAAGAGCTGTGTGTATTATATATTTATTTATGCACGACAGACAGGCAGACAGACAGACAGTTAAATAATCCCTGGTGGGCAGTGTGGAACATTGTTCCTCCCTGTAAAATATTACAAATGAATTTCTTCACCCGGTATTTGTGCAAACAATGATAGTTTTTTTAATATATTTTCTGCACCTTATCAGGTACATGGACGTCGATAACAGCCAGTTACAAGAAAGCAGAATGGTACAGCGGAAGCGTGATAGTTCCATTACCCACAGGTCGATAGAACGAAGCCAGTCTATGCGATCTGGCTTCCTGTATCCTTTAGGTCGGTTTTAATTTATCGCAGATTTAAAGGTGAAGTTTGTTCTTATTTTGCTAAATATTTTTCAAAAAGTGCTTTCGCCTATGTCGAGATTAACATCCAAGACAGCCCAGCGGGGAATTAGCTCAAGTGGTAGAACGCTCGCTTAGCATGCGAGAGATAGTGGGATCGATGCCCACATTCGCCAAAGCACATATGGACAAGTTCCATTTTTTGTTTGTTAGCGTGTATAAATTGAGTAAACATTTGAACGTGTCGAATGTTTTAAACGTTATCAATGTATTCACAAGGTTAATCAACACGTTCCTTCGGAGTGGGCAGGTAGGAACTTGGTTGGACAGCGCATTCGTGCACGACAGACAGACAAATAATCCCTGGTGGGCAGTGTGGAACCTGTTGTTCGTAACCTGTACAGTATGTATAAAAGAAAACTTGACTTTAGGTAGCCAGGCAGACAGCCCCCTTAACTATCGCCCCCCCCCCCTCCCTTAGGCCCCTCCCCCCTTAGGCCCCTCCCCTGACCCCCTTTCCCTTAGGCCCCTCCCCTGACCACCCCCCCCCCATATCCTCAGGCCCCTCCCCTGACCCCCCTTCCCTTAGGCCCCTCCCCTGACCCCCCTTCTGTTAGGCCCCTCCCCTGAGCACCCCCCCCATATCCTTAGGCCCCTCCCCTGACCCCCCTCCCTCAGGCCCCTCCGCTGACCCCCCCTCAGGCCCCTCTTCTGAACCCCCCCCCCCCTCAGTCCCCTCTCCTGACTCCCCCCTTCCTTAGGCCCCTCCCCTGACCCTCCTCCCTTAGGCACCCCCCCTCTCCGTACCCGACAGTAGGTCTCCACCAATCAAAGAGCTGTTTGTAAGGTCTCCACCAATCAAAGAGCTGTGTGTATTATATATTTATTTATGCACGACAGACAGGCAGACAGACAGACAGTTAAATAATCCCTGGTGGGCAGTGTGGAACATTGTTCCTCCCTGTAAAATATTACAAATGAATTTCTTCACCCGGTATTTGTGCAAACAATGATAGTTTTTTAATATATTTTCTGCACCTTATCAGGTACATGGACGTCGATAACAGCCAGTTACAAGAAAGCAGAATGGTACAGCGGAAGCGTGATAGTTCCATTACCCACAGGTCGATAGAACGAAGCCAGTCTATGCGATCTGGCTTCCTGTATCCTTTAGGTCGGTTTTAATTTATCGCAGATTTAAAGGTGAAGTTTGTTCTTATTTTGCTAAATATTTTTCAAAAAGTGCTTTCGCCTATGTCGAGATAAACATCCAAGACAGCCCAGCGGGGAATTAGCTCAAGTGGTAGAACGCTCGCTTAGCATGCGAGAGATAGTGGGATCGATGCCCCCATTCGCCAAAGCACATATGGACAAGTTCCATGTTTTGTTTGTTAGCGTGTATAAATTGAGTAAACATTTGAACGTGTCGAATGTTTTAAACGTTATCAATATATTCACAAGGTTAATCAACACGTTCCTTCGGAGTGGGCAGGTAGGAACTTGGTTGGACAGCGCATTCGTGCACGACAGACAGACAAATAATCCCTGGTGGGCAGTGTGGAACCTGTTGTTCGTAACCTGTACAGTATGTATAAAAGAAAACTTGACTTTAGGTAGCCAGGCAGACAGCCCCCTTAACTATCGCCCCCCCTCCTCCCTTAGGCCCCTCCCCCCTTAGGCCCCTCCCCTGACCCCCTTTCCCTTAGGCCCCTCCCCTGACCACCCCCCCCCCCCCATATCCTCAGGCCCCTCCCCTGACCCCCCTTCCCTTAGGCCCCTCCCCTGACACCCCTTCTGTTAGGCCCCTCCCCTGAGCACCCCCCCCCCATATCCTTAGGCCCCTCCCCTGACCCCCCCTCCCTCAGGCCCCTCCGCTGACACCCCCCTCAGGCCCATCCCCTGAACCCCCCCCCCCCTCAGGCCCCTCTCCTGACTCCCCCCTTCCTTAGGCCCCTCCCCTGACCCTCCTCCCTTAGGCACCCCCCCTCTCCGTACCCGGCAGTAGGTCACCACCAATCAAAGAGCTGTTTGTAAGGTCTCCACCAATCAAAGAGCTGTGTGTATTATATGTTTATTTATGCACGACAGACAGTCAGACAGACAGACAGTTAAATAATCCCTGGTGGGCAGTGTGGAACATTGTTCCTCCCTGTAAAATATTACAAATGAATTTCTTCACCCGGTATTTGTGCAAACAATGATAGTTTTTTTATATATTTTCTGCACCTTATCAGGTACATGGACGTCGATAACAGCCAGTTACAAGAAAGCAGAGTGGTACAGCGGAAGCGTGATGGGTCCATTACCCACAGGTCGATAGAACGAAGCCAGTCTATGCGATCTGGCTTCCTGTATCCTTTAGGTCGGTTTTAATTTATCGCAGATTTAAAGGTGAAGTTTGTTCTTATTTTGCTAAATATTTTTCAAAAAGTGCTTTGGCCTATGTCGAGATAAACATCCAAAACAGCCCAGCGGGGAATTAGCTCACGTGGTAGAACGCTCGCTTAGCATGCGAGAGATAGTGGGATCGATGCCCACATTCTCCAAAGCACATATGGACAAGTTCCATTTTATGTTTATTAGCGTGTATGAATTGAGTAAACATTTGAACGTGTCGAATGTTTTAAACGTTATCAATATATTCACAAGGTTAATCAAAATATTACAAATGAATTTCTTCACCCGGTATTTGTGCAAACAATGATAGTTTTAAATATATTTTCTGCACCTTAGCAGGTACATGGACGTCGATAACAGCCATTTACAAGAAAGCAGAGTGTCACAGCGGAAGCGTGATGGGTCCATTACCCACAGGTCGATGGATCGAAGCCAGTCTATGCGATCTGGCTTCCTGTATCCATTAGGTCGGTTTTAATTTATCGCAGATTTAAAGGTGAAGTTTGTTCTTATTTTGCTAAGTATTTTTCAAACAGTGCTATGGCCTATGACGAGATATCATCCACGACAGCCCAGCGGGGAATTAGCTCAAGTGGTTGAATGCTTGCTTAGCATGCGAGAGGTAGTGGGATCGATGCCCACATTCTCCAAAACAAATATGGATAAGTTCCATTTTTTGTTTGTTAGCGTGTATAAATGGAGTAAACATTTGAACGTGTCGAATGTTTAAAACGTTATCAATATATTCACAAGGTCAATTAAATTATTACAAATGAATTTCTTAACCCGGTATTGATGCAACCAATGATAATTTTTCAATATCTTTACTGCACCTCATCAGGTACATGGACGTCGATAACAGCCATTTACAAGAAAGCAGTGTCACAGCGGAAGCGTGATGGGTCCATTACCCACAGGTCGATGGATCGAAGCCAGTCTATGCGATCTGGCTTCCTGTATCGCTTAGGTCGGTTTTAATTTATCGCAGATTTAAAGGTGAAGTTTGTTCTTATTTTGCTAAGTATTTTTCAAACAGTGCTATGGCCTATGACGAGATATCATCCACGACAGCCCAGCGGGGAATTAGCTCAAGTGGTTGAGTGCTTGCGTAGCATGCGAGAGGTAGTGGGATCGATGCCCACATTCTCCAAAACAAATATGGACAAGTTCCATTTTTTGTTTGTTAGCGTGTATAAATTGAGTAAACATATGAACGTGTCGAATGTTTAAAACGTTATCAATATATTCACAAGGTCAATTAAATTATTACAAATGAATTTCTTAACCCGGTATTGATGCAACCAATGATAATTTTTCAATATCTTTACTGCACCTCATCAGGTACATGGACGTCGATAACAGCCATTTACAAGAAAGCAGTGTCACAGCAGAAGCGTGATGGGTCCATTACTCATAGGTCGATGGATCGAAGCCAGTCTATGCGATCTGGCTTCCTGTATCGCTTAGGTCGGTTTTAATTCATCGCAGATTTAAAGGTGAAGTTTGTTCTTATTTTGCTAAGTATTTTTCAAACAGTGCTATGGCCTATGACGAGATATCATCCACGACAGCTCAGCGGGGAATTAGCTCAAGTGGTTGAGTGCTTGCTTAGCATGCGAGAGGTAGTGGGATCGATGCCCACATTCTCCAAAACAAATATGGACAAGTTCCTTTTTATGTTTGTTAGCGTGTATAAATTGAGTAAACATATAAACGTGTCGAATGTTTAAAACGTTATCAATATATTCACAAGGTCAATTAAATTATTACAAATGAATTTCTTAACCCGGTATTGATGCAACCAATGATAATTTTTCAATATCTTTTCTGCACCTCATCAGGTACATGGACGTCGATAACAGCCATTTACAAGAAAGCAGAGTGTCACAGCGGAAGCGTGATGGGTCCATTACCCACAGGTCGATGGATCGAAGCCAGTCTATGCGATCTGGCTTCCTGTATCGCTTTGGTCGGTTTTAATTTATCGCAGATTTAAAGGTGAAGTTTGTTCTTATTTTGCTAAATATTTTTCAAAAAGTGCTATGGCCTATGTCGAGATATCATCCACGACAGCCCAGCGGGGAATTAGCTCAAGTGGTAGAGCGCTCGCTTAGCATGCGAGAGGTAGTGGGATCGATGCCCACATTCTCCAAAACAAATATGGACAAGTTCCATTTTTTGTTTGTTAGCGTGTATAAATGGAGTAAACATATGAACGTGTCGAATGTTTAAAACGTTATCAATATATTCACAAGGTCAATTAAATTATTACAAATGAATTTCTTAACCCGGTATTGATGCAACCAATGATAATTTTTCAATATCTTTACTGCACCTCATCAGGTACATGGACGTCGATAACAGCCATTTACAAGAAAGCAGTGTCACAGCAGAAGCGTGATGGGTCCATTACCCATAGGTCGATGGATCGAAGCCAGTCTATGCGATCTGGCTTCCTGTATCGCTTAGGTCGGTTTTAATTTATCGCAGATTTAAAGGTGAAGTTTGTTCTTATTTTGCTAAGTATTTTTCAAACAGTGCTATGGCCTATGACGAGATATCATCCACGACAGCTCAGCAGGGAATTAGCTCAAGTGGTTGACTGCTTGCTTAGCATGCGAGAGGTAGTGGGATCGATGGCCACATTCTCCAAAACAAATATGGACAAGTTCCTTTTTATGTTTGTTAGCGTGTATAAATTGAGTAAACATATAAACGTGTCGAATGTTTAAAACGTTATCAATATATTCACAAGGTCAATTAAATTATTACAAATGAATTTCTTAACCCGGTATTAATGCAACCAATGATAATTTTTCAATATCTTTTCTGCACCTCATCAGGTACTTGGACGTCGATAACAGCCATTTACAAGAAAGCAGAGTGTCACAGCGGAAGCGTGATGGGTCCATTACCCACAGGTCGATGGATCGAAGCCAGTCTATGCGATCTGGTTTCTTGTATTGCTTTGGTCGGTTTTAATTTATCGCAGATTTAAAGGTGAAGTTTGTTCTTATTTTGCTAAGTATTTTTCAAACAGTGCTATGGCCTATGACGAGATATCATCCACGACAGCCCAGCGGGGAATTAGCTCAAGTGGTAGAGCGCTCGCTTAGCATGCGAGAGGTAGTGGGATCGATGCCCACATTCTCCAAAACAAATATGGACAAGTTCCATTTTTTGTTTGTTAGCGTGTATAAATTGAGTAAACATATGAACGTGTCGAATGTTTAAAACGTTATCAATATATTCACAAGGTCAATTAAATTATTACAAATGAATTTCCTAACCCGGTATTGATGCAACCAATGATAATTTTTCAATATCTTTTCTGCACCTCATCAGGTACATGGACGTCGATAACAGCCATTTACAAGAAAGCAGAGTGTCACAGCGGACGCGTGATGGGTCCATTACCCATAGGTCGATGGATCGAAGGCAGTCTATGCGATCTGGCTTCCTGTATCGCTTAGGTCGGTTTTAATTTATCGCAGATTTAAAGGTGAAGTTTGTTCTTATTTTGCTAAATATTTTTCAAAAAGTGCTATGGCCTATGTCGATATATCATCCACGACAGCCCAGCGGGGAATTAGCTCAAGTGGTAGAGCGCTCGCTTAGCATGCGAGAGGTAGTGGGATCGATGCCCACATTCTCCAAAACAAATATGGACAAGTTCCATTTTTTGTTTGTTTAGCGTGTATAAATTGAGTAAACATATGAACGTGTCGAATGTTTAAAACGTTATCAATATGTAGTGGTGGTATTGACGTGCGCCGACTGTGACAGTGATGGATCACGGGGCGGCGCGGGGTGCGGGGTTGGGCACGCGTTGTGGGCGTGGTGTGGACGCGCGCGCCGGGAGTGACAGATGACGGGGCGGCGCGGCGTGAGTGGTGAGGCACGATGAGATGGGGGAAAAGAGGATCGTAGCCAGCGCCCAGCGATTGGTCGAATAAGTGGGTGCTCGCAGCGACGTCCGCAGGTGGGGTATAAAGGGGGACGCGCGAGAGCACTCGGGGGGAGTTACCCAGTTGAAGAGCTGAAGACCTAGTGCCACGAGACCCCTAGTCCCGCCGTCCTTGTGGGGACCGGGGCCCTGTGTGGCTCGGAGGCGAGGCTGTGGGACCCGGGGTCCGACGCCCCCGTGGGTCGGGCTGGGGACCCACAGTCGAGACGGATACCCCGGGCAGGGAGTGTCCCGAGTAGCTCAGTGGCGTTAGTCGCCGAGTAGCTAAGTGGATGTTGGTCATCCGAGTAGCTCAGTGGCGTTAGTCGCCGAGTAGCTAAGTGGATGTTGGTCATCCGAGTAGCTCAGTGGCGTTAGTCGCCGAGTAGCTAAGTGGGTGTTTGTCACCCGAGATACTAAGTGGATGTTGGTCATCCGAGTAGCTCAGTGGGCGTTAGTCGCCAAGTAGCTAAGTGGGTGTTTGTCACCCGAGATACTAAGTGGGTGTTTGTCACCCGAGATACTAAGTGGGTGTTTGTCACCCGAGATACAAAGTAGGTGTTAGTCACCTGTGAACGAGTTTGATAAAATAAAGAGTGTGTTACCCGTGAAGTCGTCTCCCGCCGAGTTACTACATTACAAATATATTCACAAGGTCAATTAAATTATTACAAATGAATTTCTTAACCCGGTATTGATGCAACCAATGATAATTTTTCAATATCTTTACTGCACCTCATCAGGTACATGGACGTCGATAACAGCCATTTACAAGAAAGCAGAGTGTCACAGCGGAAGCGTGATGGGTCCATTACCCACAGGTCGATGGATCGAAGCCAGTCTATGCGATCTGGCTTCCTGTATCGCTTTGGTCGGTTTTAATTTATCTCAGATTTAAAGGTGAAGTTTGTTCTTATTTTGCTGAATATTTTTCAAAAAGTGCTATGGCCTATGTCGAGATATCATCCACGATAGCCCAGCGGGGAATTAGCTCAAGTGGTAGAGCGCTTGCTTAGCATGCGAGAGGTAGTGGGATCGATGCACACATTCTCCAAAACAAATATGGACAAGTTCCTTTTTTTGTTTGTTAGCGTGTATAAATTGAGTAAACATATGAACGTGTCGAATGTTTAAAACGTTATCAATATATTCACAAGGTCAATTAAATTATTACAAATGAATTTCCTAACCCGGTATTGATGCAACCAATGATAATTTTTCAATATCTTTTCTGCACCTCATCAGGTACATGGACGTCGATAACAGCCATTTACAAGAAAGCAGAGTGTCACAGCGGACGCGTGATGGGTCCATTACCCATAGGTCGATGGATCGAAGCCAGTCTATGCGATCTGGCTTCCTGTATCGCTTAGGTCGGTTTTAATTTATCGCAGATTTAAAGGTGAAGTTTGTTCTTATTTTGCTAAATATTTTTCAAAAAGTGCTATGGCCTATGTCGAGATATCATCCACGACAGCCCAGCGGGGAATTAGCTCAAGTGGCAGAGCGCTCGCTTAGCATGCGAGAGGTAGTGGGATCGATGCCCACATTCTCCAAAGCAAATATGGACAATTCCATTTTTTGTTTGTTAGCATGTATACATTGAGTAAACATATGAACGTGTCGAATGTTTAAAACGTTATCAATATGTTCACAAGGTCAATTAAATTATTACAAATGAATTTCTTAACCCGGTATTGATGCAACCAATGATAATTTTTCAATATCTTTACTGCACCTCATCAGGTACATGGACGTCGATAACAGCCATTTACAAGAAAGCAGAGTGTCACAGCGGACGCGTGATGGGTCCATTACCCACAGGTCGATGGATCGAAGCCAGTCTATGCGATCTGGCTTCCTGTATCGCTTAGGTCGGTTTTAATTTATCGCAGATTTAAAGGTGAAGTTTGTTCTTATTTTGCTAAGTATTTTTCAAACAGTGCTATGGCCTATGTCGAGATATCATCCACGACAGCCCAGCGGGGAATTAGCTCAAGTGGCAGAGCGCTCGCTTAGCATGCGAGAGGTAGTGGGATCGATGCCCACATTCTCCAAAGCAAATATGGACAATTCCATTTTTTGTTTGTTAGCATGTATAAATTGAGTAAACATATGAACGTGTCGAATGTTTAAAACGTTATCAATATATTCACAAGGTCAATTAAATTATTACAAATGAATTTCCTAACCCGGTATTGATGCAACCAATGATAATTTTTCAATATCTTTTCTGCACCTCATCAGGTACATGGACGTCGATAACAGCCATTTACAAGAAAGCAGAGTGTCACAGCGGACGCGTGATGGGTCCATTACCCATAGGTCGATGGATCGAAGGCAGTCTATGCGATCTGGCTTCCTGTATCGCTTAGGTCGGTTTTAATTTATCGCAGATTTAAAGGTGAAGTTTGTTCTTATTTTGCTAAATATTTTTCAAAAAGTGCTATGGCCTATGTCGAGATATCATCCACGACAGCCCAGCAGGGAATTAGCTCAAGTGGTAGAGCGCTCGCTTAGCATGCGAGAGGTAGTGGGATCGATGCCCACATTCTCCAAAACAAATATGGACAAGTTCCTTTTTTTGTTTGTTAGCGTGTATAAATTGAGTAAACATATGAACGTGTCGAATGTTTAAAACGTTATCAATATATTCACAAGGTCAATTAAATTATTACAAATGAATTTCCTAACCCGGTATTGATGCAACCAATGATAATTTTTCAATATCTTTTCTGCACCTCATCAGGTACATGGACGTCGATAACAGCCATTTACAAGAAAGCAGAGTGTCACAGCGGACGCGTGATGGGTCCATTACCCATAGGTCGATGGATCGAAGCCAGTCTTTGCGATCTGGCTTCCTGTATCGCTTAGGTCGGTTTTAATTTATCGCAGATTTAAAGGTGAAGTTTGTTCTTATTTTGCTAAATATTTTTCAAAAAGTGCTATGGCCTATGTCGAGATATCATCCACGACAGCCCAGCGGGGAATTAGCTCAAGTGGCAGAGCGCTCGCTTAGCATGCGAGAGGTAGTGGGATCGATGCCCACATTCTCCAAAACAAATATGGACAATTCCATTTTTTGTTTGTTAGCATGTATAAATTGAGTAAACATATGAACGTGTCGAATGTTTAAAACGTTATCAATATGTTCACAAGGTCAATTAAATTATTACAAATGAATTTCTTAACCCGGTATTGATGCAACCAATGATAATTTTTCAATATCTTTACTGCACCTCATCAGGTACATGGACGTCGATAACAGCCATTTACAAGAAAGCAGAGTGTCACAGCGGACGCGTGATGGGTCCATTACCCACAGGTCGATGGATCGAAGCCAGTCTATGCGATCTGGCTTCCTGTATCGCTTTGGTCGGTTTTAATTTATCGCAGATTTAAAGGTGAAATTTGTTCTTATTTTGCTAAATATTTTTCAAAAAGTGCTATGGCCTATGTCGAGATATCATCCACGACAGCCCAGCGGTTAATTAGCTCATGTGGTAGAGCGCTTGCTTAGCATGCGAGAGATAGTGGGATCGATGCCCACATTCTCCAAAGCACATATGGACAAGTACCATTTTTTGTTTGTTAGCGTGTATAAATTTAGTAAACATATGAACGTGTCGAATGTTTAAAACGTTATCAATATATTCACAAGGTCAATAAAATTATTAGAAATGAATTTCTTAACCCGGTATTGATGCAACCAATGATATTTTTTCAATATCTTTTCTGCACCTCATCAGGTACATGGACGTCGATAACAGCCATTTACAAGAACGCAGAGTGTCACAGCGGAAGCGTGATGGGTCCATTACCCACAGGTCGATGGATCGAAGCCAGTCTATGTGTAGTGGTGATACGCGCTGGGTGTATACGTCGTGTGCCAGCGCGTATGTACGGGTGTGTGTGTGGTGACGCGCGCTGACGGGGAGGAGCAGGCGTCAGTGCGCGGGTGGGGGTAGTGCTGCTGATTGGCTGTGTGCCGGTGACGCGCTGAGAGGGAGTGATCGGGTGGCAGCGCGGTGTGATTGGTCGGGGAGTGGAAACACGCGCTGGGCGGAACCGGATCGTAGAGATAGCGCGTGGTGATTGGGTAACTGAGGAGCGGTGCCGACGTTGAGGTCCGCATCCGCTCCGTCTCCCGGGAAGAAGAGATATATAAGGTGATGCACAGAGGAGTAGGGGGCAGAAGTGGAACCATCTAAGAATGAAGACGAAGGTGCAGAGATAGAGCCCGGAGAGGAGAGTAAAGGAGAGTAATGGAGAGTAGAGGAGAGTAAGGTATAGTGTGTAGCCAGAGAGAGAGAACGGTCTACACGAGCTGAGTAATGTATAGTGTGTAGCCAGAGAGAGAGAACGGTCTACACGAGCTGAGTAATGTATAGTGTGTAGCCAGAGAGAGAGAACGGTCTACACGAGCTGAGTAATGTATAGTGTGTAGCCAGAGAGAGAGAACGGTCTACACGAGCTGAGTAATGTATAGTGTGTAGCCAGAGAGAGAGAACGGTCTACACGAGCCGAGTATGCATACGGTGTAGCCAGAGAGAGAGAAAGGTCTACACGAGCCGAGTATGCATACGGTGTAGCCAGAGAGAGATGCAAAGTCTACACGAGGCGAGTGGAGAGTGTAGCAGAGGCGCAGAGTCTACACGAGACGAGAGAAGAGTGTAGCCGAGGCGCGGAGTCTACACGAGGCACAGAGAGCCAGCAGCACAGAATCTAAGAGAGTCAAGAGAAGCGTAGGGCGGAGAGAAGAGGTCACGAGTTGTACCGTTGTATGGTGACCGCATTGTGAAGAAGAGAGGCCACGCGTTGTATCGTTACAAGTCAAGATTTAATAAAAGAAGTGTGTTCCCGTCAAGGAGTTTCCTGCCGTCATTTTCCAATACTTCATCTGGCGTCAGAAGTGAAACGGGCTTCCAAGCATGGAGACAAGGAAGACCCGTAGGACCCACGGGATTGACCGCGAGGAAAACCTGGACGACTCGGGGCCGCTGGTGGCGGGGGGTGAGGAGGAGGACTTGCCCACGCTACAGGATCCGTCGACGGCGCCGGCCGAGCGACCGGGGATCGACGCCGGGCTTCGTGAGGCGCACTCCCGACTGGCGGAGCTGCTGCTCGCCGCCGCGTCCATCTTGGCGGAGATCAGCTCGTCGGGAGGAGCGGGGACGGTGGGGGACATTTTACAAGGTCGCCACGCAGATTCCCGCCAAAACGAATGGGGGATTCCCGCCATTGCGCCTGGGCCTACTTTTGGCGGGAACGGCGAGCGCCACGTGGTGGTGGGTTCCCAAGCGCGCGCATCGACGTCATCAGCGCGGGAGGGGGTCCGCCATTTTACGTCTGCTGCTGGAGCCGCCATCTTACACACCGACGGAGAGGCGGAGAGGAACCACGAGGCGGATGACTTCATTTTTCAGCAGCGTCTGCCCACGTTGTCAGCCTTCAAGGCGGAAGGCGGAGACTGGGGCCAATTTCAGCGAAGGTTTTTGGCGCATCAAGAGATGTCAGCGTGGTCCGATGCTACGGCGCTGCGGGCGTTGCCCGCCATGCTGGACGACGATGCGCTCGCGGCCTTCAGGGCTGCACGGAAGTCGGACCGCTCCACGCTGAAGGATGCGCTGGGGTTGTTGGCCAGGGTCTACGGACCTCCCTTGACGTGCCGCCATCATTTCTACGCAAGACGGAAAGCGGCCACGGAGACCGCGCTGGCCTATCGCACGGCGTTGCTGGCTCTTGCTGATGCTGCGTTCCCTCGGATGGACGAGGAGGGCCAAGACGCGATGGTTTTGGAGCAGCTGCTCAAGTTGGCGCAGGACCTGGGGGTCCCTATCAACACAGCTGACGAGATTGATATTTCTTCTTTGAGAGTCGCCACGAGTATTCAAGCGCACGAGGCCCTACAACGGAAGCAAGGCGTTGGTTGCAACGCTGCTGTCGTCGCAGCCCCGGGTTTGGTGGTCGCCGAACCCCAAGTCGTCAGCCCACGAGAGGAGTCGTTCGCCACGGGACGACCAGGGGACTGGAGGCCGGGGGCCCGGTCGCCTCTGCGATCGGGCCGAAAGTCGGAGCAACCAAGATCTACTCCGACCCTCGTCACGTGCTATAACTGCGGCCTCCGGGGCCACGTGGCGTCCGGGTGCCGCGCTCCGCGGCAGCGCGCCATGGGAGCTCGGCTGGACGACGACCGAGAGCCCAAGTCATCTCTACAATCCCCGGCAAGTCGCGGCACCTCACACGCTCGGCCTGTTTATTCGGCACACATGGGACGCCGCGTTGCGGCGGAGGAGGGCCGGTTAAGGTTCGGGGATTCGGTTCGGCGAGGGGGGTTCGGCCGGGACCAGGGAGACATTGAATGGGCCGAATTGGGGCATAGAATTGTGGCTGCTTCGGCGGGTTCGTCCGTTGTTACGGGATCTATTGATGGGGTTGAGATTAGGGTGTTAGTGGACACGGGGGCATCGGCAACTATTATATCGGACCTCATTTATAATATTCTTCCAGTCCAATGTCGTCCGCTGCTTCCAGTGGATGTGCCATTTTACGCCGCTAATGGGGGATCGTTGGGCATTATCGGTCAGGTTAGGGCGTCCATTTGCATTGGAGATATCAAATTGTCGGGACCCGTTTTCGTTTCGTCTTCTTTGGCAGTTCCGTGTCTTTTGGGCACTGATTTTTTGGCTAAAATGCCTATTAAAATTCTTATCGATCAACGATGCATTGAACTGCCATCGGGTCGCCGGATTTCATTTTTGACGGGCCCTACTGACATTCGGACGGCGTGCGCTACGATACAAGCGGTGGCGACGCAGACAGTGCAAGTGCCCCCGGGTTCACAGATGTTGATTCCCCTCCGGTTGCGGAAACCATGGGTGAGGGAGGCTTCGGGACAAAGTATGCTTTTGGGTCCTTCTAACAAGGCTGTCGGGGGTCTTGATTTATCGGTGGCTCACACTTTGGTGCGGGCTGACAGGGATCCGTTTGTGATGGTTTTGAACGCGGGGTCGCGACCAGCTGTCATTCCGCAGGGCACCGTGCTGGCTCACGCGGCGCAGGTCCCTGTGGATGATGGGTTGGTTGCGCAGGTGGGCTCGAGCCCCGCGCGGAACGTTGAGCCAAGGGAAGACCTTGAGTGGGTCCATTCGCTATGTGCCGCCTCGGACGATTTGTCGGCGGCGCAGTTGGGTGCGCTGCGCGAGTTGCTCATTGAATTCTCTGATGTATTCAGTAAACATAAGTATGACATTGGGTGCACGGATTTGTTGCACCATCACATTGAAACGGGCGATGCGGCGCCGGTCAGGCTAAATCCCTTCCGACTGAGTCCCGTGGAGAAGGAACATGTTCAGTCGGCTGTTAACGATATGCTAGAAGCCGATATTATTTCGCCCTCCTCTAGCCCGTGGGGAGCGCCTATTGTGCTGGTTAAGAAGCAGGACGGGTCCCTGCGATTCTGCGTTGATTTCCGTCGCCTGAATAAGATCTCTGTGGCTGACGCGTATCCGCTCCCCAGGATGGATGAGTCCCTCGATGCATTGTCTGGTGCGCGATATTTTTCGACTCTTGATTTGTTATCGGGGTTTTGGCAGTTGCCGCTCGACGAAGAGTCGAAACCTAAGACAGCATTTCGGACTCCAGGGGGGCTGTTCCAGTTTAACCGGTTACCCATGGGACTTCACTCCTCTCCAGCGACGTTTCAGCGACTTATGGAGCTGGTTTTGTCGGGCTTGCAGTGGGATACATGCTTGATTTATATGGACGATGTCATTGTTTTCAGTAAAACGTTTGAAGAACACCTCCAGCGGTTGAGAGGGGTGTTCTTGCGAATGCGATCGGCTAAGTTGAAATTTAAACCGGCCAAATGTCACCTCCTTCGTAGGTCGGTTAGATACTTGGGTCACATTGTCGATTCTTCGGGGATCTCCACCGATCCCGCGAAGACGGATTGTGTCGGTTCGTGGCCGACACCTACGTCCGTTTCCGACGTGCGTAGTTTCATCGGGTTTGCTTCTTATTATCGGCGGTTCGTTGAGCACTTCGCCACTATTGCAAAACCCTTGCACGCTCTAACGGCGAAGGGAGTGAAGTTCAAATGGGGACCGGAGGAGGAGGCCGCGTTTCGCTCCCTCCGGGACGCCTTGGTGGGTGCCCCACCCTTGTGTTATCCCGATTTTGCCAGTCCCTTTTTGCTGGACACGGATGCTAGCAACACGGGCATTGGGGGGGTGCTATCCCAAGTCGTTGGGGGTGTCGAAAGAGTTGTCGCCTACGGTAGTAGGGTGTTGTCTCCGGCGGAGCAGCGCTACTGCGTCACCCGTCGCGAGCTGCTTGCCATTGTCTTTTTTGTGCAGCAGTTTAGGCCATATCTCTATGGTCGTCACTTTACAGTCCGAACGGACCACGCGGCGCTACAGTATTCATTGAGGGTCGCCCAGCCCTCGGGCCAGTTGTCGCGTTGGTTGGAAGTCCTCCAGGACTATCAGTTTACGACTACGTACCGTAAGGGGTTGCGACACACAAATGCCGATTGCTTGTCGCGGTTGTTGCCTTGTGATGAATGCGCGTGTTTGTCGGGATCGGCGCGCTGTAAACCGACGCTTGCGGGGGAGATGGGGGCACTGGCTGCGACAGCGGGCGCACCGATCGTGGATGATTCCACTGCCTCTCAGGGTCGGGACTCGCTGCTCTCGCTGTCGCTCAGCGAATGGGGCCGCCTCCAGATGGCGGACAGCTCGCTGCTAGCATTGCGCCGCAAGGTTGGGGGTCCCGAGGGGGACCAGGAGCGTACCGGCTCCTATGTACTTGAGCAGGGCATGTTATTGAAATGGGACAGTTTGTCCCGGCGGAACGCACTCGTGGTGCCTTCCGCTGTGAGGGGGAGGGTTGTCTTGGCGGCACACGAACGCCTCTTGCACTTGGGAGTTAACAAGACGCTTGCCCTGCTTCAGCGTGACTATTACTGGCCGGGAATGGGAAGTGATGTGGTACATATTCTGAAGGGGTGCGTTGAGTGCGCCAGGCGTAAACCACCGCCCGTGGCAGCTAATCCACCGCTGCAATCTATTCAGGTCTCGCGTACCAACGAGCTCGTTGCACTCGATATTTTGGGGCCCTTCCCAGTCACGCCGAGAGGGAATAAATATTTGTTAGTGGGGGTCGAATACTTTACCCGATGGCCTATGGCGTGGCCTCTCGCTAACCAGTCGGCAGCGGCTGTGACGGATGCCTTCGTCCAGGGCTATGTCCTGGACAAGGGGGCTCCCGAACGCCTGCTGACCGACCAAGGTAAAAATGTTTCGAGTAAATTGTTGCAAGAGGTGTGCGATCTGTTGGGTACCAAGAAGGTGCGTACCTCCCCGTACCACCCGCAGACAGACGGGATGGTGGAGAGACTCCACAAAACTTTGACTTCCATGCTGTGTCAGCAGGTGTGCGAGGCACATGTAGATTGGGACCTGCAGGTCCCGGGAGTCCTTGCCGCGTATAGAATGGCCCCCCATGCAGCTACGGGGTTTTCCCCATTCTATTTGATGTACGGTCGGGAAGCTGACCCGCCAATGGAAACGCAACTTGGCCTGTCCGCTCCACGAACTAATTCTAATTTGGCAGAACATATAAAGTTTAATATTCACAAGCTGACAGAGGCGAGGGAGGCCGCACGGCCTAATTCGCGGGCTCGCCAAATTGCTAATGAACGGTTGCGGGCACGGAAGGTGTCCATGCACGAATGGAAACCAGGTGACAGGGCCTGGCTGCATTGCCCTCAGGCACCCTTGGCTACGTCGCCTAAATTGCTGAGACCGTGGAGGGGACCCGTGGAGGTCGTGCGCGTTGCACGGCCCCAGTGCGTTCAGATAAAGTGGGGAAAGCGCCGTTGGTACGTTCACCCCTCCCGACTGAAACCGTCCTCGCCTCCATATGGCCTCCCCTTGTGTCGTGATGGCCGGGCGTGTGACGTGACCGGCGACCCAGAGGGGGAAATGTCTCTGCCTGATCCACACGTATTTTCGCCTGATCTGCTCCCAGGTGTCTCGGAACTGACAGCTGCCGATCACCGGCGGCCGGATCTCCGCGGCGGGGCCGGCCCTTTCAGGCCCGTTCCGCGCCGTCTGGAGCAGCCGGAACCGCAGGACGGTCGTCAGTGTCCCGCCCCATACGACGGACCAGCCAGACGGACTCGCGCCAGGTCGTGCTACTTTGCATGACCTGCCTCGTGAGGAGTCGGGGCAGTTGGAGCGCTTCGTCACTGCGTGTAGTCGCAGGGACGTGGGGCGCGTTCGTTTTTTTGGAATTTGCTTGTATCGTGTTATTGTTGACTTTTCGTGTTCATTGTCAATCTGTACATAGTTATTCTTGTTGTTGTTGTTGTTGTTATGTTACGGGGCACACTCGGGGGGTTACGGGGTTTTTTTTTGTTGGTTGTCGTCTTATCGTCGCGGTTGGTTGTTGTTAGCAGCCGGGCCGGCTGCGAGCTATGTGGGAGGGGGTGATGTAGTGGTGATACGCGCTGGGTGTATACGTCGTGTGCCAGCGCGTATGTACGGGTGTGTGTGTGGTGACGCGCGCTGACGGGGAGGAGCAGGCGTCAGTGCGCGGGTGGGGGTAGTGCTGCTGATTGGCTGTGTGCCGGTGACGCGCTGAGAGGGAGTGATCGGGTGGCAGCGCGGTGTGATTGGTCGGGGAGTGGAAACACGCGCTGGGCGGAACCGGATCGTAGAGATAGCGCGTGGTGATTGGGTAACTGAGGAGCGGTGCCGACGTTGAGGTCCGCATCCGCTCCGTCTCCCGGGAAGAAGAGATATATAAGGTGATGCACAGAGGAGTAGGGGGCAGAAGTGGAACCATCTAAGAATGAAGACGAAGGTGCAGAGATAGAGCCCGGAGAGGAGAGTAAAGGAGAGTAATGGAGAGTAGAGGAGAGTAAGGTATAGTGTGTAGCCAGAGAGAGAGAACGGTCTACACGAGCTGAGTAATGTATAGTGTGTAGCCAGAGAGAGAGAACGGTCTACACGAGCTGAGTAATGTATAGTGTGTAGCCAGAGAGAGAGAACGGTCTACACGAGCTGAGTAATGTATAGTGTGTAGCCAGAGAGAGAGAACGGTCTACACGAGCTGAGTAATGTATAGTGTGTAGCCAGAGAGAGAGAACGGTCTACACGAGCCGAGTATGCATACGGTGTAGCCAGAGAGAGAGAAAGGTCTACACGAGCCGAGTATGCATACGGTGTAGCCAGAGAGAGATGCAAAGTCTACACGAGGCGAGTGGAGAGTGTAGCAGAGGCGCAGAGTCTACACGAGACGAGAGAAGAGTGTAGCCGAGGCGCGGAGTCTACACGAGGCACAGAGAGCCAGCAGCACAGAATCTAAGAGAGTCAAGAGAAGCGTAGGGCGGAGAGAAGAGGTCACGAGTTGTACCGTTGTATGGTGACCGCATTGTGAAGAAGAGAGGCCACGCGTTGTATCGTTACAAGTCAAGATTTAATAAAAGAAGTGTGTTCCCGTCAAGGAGTTTCCTGCCGTCATTGTATCGCTTTGGTCGGTTTTAATTTATCGCAGATTTAAAGGTGAAGTTTGTTCTTATTTTGCTAAATATTTTTCAAAAAGTGCTTTGGCCTATGTCGAGATAAACATCCAAGAAAGCCCAGCGGGGAATTAGCTCAAGTGGTAGAGCGCTCGCTTAGCATGCGAGAGGTAGTCGGATCGATGCCCACATTCTCCTAAACACATGTGGACAAGTTCCATTTTTTGTTTGTTAGCGTGTATAAATTGAGTAAACATATCAACGTGTCGAATGTTTAAAACGTTATCAATATATTCACAAGGTCAATTAAATTATTACAAATGAATTTCTTAACCCGGTATTGATGCAACCAATGATATTTTTTCAATATCTTTTCTGCACCTCATCAGGTACATGGATGTCGATAACAGCCATTTACAAGCAAGCAGAGTGTCACAGCGGAAGCGTGATGGGTCCATTACCCACAGGTTGATGGATCGAAGCCAGTCTATGCGATCTGGCTTCCTGTATTGCTTTGGTTTGTTTTAATTTATCGCAGATTTAAAGGTGAAGTTTGTTCTTATTTTGCTAAATATTTTTCAAAAAGTGCTATGGCCTATGTCGAGATATCATCCACGACAGCCCAGCGGGGAATTCGCTCAAGTGGTTTAGCGCTCGCTTAGCATGCGAGAGGTAGTGGGATCGATGCCCACATTCTCCAAAGCACATATGGACAAGTTCAATTTTTTTTGTTAGCATGTATAAATTGAGTAAACATATGAACGTATCGAATGTTTAAAACGTTATCAATATATTGACAAGGTCAATTAAATTATTACAAATGAATTTCTTAACCCGGTATTGATGCAACCAATGATAATTTTTCAATATATTTTCTGCACCTTATCAGGTACATTGACGTCGATAACAGCCAGTTACAAGAAAGCAGAGTGGCACAGCGGAAACGTGATGGGTCCATTACCCACAGGTCGATGGATCGATGCCAGTCTATGCGATCTAGCTTCCTGTATCGCTTAGGTCGGTTTTAATTTATCGCAGATTTAAAGGTGAATTTTGTTCTTATTTTGCTAAATATTTTTCAAAAAGTGCTGTGGCCTCTGTCGAGATAAACATCCAAGACAGCCCAGTGGGGAATTAGCTGAAGTGGTAGAGCGCTCGCTTAGCATGCGAGAGGTAGTGGGATCGATGCCCACATTCTCCAAAACACATATGGACAAGTTCCATTTTTTGTTTGTTAGCGTGTATAAATTGAGTAAACATATGAACGTGTCGAATGTTTAAAACGTTATCAATATATTCACAAGGTCAATTAAATTATTACAAATGCATTTCTTTACCCCGGTATTGATGCAACCAATGATAATTTTTCAATATCTTTTCTGCACCTCATCAGGTACATGGACGTCGATAACAGCCATTTACAAGAAAGCAGAGTGTCACAGCGGAAGCGTGATGGGTCCATTACCCACAGGTCGATGGATCGAAGCCAGTCTATGCGATCTGGCTTCCTGTATCGCTTAGGTCGGTTTTAATTTATCGCAGATTTAAAGGTGAAGTTTGTTCTTATTTTGCTAAATATTTTTCAAAAAGTGCTGTGGCCTATGTCGAGATAAACATCCAAGACAGCCCAGCGGGGAATTAGCTCAAGTGGTAGAGCGCTCGCTTAGCATGCAAGAGGTAGTGGGATTGATGCCCACATTCTCCAAAACACATATGGACAAGTTCCATTTTTTGTTTGTTAGTGTGTATAAATTGAGTAAACATATGAACGTGTCGAATGTTTAAAACGTTATCAATATATTCACAAGGTCAATTAAATTATTACAAATGCATTTCTTTACCCGGTATTGATGCAACCAATGATAATTTTTCAATATCTTTTCTGCACCTCATCAGGTACATGGACGTCGATAACAGCCATTTACAAGAAAGCAGAGTGTCACAGCGGAAGCGTGATGGGTCCATTACCCACAGGTCGATGGATCGAAGCCAGTCTATGCGATCTGGCTTCCTGTATCGCTTAGGTCGGTTTTAATTTATCGCAGATTTAAAGGTGAAGTTTGTTCTTATTTTGCTAAATATTTTTCAAAAAGTGCTATGGCCTATGTCGAGATATCATCCACGCAGCCCAGCAGTTAATTAGCTCATGTGGTAGAGCGCTTGCTTCGCATGCGAGAGATAGTGGGATCGATGCCCACATTCTCCAAAGCACATATGGACAAGTACCATTTTTGTTTGTTAGCGTGTATAAATTTAGTAAACATATGAACGTGTCGAATGTTTAAAACGCTATCAATATATTCACAAGGTCAATTAAATTATTACAAATGAATTTCTTAACCCGGTATTGATGCAACCAATGATAATTTTTCAATATCTTTTCTGCACCTCATCAGGTACATGGACGTCGATAACAGCCATTTACAAGAAAGCAGAGTGTCACAGCGGAAGCGTGATGGGTCCATTACCCACAGGTCGATGGATTGAAGCCAGTCTATGCGATCTGGCTTCGTGTATCCTTTAGGTCGGTTTTAATTTATCGCAGATTTAAAGGTGAAGTTTGTTCTTATTTTGCTAAATATTTTTCAAAAAGTGCTTTGGCCTATGTCGAGATAAACATCCAAGACAGCCCAGCGGGTAATTAGCTCAAGTGGTAGAGCGCTCGCTTAGCATGCGAGAGGTAGTCGGATCGATGCCCAAATTCTCCAAAACACATATGGACAAGTTCCATTTTTTGTTTGTTAGCGTGTATAAATTGAGTAAACATATGAACGTGTCGAATGTTTAAAACGTTATCAATATATTCACAAGGTCAATTAAATTATTACAAATGAATTTTTTAACCCGGTATTGATGCAACCAATGATAATTTTTCAATATCTTTTCTACACCTCATCAGGTACATGGACGTCGATAACAGCCATTTACAAGAAAGCAGAGTGTCACAGCGGAAGCGTGATGGGTCCATTACCCACAGGTCGATGGATCGACGCCAGTCTATGCGATCTGGCTTCCTGTATCGCTTAGGTCGGTTTTAATTCATCGCAGATTAAAAGGTGAAGTTTGTTCTTATTTTGCTAAGTATTTTTCAAAAAGTGCTATGGCCTATGTCGAGATATCATCCACGACAGCCCAGCGGTTAATTAGCTCATGTGGTAGAGCGCTTGCTTAGCATGCGAGAGGTAGTGGGATCGATGCCCACATTCTCCAAAACAAATATGGGCAAGTTCCGTTTTTTGTTTGTTAGCGTGTATAAATTGAGTAAACATATGAACGTGTCGAATGTTTAAAACGTTATCAATATATTCACAAGGTAAATTAAATTATTACAAATGAATTTCTTAACCCGGTATTGATGCAACCAATGATATTTTTTCAATATCTTTTCTGCACCTCATCAGGTACATGGACGTCGATAACAGCCATTTACAAGAAAGCAGAGTGTCACAGCGGAAGCGTGATGGGTCCATTACCCACAGGTCGATGGATCGAAGCCAGTCTATGCGATCTGGCTTCCTGTATCGCTTAGGTCGGTTTTAATTTATCGCAGATTTAAAGGTGAAGTTTGTTCTTATTTTGCTAAGTATTTTTCAAACAGTGCTATGGCCTATGACGAGATATCTTCCACGACACCCCAGCGGGGAATTAGCTCAAGTGGTAGAGCGCTCGCTTAGCATGCGAGAGGTAGTGGGATCGATGCCCACATTCTCCAAAACAAATATGGACAAGTTCCTTTTTTTGTTTGTTAGCGTGTATAAATTGAGTAAACATATGAACGTGTCGAATGTTTAAAACGTTATCAATATATTCACAAGGTCAATTAAATTATTACAAATGAATTTCTTAACCCGGTATTGATGCAACCAATGATATTTTTTCAATATCTTTTCTGCACCTCATCAGGTACATGGACGTCGATAACAGCCATTTACAAGAAAGCAGAGTGTCACAGCGGAAGCGTGATGGGTCCATTACCCACAGGTCGATGGATCGAGGCCAGTCTATGCGATCTGGCTTCCTGTATCGCTTTGGTCGGTTTTAATTTATCGCAGATTTAAAGGTGAAGTTTGTTCTTATTTTGCTAAATATTTTTCAAAAAGTGCTATGGCCTATGTCGAGATATCATCCACGACAGCCCAGCGGTTAATTAGCTCATGTGGTAGAGCGCTTGCTTAGCATGCGAGAGATAGTGGGATCGATGCCTACATTCTCCAAAGCACATATGGACAAGTACCATTTTTTGTTTGTTAGCGTGTATAAATTTAGTAAACATATGAACGTGTCGAATGTTTAAAACGTTATCAATATATTCACAAGGTCAATTAAATTATTACAAATGAATTTCTTAACCCGGTATTGATGCAACCAATGATATTTTTTCAATATCTTTTCTGCACCTCATCAGGTACATGGACGTCGATAACAGCCATTTTCAAGAAAGCAGAGTGTCACAGCAGAAGCGTGATGGGTCCATTACCCACAGGTCGATGGATCGAAGCCAGTCTATGCGATCTGGCTTCCTGTATCGCTTAGGTCGGTTTTAATTCATCGCAGATTAAAAGGTGAAGTTTGTTCTTATTTTGCTAAATATTTTTCAAAAAGTGCTATGGCCTATGTCGAGATATCATCCACGACAGCCCAGTGGGGAAGTAGCACAAGTGGTAGAGCGCTCGCTTAGCATGCGAGAGGTAGTGGGATCAATGCCCACATTCTCCAAAACAAATATGGACAAGTTCCATTTTTAGTTTGTTAGCGTGTATAAATTGAGTAAACATGAACGTGTCGAATGTTTAAAACGTTATCATTGTATTCACAAGGTCAATTAAATTATTACAAATGAATTTCTTAACCCGGTATTGATGCAACCAATGATATTTTTTCAATATCTTTTCTGCACCTCATCAGGTACATGGACGTCGATAACAGCCATTTACAGGAAAGCAGAGTGTCACAGCGGAAGCGTGATGGGTCCATTACCCACAGGTCGATGGATCGAAGCCAGTCTATGCGATCTGGCTTCCTGTATCGCTTTGGTCGGTTTTAATTTATCGCAGATTTAAAGGTGAAGTTTGTTCTTATTTTGCTAAATATTTTTCAAAAAGTGCTATGGCCTATGTCGAGATATCATCCACAACAGCCCAGCGGTTTATTAGCTCATGTGGTAGAGCGCTTGCTTAGCATGCGAGAGATAGTGGGATCGATGCCCACATTCTCCAAAGCACATATGGACAAGTACCATTTTTTGTTTGTTAGCGTGTATAAATTGAGTAAACATATGAACGTGTCGAATGTTTAAAACGTTATCAATATATTCACAAGGTCAATTAAATTATTACAATTGAATTTCTTAACCCGGTATTTGTGCAAACAATGATAGTTTTTTTTATATATTTTCTGCACCTTATCAGGTACATGGACGTCGATAACAGCCAGATACAAGAAAGCAGAGTGTCACAGCGGAAGCGTGATGGGTCCATTACCCACAGGTCGATGGATTGAAGCCAGTCTATGCGATCTGGCTTCCTGTATCCTTTAGGTCGGTTTTAATTTATCGCAGATTTAAAGGTGAAGTTTTTTCTTATTTTGCTAACTATTTTTCAAAAAGTGCTTTGGCCTATGTCGAGATAAACATCCAAGGCAGCCCAGCGGGGAATTAGCTCAAGTGGTAGAGCGCTCGCTTAGCATGTGAGAGGTAGTCGGATCAATGCCCACATTCTCCAAAACACATATGGACAAGTTCCATTTTTTGTTTGTTAGCGTGTATAAATTGAGTAAACATATGAACGTGTCGAATGTTTAAAACGTTATCAATATATTCACAAGGTCAATTAAATTATTACAAATGAATTTCTTAACCCGGTATTGATGCAACCAATGATAATTTTTCAATATCTTTTCTGCACCTCATCAGGTACATGGACGTCGATAACAGCCATTTTCAAGAAAGCAGAGTGTCACAGCAGAAGCGTGATGGGTCCATTACCCACAGGTCGATGGATCGAAGCCAGTCTATGCGATCTGGCTTCCTGTATCGCTTTGGTCGGTTTTAATTTATCGCAGATTTAAAGGTGAAGTTTGTTCTTATTTTGCTAAATATTTTTCAAAAAGTGCTATGGCCTATGTCGAGATATCATCCACGACATCCTAGCGGGGAATTAGCTCAAGTGGTAGAGCGCTCGCTTAGCATGCAAGAGATAGTGGGATCGATGCCCACATTCTCCAAAACAAATATGGACAAGTTCCTTTTTTTTGTTTGTTAGCGTGTATAAATTGAGTAAACATATGAACGTGTCGAATGTTTAAAACGTTATCCATATATTCACAAGGTCAATTAAATTATTACAAATGAATTTCTTAACCCGGTATTGATGCAACCAATGATAATTTTTCAATATCTTTACTGCACCTCATCAGGTACATGGACGTCGATAACAGCCATTTACAAGAAAGCAGTGTCACAGCGGAAGCGTGATGGGTCCATTACCCACAGGTCGATGGATCGAAGCCAGTCTATGCGATCTGGCTTCCTGTATCGCTTAGGTCGGTTTTAATTTATCGCAGATTTAAAGGTGAAGTTTGTTCTTATTTTGCTAAGTATTTTTCAAAAAGTGCTATGGCCTATGTCGAGATATCATCCACGACATCCCAGCGGGGAATTAGCTCAAGTGGTAGAGCGCTCGCTTAGCATGCAAGAGGTAGTGGGATCGATGCCCACATTCTCCAAAACAAATATGGACAAGTTCCTTTTTTTGTTTGTTAGCGTGTATAAATTGAGTAAACATATGAACGTGTCGAATGTTTAAAACGTTATCCATATATTCACAAGGTCAATTAAATTATTACAAATGAATTTCTTAACCCGGTATTGATGCAACCAATGATAATTTTTCAATATCTTTACTGCACCTCATCAGGTACATGGACGTCGATAACAGCCATTTACAAGAAAGCAGAGTGTCACAGCGGACGCGTGATGGGTCCATTACCCACAGGTCGATGGATCGAAGCCAGTCTATGCGATCTGGCTTCCTGTATCGCTTAGGTCGGTTTTAATTTATCGCAGATTTAAAGGTGAAGTTTGTTCTTATTTTGCTAAGTATTTTTCAAACATTGCTATGGCCTATGACGAGATATCATCCACGACAGCCCAGCGGGGAATTAGCTCAAGTGGTAGAGCGCTTGCTTAGCATGCGAGAGGTAGTGGGATCGATGCCCACATTCTCCAAAACAAATATGGACAAGTTCCATTTTTTGTTTGTTAGCGTGTATAAATTGAGTAAACATATAAACGTGTCGATTGTTTAAAACGTTATCAATATATTCACAAGGTCAATTAAATTATTACAAATGAATTTCTTAACCCGGTATTGATGCAACCAATGATAATTTTTCAATATCTTTTCTGCACCTCATCAGGTACATGGACGTCGATAACAGCCATTTACAAGAAAGCAGAGTGTCACAGCGGACGCGTGATGGGTCCATTACCCACAGGTTGATGGATCGAAGCCAGTCTATGCGATCTGGCTTCCTGTATCGCTTTGGTCGGTTTTAATTTATCGCAGATTTAAAGGTGAAGTTTGTTCTTATTTTGCTAAATATTTTTCAAAAAGTGCTATGGCCTATGTCGAGATATCATCCACGACATCCCAGTGGGGAATTAGCTCAAGTGGTAGAGCGCTCGCTTAGCATGCAAGAGGTAGTGGGATCGATGCCCACATTCTCCAAAACAAATATGGACAAGTTCCTTTTTTTGTTTGTTAGCGTGTATAAATTGAGTAAACATATGAACGTGTCGAATGTTTAAAACGTTATCAATATATTCACAAGGTCAATAAAATTATTACAAATGAATTTCTTAACCCGGTATTGATGTAACCAATGATAATTTTTCAATATCTTTACTGCACCTCATCAGGTACATGGACGTCGATAACAGCCATTTACAAGAAAGCAGAGTGTCACAGCGGACGCGTGATGGGTCCATTACCCACAGGTCGATGGATCGAAGCCAGTCTATGCGATCTGGCTTCCTGTATCGCTTAGGTCGGTTTTAATTTATCGCAGATTTAAAGGTGAAGTTTGTTCTTATTTGGCTAAGTATTTTTCAAACAGTGCTATGGCCTATGACGAGATATCATCCACAACAGCCCAGCGGGGAATTAGCTCAAGTGGTAGAGCGCTCGCTTAGCATGCGAGAGGTAGTGGGATCGATGCCCACATTCTCCAAAACAAATATGGACAAGTTCCATTTTTTGTTTGTTAGCGTGCATAAATTGAGTAAACATGAACGTGTCGAATGTTTAAAACGTTATCATTATATTCACAAGGTCAATTAAATTATTACAAATGAATTTCTTAACCCAGTATTGATGCAACCAATGATAATTTTTCAATATCTTTTCTGCACCTCATCAGGTACATGGACGTCGATAACAGCCATTTACAAGAAAGCAGAGTGTCACAGCGGAAGCGTGATGGGTCCATTACCCACAGGTCGATGGATCGAAGCCAGTCTATGTGATCTGGCTTCCTGTATCGCTTAAGTCGGTTTTAATTCATCGCAGATTTAAAGGTGAAGTTTGTTCTTATTTTGCTAAATATTTTTCAAAAAGTGCTATGGCCTATGTCGAGATATCATCCACGACAGCCCAGTGGGGAATTAGCTCAAGTGGTAGAGCGCTCGCTTAGCATGCGAGAGGTAGTGGGATCGATGCCCACATTCTCCAAAACAAATATGGACAAGTTCCATTTTTTGTTTGTTAGCGTGTATAAATTGAGTAAACATGAACGTGTCGAATGTTTAAAACGTCATCATTATATTCACAAGGTCAATTAAATTACAAATGAGTTTCTTAACCCGGTATTGATGCAACCAATGATAATTTTTCAATATCTTTTCTGCACCTCATCAGGTACATGGACGTCGATAACAGCCATTTACAAGAAAGCAGAGTGTCACAGCGGAAGCGTGATGAGTCCATTACCCACAGGTCGATGGATCGAAGCCAGTCTAGGCGATCTGGCTTCCTGTATCGCTTAGGTCGGTTTTAATTTATCGCAGATTTGAAGGTGAAGTTTGTTCTTATTTTGCTAAGTATTTTTCAAACTGTGCTATGGCCTATGACGAGATATCATCCACGACAGCCCAGCGGGGAATTAGCTCAAGTGGTAGAGCGCTTGCTTAGCATGCGAGAGGTAGTGGGATCGATGCCCACATTCTCCAAAACAAATATGGACAAGTTCCTTTTTTTGTTGGTTAGCGTGTATAAATTGAGTAAACATATGAACGTGTCGAATGTTTAAAACGTTATCAATATATTCACAAGGTCAATTAAATTATTACAAATTAATTTCTTAACCCGGTATTGATGCAACCAATGATAATTTTTCAATATCTTTACTGCACCTCATCAGGTACATGGACGTCGATAACAGCCATTTACAAGAAAGCAGAGTGTCACAGCGGACGCGTGATGGGTCCATTACCCACAGTTCGATGGATCGAAGCCAGTCTATGCGATCTGGCTTCTTGTATCGCTTTGGTCGGTTTTAATTTATCGCAGATTTAAAGGTGAAGTTTGTTCTTATTTTGCTAAATATTTTTCAAAAAGTGCTATGGCCTATGTCGAGATATCATCCACGACAGCCCAGCGGTTAATTCGCTCAAGTGGTTTAGCGCTCGCTTAGCATGCTAGATGTAGTGGGATCGATGCCCACTTTCTCCAAAACAAATATGGACAAGTTCCATTTTTTTTGTTAGCGTGTATAAATTGAGTAAACATATGAACGTGTCGAATGTTTAAAACGTTATCAATATATTCACAAGGTCAATTCAATTATTACAAATGAATTTCTTAACCCGGTATTGATGCACACAATGATAGTTTTTTTATATATTTTCTGCACCTTATCAGGTACATGGACGTCGATAACAGCCAGTTACGAGAAAGCAGAGTGGCACAGCGGAAGCGTGATGGGTCCATTACCCACAGGTCGATGGATCGATGCCAGTCTATGCGATCTGGCTTCCTGTATCGCTTAGGTCGGTTTAAATTTATCGCAGATTTAAAGGTGAAGTTTGTTCTTATTTTGCTAAATATTTTTCAAACAGTGCTATGGCCTATGTCGAGATATCATCCACGACAACCCAGCGGGGAATTAGCTCAAGTGGTAGAGCGCTCGCTTAGCATGCGAGAGGTAGTGGGATCGATGCCCACATTCTCCAAAACAAATATGGACAAGTTCCATTTTTAGTTTGTTAGCGTGTATAAATTGAGTAAACATATGAACGTGTCGAATGTTTAAAACGTTATCAATATATTCACAAGGTCAATTAAATTATTACAAATTAATTTCTTAACCCGGTATTGATGCAACCAATGATAATTTTTCAATATCTTTACTGCACCTCATCAGGTACATGGACGTCGATAACAGCCATTTACAAGAAAGCAGTGTCACAGCGGAAGCATGATGGGTCCATTACCCACAGGTCGATGGATCGAAGCCAGTCTATGCCATCTGGCTTCCTGTATCGCTTAGGTCGGTTTTAATTTATCGCAGATTTAAAGGTGAAGTTTGTTCTCATTTTGCTAAGTATTTTTCAAACAGTGCTATGGCCTATGACGAGATATCATCCACAACAGCCCAGCGGGGAATTAGCTCAAGTGGTAGAGCGCTCGCTTAGCATGCGAGAGGTAGTGGGATCGATGCCCACATTCTCCAAAACAAATATGGACAAGTTCCATTTTTTGTTTGTTAGCGTGCATAAATTGAGTAAACATGAACGTGTCGAATGTTTAAAACGTTATCATTATATTCACAAGGTCAATTAAATTATTACAAATGAATTTCTTAACCCAGTATTGATGCAACCAATGATAATTTTTCAATATCTTTTCTGCACCTCATCAGGTACATGGACGTCGATAACAGCCATTTACAAGAAAGCAGAGTGTCACAGCGGAAGCGTGATGGGTCCATTACCCACAGGTCGATGGATCGAAGCCAGTCTATGTGATCTGGCTTCCTGTATCGCTTAAGTCGGTTTTAATTCATCGCAGATTTAAAGGTGAAGTTTGTTCTTATTTTGCTAAATATTTTTCAAAAAGTGCTATGGCCTATGTCGAGATATCATCCACGACAGCCCAGTGGGGAATTAGCTCAAGTGGTAGAGCGCTCGCTTAGCATGCGAGAGGTAGTGGGATCGATGCCCACATTCTCCAAAACAAATATGGACAAGTTCCATTTTTTGTTTGTTAGCGTGTATAAATTGAGTAAACATGAACGTGTCGAATGTTTAAAACGTCATCATTATATTCACAAGGTCAATTAAATTACAAATGAATTTCTTAACCCGGTATTGATGCAACCAATGATAATTTTTCAATATCTTTTCTGCACCTCATCAGGTACATGGACGTCGATAACAGCCATTTACAAGAAAGCAGAGTGTCACAGCGGAAGCGTGATGAGTCCATTACCCACAGGTCGATGGATCGAAGCCAGTCTAGGCGATCTGGCTTCCTGTATCGCTTAGGTCGGTTTTAATTTATCGCAGATTTGAAGGTGAAGTTTGTTCTTATTTTGCTAAGTATTTTTCAAACTGTGCTATGGCCTATGACGAGATATCATCCACGACAGCCCAGCGGGGAATTAGCTCAAGTGGTAGAGCGCTTGTTTAGCATGCGAGAGGTAGTGGGATCGATGCCCACATTCTCCAAAACAAATATGGACAAGTTCCTTTTTTTGTTGGTTAGCGTGTATAAATTGAGTAAACATATGAACGTGTCGAATGTTTAAAACGTTATCAATATATTCACAAGGTCAATTAAATTATTACAAATTAATTTCTTAACCCGGTATTGATGCAACCAATGATAATTTTTCAATATCTTTACTGCACCTCATCAGGTACATGGACGTCGATAACAGCCATTTACAAGAAAGCAGAGTGTCACAGCGGACGCGTGATGGGTCCATTACCCACAGTTCGATGGATCGAAGCCAGTCTATGCGATCTGGCTTCTTGTATCGCTTTGGTCGGTTTTAATTTATCGCAGATTTAAAGGTGAAGTTTGTTCTTATTTTGCTAAATATTTTTCAAAAAGTGCTATGGCCTATGTCGAGATATCATCCACGACAGCCCAGCGGTTAATTCGCTCAAGTGGTTTAGCGCTCGCTTAGCATGCTAGATGTAGTGGGATCGATGCCCACATTCTCCAAAACAAATATGGACAAGTTCCATTTTTTTTGTTAGCGTGTATAAATTGAGTAAACATATGAACGTGTCGAATGTTTAAAACGTTATCAATATATTCACAAGGTCAATTCAATTATTACAAATGAATTTCTTAACCCGGTATTGATGCACACAATGATAGTTTTTTAATATATTTTCTGCACCTTATCAGGTACATGGACGTCGATAACAGCCAGTTACGAGAAAGCAGAGTGGCACAGCGGAAGCGTGATGGGTCCATTACCCACAGGTCGATGGATCGATGCCAGTCTATGCGATCTGGCTTCCTGTATCGCTTAGGTCGGTTTAAATTTATCGCAGATTTAAAGGTGAAGTTTGTTCTTATTTTGCTAAATATTTTTCAAACAGTGCTATGGCCTATGTCGAGATATCATCCACGACAACCCAGCGGGGAATTAGCTCAAGTGGTAGAGCGCTCGCTTAGCATGCGAGAGGTAGTGGGATCGATGCCCACATTCTCCAAAACAAATATGGACAAGTTCCATTTTTAGTTTGTTAGCGTGTATAAATTGAGTAAACATATGAACGTGTCGAATGTTTAAAACGTTATCAATATATTCACAAGGTCAATTAAATTATTACAAATTAATTTCTTAACCCGGTATTGATGCAACCAATGATAATTTTTCAATATCTTTACTGCACCTCATCAGGTACATGGACGTCGATAACAGCCATTTACAAGAAAGCAGTGTCACAGCGGAAGCATGATGGGTCCATTACCCACAGGTCGATGGATCGAAGCCAGTCTATGCCATCTGGCTTCCTGTATCGCTTAGGTCGGTTTTAATTTATCGCAGATTTAAAGGTGAAGTTTGTTCTTATTTTGCTAAGTATTTTTCAAACAGTGCTATGGCCTATGTCGAGATATCATCCACGACAACCCAGCGGGGAATTAGCTCAAGTGGTAGAGCGCTCGCTTAGCATGCGAGAGGTAGTGGGATCGATGCCCACATTCTCCAAAACAAATATGGACAAGTTCCATTTTTAGTTTGTTAGCGTGTATAAATTGAGTAAACATATGAACGTGTCGAATGTTTAAAACGTTACCAATATATTCACAAGGTCAATTAAATTATTACAAATGAATTTCTTAACCCGGTATTGATGCAACCAATGATATTTTTTCAATATCTTTTCTGCACCTCATCAGGTACATGGACGTTGATAACAGCCATTTACGCGAAAGCAGAGTGTCACAGCGGAAGCGTGATGGGTCCATTACCCACAGGTCGATGGATCGAAGCCAGTCTATGCGATCTGGCTTCCTGTATCGCTTTGGTCGGTTTTAATTTATCGCAGATTTAAAGGTGAAGTTTGTTCTTATTTTGCTAAATATTTTTCAAAAAGTGCTATGGCCTATGTCGAGATATCATCCAAAACAGCCCAGCGGGGAATTAGCTCAAGTGGTAGAGCGCTCGCTTAGTATGTGAGAGGTAGTGGGATTGATGCCCACATTCTCCAAAGAACATATGGACAAGTTCCTTTTTTTTGTTAGTGTGTATAAATTGAGTAAACATATGAACGTGTCTAATGTTTAAAACGTTTTCAATATATTCACAAGGTCAATCAAAATATGGCAAATGAACTTTTTTAACCCGGTATTGATGCAAATAATGATAATTTTTCAACATCTTTTCTGCTGCCTATCAGATACATGTGTAGGACTTGAAATGTCACATGCCACGCGTTCTGTTGCTATGGGAGCAAGCAGCGTACAGTGGGGGGCAACTGAGGATACAGTTGTTGTTGTGTGCCATTGAGGGGGAGGTCATTAAGAGAGACCACAGGTGTTAAGGGTAACTGAAGACGCAGTCCGGTTGATTGGTCAGGAGGGTGAGTGGCTGATGACTGGTGCCGGGCTGACGGCGATAACATGGTCACGTGAGGCTGGGGGCCTGGGGGCGAGTAGCAAAGCGGGGGATGAGATAATTAATTGGGGCTGATTGGTTCGGGTATAAAGGCACAGCGTAACGGAGAGACGGGAGTCTTGGTTGGTGTTGGAGTTGGAGTGGTTAGTGCCCGGGACAGAGACGGAGCAGCAGGGAGCAGGAATAGATACGATAAGAGTAGACAGAGAGAATACAGATAGGGTAGCAGTGGATAGAGAGAATACAGCGTACGGTAGCAGTGGATAGAGAGAATACAGATAGGGTAGCAGTGGATAGAGAGAATACAGCGTATGGTAGCAGTGGATAGAGAGAATACAGATAGGGTAGCAGTGGACGGAGCGAGTACAGAGTAGGGTAGGAGAGAATACAGATAGGGTAGCAGTGGATAGAGAGAATACAGATAGGGTAGCAGTGGACGGAGTGAGTACAGAGTCGGGTAGCAGCAGAGTAACGGACCTTGGGGGAGAGAGAGAGCGAGTGAAGTCGCGGAGCGGAGCAAGCGAACAGAGAGACATGGAGTGATGATGATGGCGGGTTGTGCATTGGAGCGAACGGAGAGGCATGGAGTGATGACGAGGAGGAGGTGTGAACTATATGCGTGAATAAAAGAGACGAGAAAGACAAAGAAGCTGTCGCGTCGGTACGAGTCCTACAACTGGTGTTAGAAGTGATTTAAAGAACTACGCCGATTTGTCAAAGAAAGTTACGAAGAAGAAGAATTTGCCGGCGGCCTCGTCGGCCGACAGCAGCGATGCGGACGTGATACCTCTGTAATAACAGCCATAGAGGGTTCACGTGGGGATTGGCTTGCCGGTTCTGCTTTGTAGCCAATAAGGGATGAGCCAGGGTGCATGGCCTCGGCGTAATCGCGGCGTGTTAGCAGGGGTGATTGGCCTGGCCAATCGGGGCCTCAGCTAATGGGGAGCCGGATTAGAGACGTGGTCCCGGGATTGACAGGGAACCATCGGGAACGGTGAACGCTGTCTATAGATGATTGGCTGGGGGGTACCACGTGACGAAGGGATTAAGAGAGAGGGAGAGAGGACAGTCGTGAGCAGACTTGGGGACGACAAGAGCAAGAGTCACACGCGTACGGGGCTCTGGGTGCCACGTGCGCGGTGGGGACTTGGCGAGAAGTCTGCCCTCTCTCCGTTGTCTGCCAGCAACGGGGAGTGTGTGTAAAGTGTAACTGTTGAAGTTGAAAATAAAAAGGACTGATTCCCGAAGCCGTCTCAAGGAGGTTTATTACATTGGTGTCAGAAGTCCTTCTGCGACCGTTGGGATGATCGTCAAGATGTCCAAACACCTCAGAAAAAAGAACCTGCCCGTGCCTCCATTGGAGGAAGAGGTCGAGACGGATGAAAATGAGCTGTTGGGGGCTACAGCCCCTATGCCGCCTGCTGATACTTCTCTCCTCGACGCCTCTCCGCGTCGACTGGGAGAAGATGCGACCACCGCAGGAACAAAAGACGGATGGCGGCTGATGGCGGAGCAGATCGAATCGTTATGCGCCATTCTGCTAAGTCTGGTGACCGCGGTGGCGTCCTCTCCAGCCATGGGTCGCCAGATTGCGGATCAGCTGGACGCCGCGGGAAGGGGTCCTGAAAAAGAAACTGGGTCCGCCATTGCTCCTGCCACGCGGGAAGAAGCCGTCGTTGTGGGCGGGCCGGCTGCGCGGGAGCCGTCGGCCGCCATTTTGGGCGCGCCTGACAACACGCGGCCGCCGGACGCCATTTTGCCTGCGACGGGTGGGACGCGGGAACAGCAGTCGGAGACGCCCGCGGCGCGCGCTTGCCACCGCGGACATCGCCTTCCACAGATCAAAGAATTTCTCGCCGGGGGCGATTGGAGTGCTTTTACGTGGCGCTTCGAGTCGGCTTTTAGATCCGTCAACTGGACGGAGGATGAGGCGCTGGGAGCGCTACCTACACTGCTTGATGACATTTCTCTGGGGGTCTTCCGCTCCATCCCAGCATCCAAGAAGAAGACACTGCGAGATGCATTCGCAGAGATGGCGGAATTTTACGACCCACCGACGTCAGCCACCAGAAAATTTATGTCGCGTCGCCGAGGATCGGAGGAGTCACCTTTGGCTTATCGGGGGGCGTTGATGGCGCTGGCCATGGCTGCCAACCCTGACGTGACGGCCGATCATTTGGATCCTCTCATCCTTTCCTGTATGCTGGAGTTGTCTCAGGAGCTCAACATTTCTCTACCAGTCTGCGGCCACGAACCGCTCACATCGCGATGGGTGGCGCGCTGCCTGGACGCTAAGTTTAATATCAAGCGTTGGGACCAGATGGCGGCGTGGACGGGGAAACCTGAAATCGACGGGCCGCCCTTGGGGTGGTCTCCACGACTGGTTGTCCACTGCTCCGACGACTCCGGCGACGACGACATGCTGGCTGCTGCTGTTCCGCATAGGGTTCCGGGACGGCGGCTGCGCGACCAGCGAGGCGACTACGCAGGCCGTCCACGTGCGGGGGCCGGGTCTTCTGACCGCCGGCCGACGACGGCCGCGTGTTTCAAGTGTGGCAGACGAGGCCATTTCGCCCGTGACTGCCGCTGCCGACCTCTGCTGTCGCCTCTTCCGCCAAGGGGACCTCCATCTCCTCCACCTGCTGCGGAACTGCAACAACCTCGGGCGAGTCGGCACAAATCGGACACCCGGCAGGTCATGTCACATCACTCATCCACTGCTACACAGTGGAAGAAATTGGCTCGCAGGGTTGTGGCTGCGGCGTCGGGCTCGTCGACGGTACGGGGTACCATCGACGGCATTGACGTCCGTATCTTGGTGGACACTGGCGCATCTGCTACCATCATTTCAGATGTCATTTTTCATTTGTTGTCCATTCCTGCGTCGCGGATACGCAAGGTTAATGATGCGTGTGTTGCCGCGAATGGGGGAAGCATGGGTATCTGTGGTCAGGTAGATGTGAGCATCGCTATCGGAAATATTACCGCCGCAGGACCTGTGTTGATCTCTCGCTCGCTGGCTGTCCCATGCTTGCTTGGTACTGATTTCCTGCGCCGGATGCCGCTGAATATACGGGTCGACCAGGATTGTTTGGAAATGCCGGGGGGTCGTAGGATGGCGTTCCTGCCTTCCCTGCTGGCCAGTGCGCCTACAGGTAACGCAGTTATGGCCGTAGTCGCTGCTACGGTGGAGGTTCCGTCGGGAGCTCAAATGCTCATTCCGCTGCGTTACCGAAAACCCCTTCAGATTGGAAGGGATGCGAAGGGCGTGCTATTATCCCTTTCGAATTCGGTATCTAAATCCTTTTCTTTGGCGGCGGCACAAACGATCGTGCGACCAGGTCAGGCACCTTTCATACAGGTGTTGAATGGGGGACCTGACCGCGTTGTTGTTCCGGAGGGATCGGTGCTGGCTCACGCCACTACCGATTTCGCCTCTTGTGACGAAACGCCGCGTGCCCGGATGCCTGCTGGTGGGCCCCCACACGATCGTTCGCAAGAACGCTGGATCGCAGATTTATGCGGGGAAAATTCTTCCTTGTCGAATGAACAAAGGAACGCTCTGCGTTCACTATTACTACGGTACGCTGATGTTTTCAGCAAAAATGATTTGGACCTCGGCCGCACATCGCTTTTGTCGCACCATATTGACACCGGTGCGGCACCTCCCATCTGTATGCACCCTCATCGCATGAGCCCAGCGGAAAGGGAGCACGTGCGCGGGGCAGTAGATGAATTGCTGGCGGCAGAGATTATTTCGCCGTCCAACAGCCCTTGGGGCGCGCCCGTTGTTCTGGTTAAGAAAAAAGATGGTGGTACAAGATTTTGCGTTGATTTCCGCCGGTTGAACAAGATTTCGGTGGCGGACGCGTACCCCTTACCGAGGATGGATGACTCATTGGATGCTTTATCGGGTGCTAAATTCTTTTCCACCCTTGATCTGTCCTCGGGCTTTTGGCAGCTTCCTCTCGATGGCGAGTCAAAAGCCAAAACGGCATTCCGCACGCCGCAAGGTCTCTTTGAATTTAATCAGTTGCCTATGGGCTTGAATGCGGCTCCGGCGACGTTTCAACGGCTCATGGAATTGGTGTTGGCCGGACTACAATGGGAAACGTGCCTCATATATCTAGACGATATCATTGTTTTCAGCCGCACGTTCGAGGAACACCTCCAACGCCTAGAGACGGTTTTTCAAAGAATGCGGGCAGCTGACCTCAAATTTAAACCTAGGAAATGTCACCTTTTGCAACACTCCGTCCGTTACTTGGGTCATATTGTCAGCTCGGACGGCGTGTCCACTGACCCTCTGAAAACAAAATGTGTTCGAGAGTGGCCCACACCCACTTCCGTGGGTGATGTTCGGCGGTTTATAGGATTCGCTTCCTATTATCGCCGCTTCGTTAAGAACTTTGCGACGTTGGCGAAACCATTACACGTTCTAACGGGAAAAAATCAAAGGTTTAAATGGGGAGTTGAGGAAGAAAATTATTTTAGAGCGCTTCGGGATCACCTCGCCACGGCGCCTACGCTAGATTACCCAGACTTCTCGCAGCCGTTCATCCTTGATACGGATGCTAGTGACATCGGCATTGGGGCCGTTTTGTCGCAGCGTAAGGACGGTGTTGAGCGAGTGGTGGCGTACGGCAGCAGGGTTCTGTCCCCTGCGGAAACGCGATATTGCGTGACGAGGCGGGAACTTTTGGCAATTGTGCATTTTGTTCGATTGTACCGGCCGTACCTGTATGGAAGGAAATTCCTTGTTCGCACTGATCATGCGGCTTTGCAATACTCCTTGAAATTGGACCAGCCGTCAGGCCAATTGGCTCGGTGGTTGGAATCGTTACAGGAATTTTCCTTCCATATTACATATCGAAAGGGGGCCCATCACGCGAACGCTGACGCGCTCTCGAGGCTGCCACCCGTTCCTCCGTGCACTTGCCTGATGGGCATGCACCGCTGCGCGGCACCGCCCACCTCGCCCTGTCCGGTTATGGGGGCGATAGCTAATGAGGACGATAAAGGGGCGAAAGCGAATGAGGACGACCAGAAGGTGTCGGTGGACACCGATGATACCTTACGGCTGCCGCATGCGGTCTGGTTACGTGAGCAGGAGGCTGACGCCTCGCTGTCCCCGCTATGGAAATTGGTAGGGAAACAAAAATCTCAATTGGCGGGATGGAAGTGGCAGATGTTCCGAGGCAAGTCGGGATTGTTAATGTGCACCGATGGGTTGTCTGACCGACCACGCTTGGTCGTGCCTACTTCGCTTCGCTACGACCTGCTTCGCGCTCTGCACACTGATAAGTTGATGCACCTCGGCGTCCAAAAGACTTTGGCCGCGATGCAAAAGGATTTTTTTTGGGCCGGTATGACGGCAGACGTCAATGACTTTGTCCGCTCATGCCATGATTGTGCGAAGAGGAAACCGCCTCGGAACCACTATGTACCGCCGTTACGTTCCATTGAGGTGTGCCGCATCAACGAATTGGTTGCTCTGGACATTCTGGGCCCCTTTCCCCCATCAGCTAGGGGCAATAAATACCTTCTCGTCGGGGTGGAATATTTTTCTCGATGGCCGATGGCCTGGCCTCTGCCCGACCAAACGGCTGCGTCCATCACCGACGCTTTCTTGAACGGGTATGTCATGGATAAAGGGGCACCTGAGAGGCTGCTCACAGATCAAGGGCTGAACTTCTCCTCTAAATTGCTTAAGGAGGTTTGCGACGCACTGGGTACAAAGAAAATTCACACTTCCCCATACCATCCGCAAACAAGTGGTATGGTGGAACGATTCAACCGTACCCTCTCGGCTATGCTTTGTCACACGGTCAGTGAAAAGCAAACCGATTGGGACTTGCACATACCAGGCGTCTTAGCGGCATACCGCATGGTTCCACACACGTCCACGGGATACTCACCATTTTTTTTTTTATGTATGGCCGTGAGAATGTTCCACCCATCGATGTGCAACTGGGTAAGCCGAGTAAACAACCGTCTCGCTCCTTGCCTGATCACGTGCGGGACTCGCTTGAACGAGTTACGGAGGCACGAGAGGCTGCCAGGTGTGCGACGGCCCGTGCCCAGGCAAGGAACGAACGGTGTGCGCATCGATCGCATACTCGCATGCCTTGGTCAGTGGGAGACCTGGCGTGGCTCCACTGCCCCCAGGTACCGGTGGGCACATCCCCTAAACTGCACAGGCCATGGCGGGGGCCGGTGACACTGATAGATGTTCGGAACGCACAGAGTATCCGCGTTCAATACGGAAACCGTCGGTGGTATGTTCATTCCTCGCGACTTAAACCCTATGTTGATGCGCGTGTCGGTCCTTCATCCCCACTAGCTGACCTGCCGGGGTCTGCCGGGCCGATTACGCCGATTGCCACACCCGTTGATCCCAAGGGGGACTGTGTTGTGCCTCCTACAGATGAACAGGTTCTGAGGGCTGAGGAAGCCCCCGCTGCCCCCCCTCCAACGAGGCCTGCCCTGGACATGACCGAGAACCAACAACCTTCTTCTTCTTCAAGTCTACCACCTCCTGTCGATCTGAAAGCGAAGCGACCATGCGCCGGAAGCGGAGAGGGTCCCGCGTCGCGTACGCGATCAAAATCTCTCCCGTTTTGTTAACGTTTGATCGTCTAGCTGTTCTCCCTGTTGTTACCGCGCTGCAGGGGCGCCCTAATGTATGTCGGGTTTTACATGGGTGACTGTTTTTAAGTGTTGTTCGGCGCGGGGACGCCGTCACCCTTTATTGTTAAACGCACCTTGGTGCCCTAATAAGATGTTTTACGGAATTGGTTGATCACCCTTTTCCCAGCCGAGATGGCTGATTTTTTTCACCGGGGGGGGGGGGGGGGGTGATGTAATAACAGCCATAGAGGGTTCACGTGGGGATTGGCTTGCCGGTCCTGCTTTATAGCCAATAAGGGATGAGCCAGGGAGCATGGCCTCGGCGTGATCGCGGCGTGTTAGCAGGGGTGATTGGCCTGGCCAATCGGGGCCTCAGCTAATGGGGAGCCGGATCAGAGGCGTGGTCCTGGGATTGACAGGGAACCATCGGGAACGGTGAACGCTGTCTATAGATGATTGGCTGGGGGGTACCACGTGACGAAGGGATTAAGAGAGAGGGAGAGAGGACAGTCGTGAGCAGACTTGGGGATGACAAGAGCAAGAGTCACGCACGTACGGGGCTCTGGGTGCCACGTGCGCGGTGGGGACTTGGCGAGAAGTCTGCCCTCTCTCCGTTGTCTGCCAGCAACGGGGAGTGTGTGTAAAGTGTAACTGTGGAAGTTGAAAATAAAAAGGACTGATTCCCTGAAGCCGTCTCAAGGAGGTTTATTACACCTCTATCGGGAGTGGAGGCTCCCGCTTCCCCGGGGGATGCGACTGATGGGGCGCTGCCGCGTGACGAGGGCGACCCGAACGACGAGGATGAGCCGAGCCCGCCTCACGTATGGAGAGCTACGATGGCGGCATGGGAGGTCAGGATGGCGGCGCTCACGAAAGAATTTGAACAGTTTATGCAGATGATACGGGCGGCGCCGACGGGATCGGATCAGCGGCCGCACGACCTCGTTACATCTGTGGGGGCAGGCAGCGCGGCTGGATTTCCCGATGCGCCAGGTGCACAGCTGGACGCCGTGGAGAAGCCGGAGTCGCTGACTTCGAGCACGCGACGCCGACTGCACGTGGAACGCTTCGAGGTTACAGTCGGCGACTGGACGGCGTTTACACGACGGTTTCGGGCAGCGTATGAGTCGCTCGGGTGGACGGAAGCTGAAGCGCTACGGGCCCTGCCAACGGCCTTGGACGATGATGCGCTGGCGACGTTCTACGGCCTCCCTGGGGGGGTTCGCTTGTCATTGTCAGGGACATTCACGGCGATGCAGGACATTTATGAACCTCGATCAGTCGCCAAGCGCAAGTTTCAGTTGAGACAGCGGGCGGAGGCGGAATCTCCCCTCGCGTATCGCAGTGCGCTATTGACCCTCGGCCAAGCGGCTTACCCAGCGATGGATCAGGCTGCCCTTGATTCCTTGGCCCAGGAGAAGCTGTTGCAGATGGCAAAGGAGCTACGAGTCGTCCTCTCACTTCCCACCAACAGCGATGACGACGGGTCATCTTTGCAGATTGCCATGAACATCCAGGCCAACCTGGATCTTCGCAACGAGCCATCGGTGGTGCCACCACAGCCCCTGGTGGTGGGCGTCGGTGCGGATGGGGGCCTACCAGAGTGGGAGCCGAGGTCGCTGACGGCAGCGGCCGCACGACCACTGTTGGGCCCACCTCGCCGCTCAGGGACATCCGGACGTGGCGGTCCGCTGACGTGTTACGAGTGCAGGCGTTGAGGACACTTCGCACGAGACTGCTGGAGACGGAGAGGCGTCTTCTCGCGATCATCAGGAGGCTACAACCGCGGATTGTACCCAGCGCAGGATTGTCAGGCGAGTCGCGACATATGCAATACACGGCCGTATCCTACACCTCACCCATCCGCGACACCACACACTGTTGATACCCCTTCGTATGACGCACAGGGGAATGCTGTATGAGGTGCGTTGGCTCATCGTGTTTTGGGAGTTGCGCCGGGTTCGTCGGATGTGATGGCGCTTGTTCAAGGGGTTCAGGTTCGAGTCATTGTCGATACGGGGGCTTCGGCGACCCTTATTTCCTTGCAAACTTTCCGATTATTACCAACCTCGCCCCATGTTTTGGAACCAGTGGATGGCCCATGTATAGCGGCAAATGGGGGCAGTTTGGGAATTTTGGGTCGAGTACTTGCAACGATACAAGTCGGGGAGGTGTGCGTAACAGGATACATTTTGGTTTCGACTGTTTTGGCTGTACCTTGTTTGTTGGGCACGGATTTTTTGCAAAAGATGCCAATTAAGATTTTGATTGAGAAGGGACGATTGGAATTGCCATCGGGGAAGTGCCTTAAATTTTTGGGAACTCCATCTAAATTTGCCCTTGTCAACGCTGTGATTCAGGTGGTGGTTAGCCGCATGGTGCGCGTTCCGCCTGCGACGCAGATGCTTGTGCCGTTAAGGTTGAAAAAAGGGCTGTCAGTGGGTAACTTGGAGGAAGGCATTCTGTTGTCACCCTCGAATGCCGTGGCACGAACGCCCTCTTTGGTGGGTGCTTTAACGATGGTGCCAGCGACGGCCGAACCGTTCATCTAGATTGTGAACACGGGGCACGAGCCAGTCGTTATTTAAGAGGGGACTACGTTGGCGCACGCATCGGTCGCGCGGGGTTCAGAAGGGGATGTGTGCTTGGCAGCTGGGGAAGGAGACACGCTGCCATGGGAGGAGAAGGAACCGAGCTGGTTTCGCGATTTGTATGAATGCAACGACGATTTGACACCCGAGCAGCGGACGCGTCTAAGGGAGTTGCTTTGGGAATGCAGGGACATTTTTAGCTCAGGAAAGTTTGATGTCGGTCGCACGACCTTATTGCGACATCACATTGATACTAGGGATGCACCCCCAATTCGATTAAATCCTCTCCGTGTGAGCCCGCTGGAGAATGATTGCATTCGGAAAACGGTTGACGAGATGTTGCAACAGAATATCGTCTCCCCTTCTTCCAGCCCATGGGGGGCTCCGATCGTATTGGTTAAAAAACGAGATGGTTCTCTACGATTTTGTGTGGATTACCGCAAATTGAATAAGGTTTCGGTGGCAGATGCATACCCACTCCCGCGCATTGACGACTCATTGGACGCATTGTCCGGTGCAAAGTTTTTTTCCACTTTGGATCTTTTGTCTGGCTTTTGGCAATTGCCCTTGGACGAGGAATCTAAACCGAAGACGGCCTTCCGCACGCCGCAAGGGTTGTTCCAATTTAACGTACAACCGATGGGGCTGCACTCCACGCCAGCCACCTTTCAAAGATTTATGGAACTTGTATTGTCTGGATTGCAGTGGGAGTCATGTTTGATATACCTTGACGACGTCATTGTGTTCAGTAAGGATTTTGAGGGACATTTACAGCGGCTACGGGCTGTGTTTGGCAGGGTACGGGACGCCAATTTGAAATTTAAACCCCAAAAATGCCATTTGTTGAGAACATCTGTTAAATACTTGGGGCATGTGGTCAGTGAAACGGGGGTCGCCACAGACCCAGAGAAAACCAGTTGTGTACGTGCATGGCCAGTGCCTAAAACAGTGTCGGAAGTGCGTAGCTTCGTGGGATTTGCGTCATACTACTGTAGGGCTGTTACGGGAGGGCTGTAAGTGCATACGATCCAATGGGTAACAAACACAGTGGGCGGAGTTACGGGAGTACACGGGGGGGGTGCCCGCAGCGACGTCCGCATCAGGCAGCCTGGGGGGTTGTGATCCTGATGGGGGGTATAAAGGGGGAGGACAAAGAGAGCTCGGGGCTCAGTCTGGGAACGAAGGAGGAAGAGTGAAGATCCTCTAGCTAGAGCCCTGGACTCCCCTCGACGCCGCCCTTGTCAGGGCTGCAGAGGAGCGAGCCAGAGGCGTGGTTCCGTGAACCAGGGTTAGACCCTGGGACTCCGGAGACCGTAGCCCGACTCACCAGTGTCGGGCCAGTTAGCCTCCCCTAGCTCGTTAGAGGAGGACTTGGGGATAGGTGAGATTAGCTAGGGGGTATCCCCAGTTATCCGGGTGAGGGGGCCGCTACCCCCTCTAGTGTTGTCCTGTACCGATAAGCTGAAATAAATATACGTGTGCCTCAACCTGGGTGTCCAGCGTCTTCACCGGTACTTCATCTGGTGTCAGAAGTACTACGGACATGGAAACACGTCAGACAGCTCGAGCCAGAGTACCGGAGGAGGACACTGCTGAAGTCGTTGAGCCCGAGGCGGCTCACCAAGACATGGCGCAGCCGGGGGCCGACGCGTTCCTACCGGGGCATCGGCATGAAGAGGGGCCGCAGCCAGACGCGCTACGGCTGGCTCACGAGAGACTGGCGGAGCTACTGTACGCCGCTGCCGCCACGCTGGAAAACATCACGCGGCTGGGGGCTGGTGGTCCACCACGGGGCGAGGGGAGCCGTCAACCTGAGCGCCTTCCCGCCATTTCTGAAAACTCAAGCTTTGAATTTCCCGCCATCGTCACGGCAGCTGCGGAGGGCGTGGCCGGGCTCAACCTTGGGTCCGACACCGCTCTCGCTGGGACAGCTGCGTCATCTCCAGCGGAGGGAGCGTCATCACATCCGCGACAGGCGATTCCATCTGCCATTCGCGCCGACGCACAGCCGAGTCCCGGGGATAGCAGCCTACAGACGTCCAAGGCGAACGCTGCGCTACAACAACGGCTGCCTCCGCTTAAAGAATTTGTTGGTGCAGAGGGCGACTGGGGCGGCTTCCAGCGACGCTTCATCGCCCACCAAGAAATGGCAAGGTGGTCCGACGATGAAGCCCTCTGCGCGCTGCCGGCGCTCCTCGACGCAGACGCGCTCGCCGCCCTCACATCGGCGCCGAAAGAGAAGCGGTCTACTCTGCCGAAGGCACTACAGCTGCTGGCCGGGGTCTATGGACCTTCAGCGGAATGCAGAGAGCGGTTCTACGAGCGCAAGCGGGGTGAGAAGGAGTCGCCCCTGGCATACAGGACGAGCCTCCTAGCGCTGGCTAAGACGGCTTTTCCCCGTATGGACGACGATGGCGTGGACGCGATGGTCACGGAGAAAATACTCCTCCTGGCAGACGACCTGGACATCGCTGTCGTCGCACAGGAGGACGCCGAGATGACCTCTCTTCAGGCGGCGCGCCTCCTTCACGCCAACCTTCTGTCCCTGCGGCGGAAAGCCAGCAGGGCATCGGCAGGGCGTGCGGTGGCTGCAGCCACCCTTCCGACGGAGGAGCTCTTCGCCGTCGACCATCGACGGCAACAGGCGCAAGAAGTACGGTCGGCCCGGGACGGGTCAAGCCGTTTCAACCGCCCGTCGTCTCCACCGGGGCTCCCGCGGTGTTTCAACTGCGGCGTCCGGGGCCACGTCGCCTCGGGGTGCCGCTCTCCTCGACAGCGCGGGACGACGGCTCGACGGGACGCCGGGCCTCCTCCTCCCAAGCTCCAGCAACATGACCCGGCGAGTCGCGGCACCACACATGTTTGGCCAAAGCACCTACCCGTTGCACGCTCTCGCACCACAACAAACGGGGGGCCGATGTCGCGTTGCGAGGGGCTAACGCGGATCACTGCGGGGACTCAAATCGAGCCCAAACAGTGGTCCGTGTTGGCCCATCGCGTGGTAGCCGCGTCGTCAGGGTCGTCGGCCGTAGTCGGACACATTGACGGGGTAGAAGTACGCATCTTGGTCGATACGGGGGCATCGGCGACAATCATTTCGGAATTAATTTACAATATTCTGCCCGTACAAAGCCGGCCTTTACTGCCGGTTAACGTCCCATTCTATGCCGCTAACGGGGGCTCTCTCGGCATCATGGGACAGATTCGAGCGCAAATTTCTATTGGGGACATCAAATTGTCGGGGCCGATTTTCGTTTCCTCCTCGCTGGCGGTTCCGTGCCTGCTGGGGACGGATTTCTTAGGTAAAATGCCCATTCGTATTTTGATCGACCAAGGATGCATTGAGCTTCCATCGGGGCGGCGCATGGCGTTCCTGCCATCCCCTGCGGCAGCTCGGTCGGCGTTCGCGACGGTACCGGCGTTCGTCGTTAAAACTGTTCGTGTGCCGCCGGGAGCTCAAATGCTAGTGCCTCTGAAACTTCGTAGGCCCTTCGCTAAGGGCATAGGGGATCAGGGTGTTTTGCTGGGACCGTCTAGGGCCGGGGTTAATGGGCCTCATTTGATTCCGGCCCAGACCGTCGTAAGAGGGGACGGGGACCCTTTCATCGCGGTCCTCAATGTGGGATCGCAGACGGTGGTGGTTCCTCAAGGGACGGTGCTCGCTCACGCGACGCCAGTGCCCTGCGAGGAACCTGTCGCGAACCACGTTGGCACTGCTTCCCGGATGCTCCCACATTCGGACAGCGATGAAGGGTGGATCGACGCGCTTTGTGCGGGATCGACGGACCTGACAAATTCAGAGCGCCAACAGCTTAGAACGCTACTGAGGGAATTTTCCGACGTTTTCAGTCGTGATAAATATGATTTGGGTTGCACTCACCTGCTGCGTCACCATATTGACACGGGTGACAGCGCGCCAATTCGCCAAAATCCGTTTCGGTTAAGTCCCGCCGAAAAGGACCATGTCAAATCGGCTGTTGATGACATGTTAGCCGCCGACATCATTTCTCCCTCCACCAGCCCGTGGGGAGCGCCGATCGTCCTGGTTAAAAAGCAGGACGGCTCGTTGCGGTTTTGCGTTGATTTTCGGCGCCTTAATAAAATTTCGGTTGCCGACGCATACCCGCTCCCGCGGATGGACGAATCGCTGGACGCTTTGGCGGGAGCGCGATTCTTCTCCACACTAGATTTACTTTCGGGATTCTGGCAGCTTCCTCTGGACGATGATTCTAAGCCTAAAACTGCTTTCCGTACACCGCACGGCCTGTTCCAATTCAACCGGTTGCCGATGGGCTTACACTCAGCGCCGGCAACTTTCCAGCGATTGATGGAATTGGTTTTGGCTGGATTGCAATGGGAATCGTGCCTGATTTATTTGGATGACGTTATTGTCTTTGGTAAAACTTTTGATGAACATCTCCAGAGGTTGCGGGCGGTTTTCCTAAAGATGCGGGCTGCTAATTTGAAATTTAAGCCCCAAAAATGCCATTTGTTACGCGAGTCGGTGCGTTATTTGGGGCACATCGTAGGGCGCTCGGGTATTGCTACCGATCCCGCCAAAACGCAGTGTGTCAGCTCCTGGCCGACTCCCACCTCGGTGGGAGAGGTCAGGAGTTTTATTGGCTTCGCATCATATTACCGACGCTTCGTCGCTAATTTTGCAACGATTGCCAAACCCCTACACGCGTTAACATCTAAAGGGGTTCGGTTCCACTGGGGTCAGGATGAGGAAGCTGCTTTCTGCTCCCTTCGGGACGCGCTGGTGAAGGCTCCTCCCTTGATTTACCCAGATTTTTCGAGGCCGTTTTTGCTCGACACCGACGCGAGCAACACGGGTATTGGAGGCGTGCTTTCCCAGGTGGTTGACGGCGTGGAACGGGTGGTCGCGTACGGCAGTCGGGTGTTGTCTCCAACGGAGCAAAGATATTGTGTCACCCGTAGGGAACTGTTGGCAATTGTCTATTTCATCCAACAGTATCGCCCATATCTGTACGGTCGGCATTTCACCGTCCGCACAGATCATGCGGCACTGCAGTACGCCCTGAAGGTTCAACAGCCATCGGGACAATTGTCCCGATGGCTGGAGGTCCTCCAGGATTTCAGTTTTGAAACCACTTATCGTAAGGGCGTTCGCCACACCAACGCTGACGCTCTGTCACGGATGCCAACCGCCTCCGAATGCGCATGTCTCCTGGGGTCGGGGCGTTGCAAGCCAGTAGGGGACATGATGGTTCCGGTCCTGGCGGCGGCCGCCGACGATGAAACGGTAGTCCCCATTGATATCGCCGAACAGGGGAGAGATTCCCTGCTTGGATTGCCCGTTGATGAATGGGGGCGCCTCCAGTTGGAGGATGCCTCCCTCCTCGCGTTGCGTCGTCGCGCCGGGGAGAGGGGGCGTGTGACGGGTCATGCCGACGCATGGGAAACCCATGCGGGCTTGCTTATGCATTGGGACGGGAAATCCCAGCGTCACCGGCTGGTGGTCCCTTCTGGCCTACGAGGTAAGGTGGTGTGGGCTGCTCATGAGCGCCTCCTCCACCTAGGTACCCAGAAAACACTCGCCTTGCTCCAGCTGAATTTTTTTTGGCCGGGTATGACAAAGGATGTCACTGATCTGTTGGCGGCATGCCCTCAGTGTGCGCAGCGCAAACCACCGGCACGGGAGTCGAACCCGCCCTTGCAATCCATCCAGGTCTCCAGAATAAATGAACTGGTCGCACTGGATATTCTGGGGCCATTCCCCGCCACCTCCAGGGGAAATAAATATTTGCTTACTGGGGTCGAATATTTTACGCGCTGGCCTATGGCCTGGCCCCTGGCGAATCAGTCGGCAGCAGCCATCGTCGACGCCTTTGTCCAAGGTTATGTCATGGACAAAGGTGCCCCGGAGCGGTTGTTGACCGACCAGGGTAGAAATTTTTCGGGGAAACTCCTAAAACAAGTCTGTGATCTCCTGGGAACGAAAAAAATTCGAACCTCCCCCTATCACCCGCAAACGGACGGGATGGTCGAGCGTCTGCATCGCACCATCACGTCTATGTTGTCGCAGCAAGTTTCGGACTCACAGGCTGATTGGGACTTACATATTCAAGGGGTTCTAGCGGCATACAGATTGGCTCCCCATGCTGCGACGGGGTTTTCACCTTTCTTTCTTATGTATGGCCGCGAACCCGACCCACCTGTTCGGGCACAGTTGCAGATCCCCGTGCCGCTGGGCAAATCTAAATTGGACGATCACGTTAAATTTAATCTTGACAAACTGACTGAGGCGCGGGATGCGGCGAGGCTAAATTCTGACAGGCGTCAGAAGGCGAACGAGCGCCTCAGACTGGCTCGCGCGCACGTGCTGCAGTGGAAGCCGGGGGACAGGGCATGGCTGCACTGTCCCCAGGTACCACTCGCGACCTCCTCTAAACTCGTACGCCCGTGGCGGGGCCCCGTCGAGGTTGTTGAGGTTTTGAGGCCTCAGTGCGTTCGAATCCAATGGGGGAGGCGCCGGTGGTTTGTACACCCCTCTAGGCTGAAGCCGTTTGTTGCGGTGCGGGGGCCCACGCCACGCACGCGAGGCCAAGCATGTGGGGGGTCGACCGACTCGGAGGGTCCGTCGCTGCTCTCGCCTGATGTGTTGCCGGCTGTCCCACCCACAGGTGTACCGGGAATGACGGGCTCACGCCCTGGAACCCCCACAGGTGATGCCGACAGTCGCGCGACTTCAATCGCGACCTCACCTCGAATGGGACAGCCGCCACCGGATGGTCCGCCGTCCGGGGTTGCCCCGTGTGACGGGCCTGCGGCAAGGACGCGCGCTAAAATGCGCAGACTCTTATAATATACAGCAGGAAGAAAAAGAAAAAAAAACTTTTCTTATTTATTTTCCTTCACGTGTCATGGTTACTGTATGCTGCGTCGGTGGTGTGCTCCTTGCACACTGAGTGTGTTGTGTTGTGTGGGCGCGGTGTGTGTGTTGTGGGTGCGTTGTGTGTCGTGGGTGTGCTGTGTGTGATGGGGGAGTTCCTGGCTAGTTGTACATACGTGCTTACGGATTTCGTATTTATGCGGGGGGGGGGGGGTGCGTCGGACATTCCCTTCGGGGGTATGGTTGTTGTTCTTGTTGTTGTTCTGCTATTTGCATTTTGTTGAAAAAATGAGGCACACACGGGGTCGAGGGGTAATTGTTCCTTTATTTGGAATTGTTGCAGCCGGGACGGCTGCGAGCTGTAATGGGGGGGGTGATGTAGGGCTGTTACGGGAGGGCTGTAAGTGCATACGATCCAATGGGTAACAAACACAGTGGGCGGAGTTACGGGAGTACACGGGGGGGGTGCCCGCAGCGACGTCCGCATCAGGCAGCCTGGGGGGTTGTGATCCTGATGGGGGGTATAAAGGGGGAGGACAAAGAGAGCTCGGGGCTCAGTCTGGGAACGAAGGAGGAAGAGTGAAGATCCTCTAGCTAGAGCCCTGGACTCCCCTCGACGCCGCCCTTGTCAGGGCTGCAGAGGAGCGAGCCAGAGGCGTGGTTCCGTGAACCAGGGTTAGACCCTGGGACTCCGGAGACCGTAGCCCGACTCACCAGTGTCGGGCCAGTTAGCCTCCCCTAGCTCGTTAGAGGAGGACTTGGGGATAGGTGAGATTAGCTAGGGGGTATCCCCAGTTATCCGGGTGAGGGGGCCGCTACCCCCTCTAGTGTTGTCCTGTACCGATAAGCTGAAATAAATATACGTGTGCCTCAACCTGGGTGTCCAGCGTCTTCACCGGTACTTCACTACCGTCGATTTGTTAAAAACTTTGCCACAATTGCGAGGCCGCTGCACACGCTGACTGCTAAGGGTAAGAAGTTTCTGTGGGGTGACGAGGAACAGCGTTCGTTTGAGATGCTCCGGGACGCTTTGGCTGACGCGCGGCCGCTCGGATATCCAAATTTTGTGGAAATGTTTATTTTGGACACCGATGCCAGTGATACGGGCATTGGCGCTGTATTGTCGCAAACGATTGACGGAGTTGAAAGGGTCGTCGCGTATGGCAGCCGTGTACTGTCCCCAGCAGAGCAAAGATATTGTGTAACACGCAGGGAATTGTTGGCAATTGTACACTTTGTGCAGCTGTATTGACCATACTTGTACGGGCGACAATTTTTGGTCTGCACCGACCACGCGGCACTACAGTACTCCTTGCGGATCGATCAACCCTCGGGCCAAATGGCCCGGTGGCTTGAGGTCCTGCAGGGATACTCATTCACGGTCCAGCACAGGAAAGGGAAGCGTCATGTTAACGCGGATGCACTGTCTTGATTGCCTCAGTCATCGGGCTTGTGTAGATGCTCTGAGGGATCGCTGCGCTGCGGGCCTCCGCTGCAGGGCATTCCGGCCATGGCCGCTGCAGCCGATTCAGACCGGGTTGACGAAGCACCGGCTAAGGAGCCTGGGTTGCTGGGATTGTCACAGGATCGTTGGGCGCGCTTGCAAGCGGACGATCCTTCGCTTACCAAAATGAGGCTTCGGGCCTCTCGTTCCAAACAGTCGGATGATCGGGCCTTTCTTCGACTCGTTGACGACCTCCTGGTCAGATGGGATGTTGTCTTGCAGAAGTTTTGTATTGTGGTTCCACTATGTTTGAGAGGGGAACTTATTCGCGACACGCACGAGCGATTGATGCACTTGGGAGAGAAGAAAACGGCTTTGACTTTGAGTAACGATTTATATTGGCCGGGATTACAGAATGATGTTCATTTGTATGTTAAGGCTTGTCACGAGTGCACACGGCGGAAGGCGCCGGCACAGCCATATCGGGTACCATTGCAGTCGATACGTGTTTCGCGGGTGAACGAGATTGTAGCCCTTGATATTCTGGGACCGTTCCCCGTTACCCCGCGGGGTCACAAATACCTGCTTGTGGGGGTCGAGTACCTCACTCGGTGGCCTATGGCATGGCTGCTAGCGGACCAATCGGCAGGATCGATCGTGGAGGCCTTCCTGCAGGGTTATGTTTTTGACAAAGGTGCCCCGGAGCACCTGCTTACGGATCAGGGTAAGAAATTTTCGTCCCGCCTATTGAAGGAGTGTGTGACACATTGGGTACAAGGAAAATTCAGACATCCCCATACCACCCGCAAACCGACGGGATGGTCGAGCGTCTTCATCGAACATTGACATCTATGTTGTGCCAACAGGTTAATTCGACTCAGACAGACTGGGATCTACATGTCCCGGCGGCCTTGGCCGCTTATAGATTAGCCCCACATGCTTCGACAGGGTATTCACCCTTCTATTTGATGTATGGTCGTGAACCAGAAGCCCCGGCCTTGGTCAGGCTGGGGGTGAAATCTAAAGGAAGTCGCCAGCGGTGCCTGTCCCCATGCTTGAGGCATTGGATCGATTGAAAGAGGCTAGGGAGGCCTCGCTGGGAAATACGGAACGAAGGCAGGCGGCTAATGAGCGCCTGCACGGTACACAGCCTCCACGTGAGCCATGGCAGGTGGGGGACAAGGCCTGGTTACATTGTCCGATGGTGCCGGTAGGCACATCACCGAAATTCCATGGGCCCTGGCAGGGGCCCGTTGAGATTGTGGAAGTTCGTCGGGATCAGAGTGTGAGGATTCGATACGGTCGCCGATTGTGGCATATTCACCCGTCGCGCTTGAATAGATATGTGGTGCCTTATGATGCGTCATCTCCCATCCCGGAACCGCCTGTATTGGATGTATCCAACGAGCGTACTGTGCGGCGACAGGAGGACGCACCTCAGCAGTCTACCCCCCGTGTGTCTGCAGGATCGCCATTTTTGAGTTAGGGGACACCCTGGGACACACGAGGCCACGTTGGGGTCTCATCAAGGAATGGCCAGTGTAACGAAGATGGGCGCACGTTTCGGGCAGGACGCTGCCCCACGCCCACGGACAAAGATACCCTGCATCCTGTTCAGTCGAGCCGGGGCGATAGACCGGCTGCGGGAACCCGCTCAAGAAGATTGACTTTTTCTTAAAACTTTGGGAGTTGGGGATCGTGTACATTTTGTTGTATGTTGTGTTTTCCGCGTAATGCGTTGTGCTTAGCCGGGACGGCTAACTTTTTCAACAGGGGCAGGGGGGGTGATGTAGGACTTGAAATGTCACGCGCCACGCATTCTGTTGCTATGGGAGCGAGCAGTGTACAGTGGGGGGCAACTGAGGATACAGTTGTTGTTGTGTGCCATTGAGGGGGAGGTCATTAAGAGAGACCACAGGTGTTAAGGGTAACTGAAGACGCAGGCCGGTGATTGGTCAGGAGGGTGAGTGGCTGATGACTGGTGCCGGGCTGACGGCGATAACATGGTCACGTGAGGCTGGGGGCCTGGGGGCGAGTAGCAAAGCGGGGGATGAGATAATTAATTGGGGCTGATTGGTTCGGGTATAAAGGCACAGCGTAACGGAGAGACGGGAGTCTTGGTTGGTGTTAGAGTCGGAGTTGGAGTGGTTGGTGCCCGGGACAGAGACGGAGCAGCAGGGAGCAGGAATAGATACGATAAGGGTAGACAGAGAGAATACAGATAGGGTAGCAGTGGATAGAGAGAATACAGCGTACGGTAGCAGTGGATAGAGAGAATGCAGCGTACGGTAGCAGTGGATAGAGAGAATACAGATAGGGTAGCAGTGGATAGAGAGAATACAGCGTATGGTAGCAGTGGATAGAGAGAATACAGATAGGGTAGCAGTGGACGGAGCGAGTACAGAGTAGGGTAGCAGCGGAGTAACGGACCTTGGGGGAGAGAGAGAGAGAGAGAGCGAGCGAAGTCGCGGAGCAGAGCGAGCGAACAGAGAGACATGGAGTGATGATGATGGCGGGTTGTGCATTGGAGCGAACGGAGAGGCATGGAGTGATGACGAGGAGGAGGTGTGAACTATATACGTGAATAAAAGAGACGAGAAAGACAAAGAAGCTGTCGCGTCGGTACGAGTCCTACACATGGACGTAGATAATATCAATTTACAGGAAAGCAGAGTGGGACAGCGGAAGCGTGCTGGGTGTCGTATATGTCGGGTCTTGAAAAATTAATTAAAAGAATACAATTAAAAACAAAATAAAAAAATGCGTATTTATCAGAATTCACGTAAATTTACATAATTATGCACACAATTTATGCGACTTAGGGAGGTGTCATTGTTGTAAGCTATACAAATGTATGCGATTATGCTAATGTATGCAATTTAGATAATTAGGCTCGGCTTTGTTGTCTAGGGTCGTATTATCAATCGTAATAATACAATGAATTGTATTAAGTTTTGCAAGTGTTATGTAACTATGCTGATTAAGCTCGGCTCTCAGTTCTCATAATTATGTTTATTACGCATGAACTTAGGAAGGCACCACTCAGACACTTCTGTGTTAAGTAATTTTAATTTATAACCAAAAACAAAACACTCTAATATGCGAACTCTTATGCTTGGAATTGTCAATACAGTACTCCTGGAGATGTTCTCCTCATTGATCCGTACATTTAACCCTCAATGATTACGAAGTTTACATTTGTAATACATTTCACTATCAATTGTTAACATTAAAATCATAACGTGCACAAAGAAAACAAACTAACCGGAAACGAGTGAACTTAAAACAGTAAATAAATAACAAAAGTAAATATCCAATAGATAAGTAACACATAACTGGTAGATAGATAAGTACAGATTTAGCACTGGTAGATTGCGCACTGCGCAGACAATAGCCGCACTACGGTACGCCATTGCCTCGCCCCCAACCCCCCACGTCTCTCTCTTTTCCCAGCTCTCCTGTCGCAGGTAAACAAAGTGTGCCCACTTCAAACATTGTCGTTTCATTGTACAAACAATTAGAATAATTTAAAACGTGATAACATGTGCAATTTTAGTGTGAGTGGTTTATTCAGCAGTGCTTTAGTCAAAGGTAATTGTTGCATAGTGGATAGTCCTACCATGAAACAAATAAACGAGTTATGACATGTCACACGTGTAAAATATTTTTGGGATAGCCCGCACCTCCATATATGATAATTAGGCAGAGTCTTGTTTTGTTTGTAAAAAGTGGTATACCCCACGGGTTATATGCGGGAAAATACGGTAATCTATGTACTTGTATACATGTTTGGTTACCAGTGTAATGAAACATGTTTTAATATGGTGTAAGTCACCTTTGTTTCCTTGGCAACAATTGTATTGAGTTGACGCTTTTTGGGTTTGTGTCTATTCACCCTGCATTGTCCTTAAACATAACTGTCGCGGTGCTATGCACATACATGGTTTGCTTAGCAAGCAAACATCTCTCTCTCTCTATGTAAGTGCATGTGCAATGCTAGTGTATATGAAACTTGAATGCATTTTCTTGTTCATGTTTCTCCCCCAGGATCTAATTTTTTAGGCATTATTCACGAATGTGTTGAGGATTTTTTCTGTTATTTGTGAGTTGACAATTATCAATCTCTTTTTCGATATTTTATGCTCCAATTGCTATGATATTTAAACATGTTTATGTTTCCTTATCTGATTTCTTTATGCATTCGTTTCGTAATTGGTTTACCGCTACATACACTCATTCTTCAGTTCCGCATATTTGTCTCTTTTTTATATGCATACTTTTCCTCAACATTAGTTTTTTGGTTTAAAACAATGTTTTCCCTGTTTGCTTTTTAGCCTTTTTCTCATACATTCAATGCACTGCCCATTATTATGGTAGTTAGTTCATTACTTAAGGTAGTGATATTCTTATAATAAAATAACTTATTTGGGCATTTTAATATTTATTAGAGTTAGTCTCTAATCTTCTACCTGCTTTTGATGTTAACGATTTTGTTTGTGCCCTTGGTTGGTGTTAGATTTCTATGTTAAATGCAAGTGTTACTTGAATGGTGCATGCTTTGAATGTTGTTTTCCTAGATTGTGTTTGCTACTTAATATCTACAATGTTATGGTTGATTTGCTGTAACTAACTTTTTTCACCAAGGTCTTCTGTGGTTCATTCTTGTAAACCAGCTCATCGCTGAATACTTTTGACATGCTTAGACAAATGCAATCAGCCACTCTATAATTGTTATGAACTCTCCCTCTATGATAGAAAAGATTACCACTGATGGAACCTCCTTTGCCTAGTCTCAAACGGTGTTAGACCAGAGGACGCCAAAAGGTTTGAGACTAGGCTGGAAAGAAAGCTGTCTCTGGTGTGGACCAATTCGTTTCAAAGACAATGCATATTTTTATTTATTTAAAGCTTTCGTGACTACAGGGATTCGTATTCTTGGTTCTTTCGGTAAAGTCACGTAGAAGGGAAATAATAAAATAATATAAATATAAAACAATAAATATTCTCACGACGTTTCGATTGCAACAAGCAATCATCATCAGGTGTGAAAACTATGATGATTACTTGTGTTGCAGTCGAAACGTCGTGACAATTTTTATTGTTTTATATTTATATTATTTTATTATTTCCCTTCTACGTGACTTTACCGAAAGAACCAAGAATATAATGCATATATTATCAGAGTATGTTTTTGGTTTGCATTCTGACCACAAGTAGTGTGGTTAATGCAGACATGATTCCTTGTAAAAGATTTTAGTTTGGTATTTTAACATCTTAACACCTGTTTTGTTGCCAGAAAAAATAGTAAAACCTATTCTCAAGATTACCACTATTCAAAAGTATGTAATTCACCCCTTTCTATGTCCCAATTTTTTGCTTTCAATTCTGTTTCTAGTTAAACACAGTTTAATTATTCGAGTAATGTTCACATATATATATTGGCTTCTTCTTCCATGTGACTTAGTGAATATCAACTTAAAAAGTAACCATGGATATTTTTGAAACAATATAATTCTAGGTACTTGGGGTACAGAGAATAACTAAAAACCATATGATATTCCTCCCCTAGCTGGAATGCACTTTTATTGTGTAGAATACAAAAGTTAAGGGTTTTGGTCCTAGATAACCACTTTAAATAGGTAAGTAACTGAGTTATATGGGAATACATTAATTATAAACCTGGTTGAATGCATCTCCCTCCAAATTTAAAGTGAGTAATAACCAGTCGAGCAGTAAATATCACGTGAGGAGTGGATTAGTAACCTTGTGTGATAACGCACGAAGCAGACGAAAAATAGTATTTGGTAAATCCAGTGGTTTCATGAGGTGATTTATTGATGTCAGCATAGCCTCTGAGAAGCATAAAGGTAGTGGTCATTCAATGTTTTCATGTAGAGGATGAGAAACAATATTTTATTCTATACTAATATCCCATATTGATTCTTATTTTTTTATTCAAACCTTTAGTTACAAATTTTAAGTTGAGACCGGAAATGAGTCAGACATCGAGATACGTTTATGAGGAACCATTTTCAAGTGTTGAGCTGCAGAGAGTGGTAATAGACAACGTAAGCTGTTGCAGAGTTCGTGATTATAAAGGTATGAATTTGTCTTATTTATATTCAGGTAGACTTTCAAGGGTATTGGCTTGTTTTAATGGTTTTAAAGTCACCTTGTATTTTTTGTTACAAACTGACCTTGTTTCCATAGTCATGAAAGGTATTTTAATAATGAAGTAAGCACCCAGCAACTATACGTATTGACAAGTAGTCATGCATTTGTCCTGATGCAACCTTTATTGTACTTGGGCATTGAAATACCTACATTAATACAGTAGCTGCAGCAACCATGGCATAGAAAGCAAATATCTTTGTTCGTGTGAGTACACGTGCAATACAAATGCATATGTGAAGTGCAAAACTTCTCTTGTTTCCTAGGTACCAATGCAGAATATTAAGAAGGAGCTTAACCAGCTAAAATATGAATAGTAAATGTTATATTCATGAAATACAATGTACGTTTTCTATAGCTATAAATCATTTGCTTAGCAATTAATTATAATTAATACCGTTCACTGCTTTTTCATCCACATAATTGTGAATATGTTGATGATAATTTCAATAATATTGCATGAGCTTTCTACAGAAGAAAAATACACACACAATACTGTGCATTTTAATATACCTCTAAATATGTTCTATATTCATTGATGGACCTGAGATATGTGGAAATTTGCTTTCCATATCGTGGTGACTAAGTATCCCACACTTATTAGATATTGCTATAAAAATACATTACTTTGGAAGGTGAGTTACTCTGTCAAAACTAGAATACAAGTGATTCATATGTTTACATGAAACTGGTTCTTACAATAATTTTATTTATGTTCTTAAAGAACAAGAAATATTAAATGTGGCCCATATATAATTCATTCTACGTTTATAAAAAAAAATCTAAAAACCAACATATTTCATTGTATGTTCTTCCTGCCATCCTACAAAAGTTTGCATCAGCACTAATTTGCATAACAAATATGTGAGTAAACAATCTGTGCAATCTAAACTTGTGCAATCGCGTGAGCTGGTAAGCCAACAGGGTCTATTCTTTCTCATTCAGGAGCCGGTATATAAAGACGAAAGAAGTGGCACCGGAGATGCTCAGTGCCGTGATTCATTCACTGCTCCTCTGACTGCAGAAACTAAAGACCAGGATCCAAGGTTAATTTCACTAAGCTATAGAGGCAACCCTGTAATGTATGGGCATACACACACTTGATAGATTGGGGGGAGGCGGGGAACAACGACTGTTGAACACATCTTAAACGAAACATAGAATGATTAACATATGATTTTAGTTTGTCTATCATGCATTTATCGAGCCATCACCCCTATGTACGTGGTGAATAACTGCCCATTGCTGAATGGACTAGGAATTTAGAAGGGGGGCCGAGCGTTCAGCAGGGGCGCTTGGTGCCCTTCAGCCCCCCAACGCTATGTGGCTGAATAGAAGTGTCTAATAGAAGAGTCTAAGAGAGGTGTCTAATAGAGGTGTCTAATGACATCCAGGCTACGAAATGTTATAACCAGCTGCATATCAGCAAAAAATGTTCACAAAACCTAATGCAAAGGACACAATACCTAATCCATTATTGGCAACCTCACTCCCCCCCAATTCACACTGGCTTCTATTGCTGAAAATAAAATACGATCAGAAAATAGTTTAAAATGTAAGTTAAATATTATTCTGTTCCTCAGCTTATTTACTGCTATTATTGTAGGATCTTGTGCATGCATGTGTAGGGTTGTTACGGGAGGGCTGTAGGTGCATGGGATCCAACGGGGAATAAACACAGTGGGCGGAGCTCCGGGAGTACACGGGGGGGGTGCCCGCAGCGACGTCCGCATCAGGCAGCCTGGGGGGTTGTGATCCTGACGGGGGGTATAAAGGGGGAGGACAGAGAGAGCTCGAGGCTCAGTCTGGGAACGAAGGAGGAAGAAGGAAGATCTTCTAGTTAGAAGCCCTGGACTCCCCTCGACGCCGCCCTTGTAAGGGCTGCGGAGGATCGAGCCAGAGGCGTGGTTCCGTGAACCAGGGTCAGTACCCTGGGACTCCGGAGACCGTAGCCCGACTCACCAGTGTCGGGCCAGTTAGCCTCCCCTAGCCCGTTAGTGGAGGACTTGGGAGTAGGTCAGGACTAGCTAGGGTGTATCCCCAGTTATCCGGGTGAGGGGGCCGCTACCCCCTCTAGTGCTGTCCTGTACCGACAAGCTTGAATAAACATACGTGTGCCTCAACCTGGGTGTCCAGCGTACTTACCGGTACTTCATCTGGTGTCAGAAGAACTACGGACATGGAAACACGCCAGACAGCTCGAGCCAGAGTACCGGAGGAGGACACTGCTGAAGTCATTGAGCCCGAGACGGCTCACCAAGACATGGCGCAGCCGGGGGCCGACGCGTTCCTACCGGGGCATCGGCATGAGGAGGGGCCGCAGCCAGACGCGCTACGGCTGGCTCACGAGAGACTGGCGGAGCTACTGTACGCCGCTGCCGCCACGCTGGAAAACATCACGCGGCTGGGGGCTGGTGGTCCACCACGGGGCGAGGGGAGTCGTCGACCTGAGCGCCTTCCCGCCATTTCTGAAGACTCCAACTTTGAATTTCCCGCCATCGTTACGGCAGCTGCAGAGGGCGTGGCCGGGCTCAACCTTGGGTCCGACACCGCTCTCGCTGGGACAGCTGCATCATCACCAGCGGAGGGAGCGTCATCACATCGGCGACAGGCGATTCCATCTGCCATTCGCGCCGACGCACAGCCGAGTCCCGGGAATAACAGCCTGCAGACTTCCAAGGCGAACGCTGCGCTGCAACAACGGCTGCCTCCGCTGAAAGAATTTGTTGGTGCAGAGGGCGACTGGGGCGGCTTCCAGCGACGCTTCATCGCCCACCAAGAAATGGCAAGGTGGTCCGACGATGAAGCCCTCTGCGCGCTGCCGGCGCTCCTCGACGCCGACGCGCTCGCCGCCCTCACATCGGCGCCAAGAGAGAAGCGTTCTACTCTGCCGAGGGCGCTACAACTGCTGGCTGGGGTCTATGGACCATCTGCAGAATGCAGACAGCAGTTCTACGACCGCAAGCGGGGTGAAAAGGAGTCGCCCCTGGCATACAGGACGAGCCTCCTGGCGCTGGCCAAAACGGCTTTTCCCCGTATGGACGACGACGGCGTGGACGCGATGGTCACGGAGAAAATCCTCCTCCTGGCAGACGACCTGGACATCGCTGTCGTCGCACAGGAGGACGCCGAGATGACCTCTCTTCAGGCGGCGCGCCTCCTTCACGCCAACCTTCTGTCCCTGCGGCGGAAAGCCAGCAGGGCATCGGCCGGGCGTGCGGTGGCTGCAGCCACCCTTCAGACGGAGGAGCTCTACGCCGTCGACCACCGACGGCAACAGGCGCAAGGAGCACGGGCGGGCCGGGACGGCTCAAGCCGGTTCGACCGTCCATCGTCTCCACCGGGGGGTCCGCGGTGTTTCAACTGCGGCGTTCGGGGCCATGTCGCCTTGGGGTGCCGCTCGCCTCGACAGCGCGGGACGACGCCTCGACGGGACGCCGGGCCTCCTCCTCCCAAGCTCCAGCAACATGATCCGGCGAGTCGCGGCACCACACATGTTTGGCCAAAGCACCCACCCGTTGCACACTCTCGCACCACAACGAACGGGGGGCCGATGTTGCGTTGCGACGGCCCAACGCGGATCACTGCGGGGACTCGAATCGAGCCCAAACAGTGGTCCGTGTTGGCCCATCGCGTGGTAGCCGCGTCGTCAGGGTCGTCGGCCGTGGTCGGACACATTGACGGGGTAGAGGTACGCATCCTGGTCGATACGGGGGCATCGGCGACAATCATTTCGGAGTTAATTTACAATATTCTGCCTGTACAAAGCCGGCCCTTACTGCCGGTTAACGTCCCATTCTATGCCGCTAACGGGGGCTCTCTGGGCATCATGGGACAGATTCGCGCGCAAATTTGTATCGGGGACATCAAATTGTCGGGGCCGATTTTCGTTTCCTCCTCGCTGGCGGTTCCGTGCCTGCTGGGGACGGATTTCTTAGGCAAAATGCCAATTCGTATTTTGATCGACCAAGGATGCATTGAGCTTCCGTCAGGGCGACGCATGGCCTTCCTGCCTTCCCCTGCGGCGGCTCGGACGGCGTTCGCGACGGTACCGGCGTTCGTCGTCAGAACAGTTAGTGTGCCGCCGGGAGCTCAAATGCTAGTGCCTCTGAAACTTCGTAAGCCCTTCGCTAAGGGCGTAGGGGATCAGGGTGTTTTGCTGGGACCGTCTAGGGCCGGGGTTAGTGCACCTCATTTGATTCCGGCCCAGACCGTCGTAAGAGGGGACGAGGACCCTTTCATCGCGGTCCTCAATGTGGGGTCGCAGACAGTGGTGGTTCCTCAAGGGACGGTGCTCGCTCACGCGACGCCGGTACCCTGCGAGGAACCTGTCGCGAACCATGTTGGCACTGCTTCCCGAATGCTCCCACATTCGGACAGCGATGAAGGGTGGCTCGACGCGCTTTGTGCGGGATCGACGGACCTGACAAATTCAGAGCGCCAACAGCTTAGAACGCTACTGAGGGAATTTTCCGACGTTTTCAGTCGGGATAAATATGATTTGGGTTGCACTCACCTGCTGCGTCACCATATTGACACGGGTGACAGCGCGCCAATTCGCCAAAATCCGTTTCGGTTAAGTCCCGCCGAAAAGGACCATGTCAAATCGGCTGTTGATGACATGTTAGCCGCCGACATAATTTCTCCCTCCACCAGCCCTTGGGGAGCGCCGATCGTCCTGGTTAAAAAGCAGGACGGCTCGTTGCGGTTTTGCGTGGATTTTCGGCGCCTTAATAAAATTTCGGTTGCCGACGCATACCCGCTCCCACGGATGGACGAATCGCTGGACGCCTTGGCGGGAGCGCGATTCTTCTCCACACTAGATTTACTTTCGGGATTCTGGCAGCTTCCTCTGGACGATGATTCTAAGCCTAAAACTGCTTTCCGTACACCGCACGGCCTGTTCCAATTCAACCGGTTGCCGATGGGCTTACACTCAGCGCCGGCAACTTTCCAGCGATTGATGGAATTGGTTTTGGCTGGATTGCAATGGGAATCGTGCCTGATTTATTTGGATGACGTTATTGTCTTTGGTAAAACTTTTGATGAACATCTCCAGAGGTTGCGGGCGGTTTTCCTAAAGATGCGGGCTGCTAATTTGAAATTTAAGCCCCAGAAATGCCATTTGTTACGCGAGTCGGTGCGTTATTTGGGGCACATCGTAGGGCGCTCGGGTATTGCTACCGATCCCGCCAAAACGCAGTGTGTCAGCTCCTGGCCGACTCCCACCTCGGTGGGAGAGGTCAGGAGTTTTATTGGCTTCGCATCATATTACCGACGCTTCGTCGCTAATTTTGCAACGATTGCCAAACCCCTACACGCGTTAACATCTAAAGGGGTTCGGTTCCACTGGGGTCAGGAGGAGGAAGCTGCTTTCTGCTCCCTTCGGGACGCCCTGGTGAAGGCTCCTCCCCTGATTTACCCAGATTTTTCTAGGCCGTTTTTGCTCGACACCGACGCGAGCAACACGGGTATTGGAGGTGTGCTTTCCCAGGTGGTTGACGGCGTGGAACGGGTGGTTGCGTACGGCAGTCGGGTGTTGTCTCCAGCGGAGCAAAGATATTGTGTCACCCGTAGGGAACTGTTGGCAATTGTCTATTTCATCCAACAGTATCGCCCATATCTGTACGGTCGGCATTTCACCGTCCGCACAGATCATGCGGCACTGCAGTACGCCCTGAAGGTTCAACAGCCATCGGGACAATTGTCCCGATGGTTGGAGGTCCTCCAGGATTTCGATTTCGAAACCACCTACCGTAAGGGCGTTCGCCACACCAACGCTGACGCTCTGTCACGGATGCCAACCGCCTCCGAATGCGCATGCCTCCTGGGGTCTGGGCGTTGCAAGCCGGCAGGGGACATGATGGTTCCGGTCCTGGCGGCCGCCGCCAATGACGAAACATTGGTCACCAATGATATCGCGGAACAGGGGAAAGATTCCCTGCTTGGGTTGCCCGTTAATGAATGGGGGCGCCTCCAAATGGAGGATACCTCCCTCCTCGCGTTGCGTCGTCGCGCCGGAGAGAGGGGGCGGGGGACGGGTGAGGCCGACGCTTGGGGCATGCACGCAGGGTTGCTCATGCATTGGGACAGCAAATCCCACCGTCACCGGCTGGTGGTCCCTTCGGGATTACGGGGTAAGGTGGTGTGGGCTGCGCATGAGCGCCTCCTCCACCTGGGGACCCAGAAAACTCTCTCCTTGCTCCAGCTGAATTTTTTTTGGCCAGGCATGACAAGGGATGTCACTGATCTGTTGGCAGCATGCCCTCGGTGTGCGCAGCGCAAACCACCGGCACGGGAGTCGAACCCGCCCTTGCAGTCCATCCAGGTCTCCCGAGTAAATGAACTGGTCGCACTGGACATTCTGGGGCCATTCCCCGCCACCCCCAGGGGTAACAGATATTTGCTTACTGGGGTCGAATATTTTACGCGCTGGCCTATGGCCTGGCCCCTGCCAAATCAGTCGGCAGCAGCCATCGTCGACGCCTTTGTCCAGGGTTATGTCATGAACAAAGGTGCTCCGGAGCGGTTGCTGACCGACCAGGGTAGAAATTTTTCCGGGAAACTCCTAAAACAAGTCTGTGATCTCCTAGGAACGAAAAAAATTCGAACCTCTCCTTATCACCCGCAAACGGACGGGATGGTCGAGCGTCTGCATCGCACCATCTCGTCTATGTTGTCGCAGCAAGTCTCGGACTCACAGACTGATTGGGACTTACAAATTCAAGGGGTTCTAGCGGCATACAGATTGGCTCCCCATGCTGCGACGGGATTTTCACCATTCTTTCTTATGTATGGCCGCGAACCCGACCCACCTGTTCCGGCACAGCTGCAGATCCCCGCGCCGCTGGGTAAAATTAAATTGGATGAACACGTTAAATTTAACCTTGACAAACTGACTGAGGCGCGGGATGCTGCGAGGCTAAATTCTGACAGGCGTCAAAAGGCGAACGAGCGCCTCAGGCTGGCTCGCGCGCACGTGCTGCAGTGGAAGCCGGGGGACAGGGCATGGCTGCACTGTCCCCAGGTACCGCTCGCGACCTCCTCTAAACTCGTGCGCCCGTGGCGGGGCCCCGTCGAGGTTGTCGAGGTTTTGAGGCCTCAGTGCGTTCGAATCAAATGGGGCAGGCGCCGGTGGTTTGTACACCCCTCTAGGCTAAAACCGTTTGTTGCGGTGCGAGGGCCCACTCCACACGCGCGGGGCCAAGCATGTGGGGGGTCGACCGACTCGGAGGGTCCGTCGCTGCTCTCGCCTGATGTGTTGCCGGCTGTCCCACCCACAGGTGCACCGGGAATGACGGGCTCATGCCCTACAACCCACACGGGTGATGCCGACGGTCGCGCCACTTCAATCGCGACCTCATCTCGAAAGGGACAGCCGCCACCGGATGGTCCGCCGTCCGGGGTTGCCCCGTGTGACGGGCCTGCGGCAAGGACGCGCGCTAAGATGCGCAGACTCTTATAATATACAAAAAGAAGAATTTTTTTATTTTTTTTATTTTCACGTGTCATGGTTACTGTATGCTGCGTCGGTGGTGCGCTCCTGCCACATTGTGTGTGTTGTGTTGTGTGTGTGGGCGGGGTGTGTGTGTTGTGGGTGCGTTGTGTGTCGTGGGTGTGCTGTGTGTGCTGGGGGAGTTCCTGGCTAGTTGTATATACGCGCTTTTACGGATTTCGTATTTATACGGGGGGGGGGGGGTGCGTCGGACATTCCCTTCGGGGGTGTGCTTGTTCTTCTTGTTGTTCTTGTTGTTGTTGTTCAATTTGCATTTTGTTGGAAAAAAAAATGAGGCACACACGGGGTTGAGGGGTCAATGTTCCTTTATTGGAATTGTTGCAGCCGGGACGGCTGCGAGCTGTAATGGGGGGAGTGATGTAGGGTTGTTACGGGAGGGCTGTAGGTGCATGGGATCCAACGGGGAATAAACACAGTGGGCGGAGCTCCGGGAGTACACGGGGGGGGTGCCCGCAGCGACGTCCGCATCAGGCAGCCTGGGGGGTTGTGATCCTGACGGGGGGTATAAAGGGGGAGGACAGAGAGAGCTCGAGGCTCAGTCTGGGAACGAAGGAGGAAGAAGGAAGATCTTCTAGTTAGAAGCCCTGGACTCCCCTCGACGCCGCCCTTGTAAGGGCTGCGGAGGATCGAGCCAGAGGCGTGGTTCCGTGAACCAGGGTCAGTACCCTGGGACTCCGGAGACCGTAGCCCGACTCACCAGTGTCGGGCCAGTTAGCCTCCCCTAGCCCGTTAGTGGAGGACTTGGGAGTAGGTCAGGACTAGCTAGGGTGTATCCCCAGTTATCCGGGTGAGGGGGCCGCTACCCCCTCTAGTGCTGTCCTGTACCGACAAGCTTGAATAAACATACGTGTGCCTCAACCTGGGTGTCCAGCGTACTTACCGGTACTTCACATGCAAGATGAAGCTCTTTATTCTGTTGCTGACAGCCACTGTTGCTCAAAGGTAAGTGCTTTAAGTTGGAAAATATATTTAATCCAAATAAAATGTTAGCGAATCTGTGAGTAGACAAAAAAAAGATTCTCAAACAATGTGCCACAGGAATATCCTGGTTAACATAACTTTTCCACTAAAAATTTTTGAAAGCATTAACATTTTAAAGACGGTCATGATTTGCTATTTTTTTATGTTTAAAATGTATTTTCCCTAAAATATTTAACATTTACAAGCAGTACTGAAGAGATAACCGTAATTCAGTAGTTACTGCACTTTGTTATGAATCTAGTTACTTGAGTATGAATCCCGGCCTATTATCACTGGCAAGTGTTTTATGAACCCATTCTGGGTCACCCATTCACCAACCGACAGTGTCCATTGTGGTTAAGTATGGTCAGATAGCCTCATGACTGACACCCCATGGGGAGGTCTTCATCCAGCAGTGGGTTAAAAAGGAGCGGTGCATTCTGCTAAATATAGTAGTACTATTATGCAGTGCTGGGAATATTACATTTAAATAGTATCTGATGTGTTGAGGTTCTTTAAAAATGTAAAAGAAAATTGGTATTTTATGAGTCTATAAAATGTTATTATCTTGCCATCCTATTTTGTAATTGTAAAGTAAATTTGTTGCCCATCTGTTTTTGAATGAACACAAGTACTTATCGATGTTTGCACTCACAAAAAATTATCACAGCAAACACATACAATGTTGTTTGTATTGTTCTGTCCATGGTTGGATATGTTGAACATGATCTTTTATTGGCTCAAAACTTAGTGGCCTTCTTATTAATGTATTATTAAATATCCGAAAGTAAAATTTCATTGAATGATCCAATGGCTATAGAGTATCAGCAAATCTGGAACAGTTCATATTTGCTAATTTCATCTTTATCCCTTAGTTTCTCCAATCCAATTTTAAGAAAACATAATTTCGCTGTGAATACATTTTTGGCAAAAGAATGGCACTTTTTCCTGCTTCCCTCTGCATCTTTATAAAAAGTGTTCACCTCGTTTGTTGATTGATGGTCACGATGTTAGCTTGGTGTTCAGTTTGACCAGTCAATATTATTTGAGGCACAAATATCTAAGGTGGTTAAAATGAACTTTTTCTACCTCAGAAATATTGGCAAAACGCATCACTTTCTGTCACATGCTAACTTGGAGAGACTTGTGCCATGCTTTTGTATAATCAAGACTCGATTACTGCAACACATTACTGGTTGTGATTTCAATAAAAGTACTGCGCAGACTACAGATTGTTCAGAACGCAGCCGCTAGAATTCTTAGACAGACACCATTCCATGGCCACCAGTCATCTCATCTCTTCATTGGCTACCAGTCAAATTTGGGAGTGGATTTTAACATGCTATTAACCGATAAGGCTTTAAAAGGGCTCACCCCACATTATTTGCAGAAACTAACACATATATTATTCCATCCAAGGTCCTTAAGATCTTCTGATCTCCAACTGCTCAGCACTCCCAGGTCAAGGTTGTGCTCTTTTAGTGATAGGGATTTTGTTAGCGTGGCACCCAAGTTTTGGGACGCCTTGTCACTTGAAATCAGGTAATCGGAGTCGGTAGATATATTTAGGTCTGCTTTGAAAACCCATCTCTTTAGAGTAGCCTTCCCTCTTTGGTTTGGTAGGTTGCCCTGGTTCTGTTTTTGTTTCCTATCTTCATGAATTTCAATTGGTATCCTAGGATGGAATGTGCATCATAAATTTGAATTATTATAAAATTTCATGTTAATTCTTTATGTAATGTTTTAAAAAGTGGAATGATGACCAAAACTGCTTCACAACTCCAATTAGCGACCTACAATGTGAATTACCTAGCTACTACATGAAAACAATACCTCTTGGACATGTACATTTTTACAGATTTATATGTTTTATGTGTGATTGCAAAATAACACATCTATATCGTATGCACATTACACTTTTTTTGTTACTGCCATTCCACTTGCTTTCAGCCAGGAATATTAACGACACATTCACAGTTACTTTTTAAGTGCATTAAGTTTTGGAATCTGTATTTGAATGTTATATTTATTCACCCAGCATGTATGCATATTTGTTTACTGTAGTGAGGCTAATACACATGATCTGTATGCCTTCACCTACCAGCGCCACATACCTTGCGACCTTTCCGCATTGGTATGGGGATGCACGGACGAGGTCAGATTTTGCCATGGGCTTCTCACTATTGCCAGGACCTGGTAATGAGACCCTCGTCAATGTGACCTTCGACATCGCGTCACGTGGTATCAAGAAAGAACTTGACAACCTGAGTGTGGGTAAGAGCTTGGGTGTGTGTGGGGGTATTGGGAGCAAAGTCCAGTCGGCAGAACAAAAATGCAGTCCGGTTCCGTAAAATGTAAAGGAGCGATTTAACTCGAACGTAACTGTTGTATGTGTTTAAAAACAATTGAATTGTGCAACAGCCCACATGTTGAACCAAGGGATAGTCAAATCCAGCCCTCCAGGAATGCACAACCTTAGCACCCGATTCAGTACTTCCAAGGTTGTGAATGCCTGTGCGCTCCGTTTAAATGTTAGTTCCTTTTCACCTACTTAAAAATGCTGGTCTGTCTCCACTAAATTCGGGATTCAAACTAGACATTCAATTTGGCAAAGCAACGTACCCCAACACTGCTTTATTTGTGCCCCTGAATGAATGACAATCGCTATTCTCAACTAAGCAGTGGTGACATCACCACCGTGCTTGCGACAGGCTAGGTGCACCTTGAGGCCATGTGAAGTGTATTAGGCTAACTGGAAAGTCAAGGGTCAGATCCAGGGGTTATGGATGGACTCACTGAGGTGACTGGAAGATGCACCACCAGTGCTCCACTTTGTCAACGCACTGTTTTATCCATAAGAGGTTTTAAACTCACTGTGTTTTAGTCGCCCAGTGTTCTGCTCATTGTTATGAGCAGCACTCCTCTGCACTCCACTGTTGTCGAAGGACGACTGACTCCAGCTGCTCAGTTGTGTCGTTCACGAACCTCAACAGGTCGATCTTGACACCACTGGTACCAGTCATCGGCAAGTTCAATCAGCTCCATATAATTGTGGACCTTATTAGCCCATCTGTTTTATAGCCTGTACCATGCCCATTTAGCCCCCTCTAACTAGCAAAGTATATTCTCCTTAGGCATGCGGCTCGGCATGTATAGTCATCAGCATACATACCATGCTTAACAAAGAGGAGGGCATTTATCAGGCCCCCATTGCATCTGTGTGTCCACAACATTCTCTTCAGCATGCTTGGCAAGGCGATGTGAAATTATCCTTGCCAGGACCACTCCCAACACTCTGAGGAAGGTGATGCCCTGGTAGTTGTTGCAATCAGTATGTTCCCCTTTATTGGAAATAGGGACCACCTGGGCATCCTTACAATTCTGCAGAACCTGTCCTTTGCCAGAAAGTTGTAATGATGTCATGCAAGGTCTCAGCAAAGTCAACCCCACCTTGCTTCATGGTGTTATCTGGGCTAAGGGATTTTCCCTCCCTCGAAACCTCACAAACGCTCAGCAAACACCATAGCCTGTCCCTGGGGTCCGAGATCAGATCAACATTGTTTCCTTTATGGATGGTAACAGGTGTGGTTCTGCAAGTTACTTTTTTATGGAATTAAAGATGAGTGATTTATGATTGAGCTTTATTGAGACAGTTTCCATCTCATCACCAACTCACGATCACTATTCACGTCTCTCTGAACCTCCGAGCGAAGGCTGGGCTAAGCAACCTCATTCTCAGAAGTGGGACGTTGTAAATAACTGGAATACATCCTTTGTCATCCAGGGCATCTGGGGAAGTTTGGACCGCGTACCCAATGCAGCCATTGCCGCTGCATGAGCCACATGAGGTGGAGGGGGGGAAGACGATGCCAATCCCACCTGCAAGCGATAATAATATGTTCACTTGCAACCTTCATAAAGTAGCTTAGACCAGGTTGTTGTGGTTTTTGAATTGTGTCATAGAGGGATACCCACCACCGCAATGGAAGTATGGCAGGCACATCTTACAGATGACCAGCCGATGGTCAGTGGGCAAATCAGCTCCATGGTAGTTTCTAGTATCAAGGACATGGGCTCGCTTTCACTGTTTGGTAACTTTATAGTCCAGCAGATGTTCTTGCTTGAAACTGGCATGCATCCATGATGTTATATGCATGTACTGATGCTGGAACAGTGAGTTGTTGATTACAAGCCCATTGGCTGTATAGAAGCCTAGCAGCCTTCCAATCACTCTGCCTCTGTCATGATCCAATCAGGCATTAAAGTAACCCAACAAGATTACTCTATTCTAAGAGGCAACTTTAGCTGCCTTATCTTTCTTCTTACCTATAAACGTCACTTTTTGTCTGTCTGTCTGTCCGTCTGTCCGTCTGTCTGTCTGTGTACGATCGCTTGCGAGGGATTTGGCGCTCGGGCCGTGGGGTTTAGGACGAAATTTTTTTGCCGGGAGGCACGTCCCGTGCCCCGCGGTGGGAATAGGCATTTCCGTTTTTTCGTCCGTCGCCTTTAAAGTGGTCCAATTATCGATATAGTGAGATTTCTCTTTATTTATTTATTTACTACTAGCGGAAGTACCCAGCGTTGCCCGGGTCAAAAATATATTTCTTAAAAAAGCCCGGTGGGCCGTTTGTACATTTCTATACCAACAAATATATAAGAGGCTTGCACAAAAGATGTGGTTCCAGACATACAGTCCCCTGGCATCTACAAACTAAGTTGCCTCTGTGGTAGCAGTTACATTGGGGAAACCAAACGACATGTCTCGGACCGCATCCGTGAACATAAAGCAGACCTGAAACACGGTAGGACAAACACCTCAGCCTTGGCAGATCACTGTTACAACTCAGTGGGCTCACATGACATTGACTTCTCCAAGAAAGAGGTTATCTGCAAGCCATCTGGCTATCATGAGAGATTCGTTCATGAGGCGATCCACATATACAAACACAGAGACAATTTCAACCGAGAAGATGGATTCTGGCTTAGCAATCATTGGAAGGACGTAATAAACCATTTCGGATCTTAACTGATTGTGTTCACGTTTACGGTGACTTTCCACTCACTGGCATTGTATTCTCCGCAGGGAATGGATTATTTGCTCCGCTGCAAGTTTCCCCTCACGACTCACCCATTGACACGACGGTCAATGGTACAGTGTATAATAACAAATAGTATAACATTTATATGCTTAATACAATGTACAAAGTAATATATAATATCGTAATTGTATGGTAAACATATAGCAGTGTGATACACATTAGGGTGGGTGGAATAATACATAGTGTTATATTAAAATGTATAAGGTATAGGGTGGTTTATAGCAATACAGTATATAATTTAATGTTGGGTTTGTCTATGGCAGTATATAGTACGGTGTATGCTCGTGTGATGTAAGGGAATAAAGTTTATATGGAAGCATATTATATAATTTTTACGACGTAGAATTGTAATGTATTACTTGCTGTTAGTAACTCAGCTTATTGTAGAGTATAGTAAGTATACTGATGATGCTATGCAGTTTATACTTTAGTTTTTTATGTTGTTTATACTTTAGTTTTCTACGTGGTTGTTTAGTAACTGCAGCTACATACTATTAACATTCCTTTCCTTTGTTAATGCTACTCCCTGCACCCTCCCTTGGTGCTGCTGATCCTGCATAATGCATGGGCATAATATGACTTTGAAACCCCCCCGCCCACCTCCTACGCATTTCCCATGAATATGCTAAATTCCTCTTGATATGCACATTCTTTTTGTTAAGGCGCTCTTCTTCCACCTCCAACCCAGCTTATATATAAGCTCCTAGCTTGGCAGTGTCTCATTCTTCACCTGAAGACGGCTGCTTGCGTTGTAGCCGAAACGTCGTGAGAATTATTTTATTTTATCATGTTTTATTTTTATTATTTTATTACTTCCCTTCTACGTGACTTTACCGAAAGAACCAAGAAGATGAATCCCTGCAGTCACGAAAGCTTTAAATCAGTATTTAGTGACTGTAGTAACTACTGACCATAGTAGCATTTCCTGGGCCTACAGTAGTATCTACCGACTATATAGTCGTAATGACTAACTGCATAGTATCTGCTGACTCTATAGTAGTATCCACTGACTATAGTAGTAACTACTAACTCTATAGCAGTATCTACTCACTCTATAATAGTATCTACTGACTCTAGTAGCTACTCACCGTGGTAGTATGTACTGACTGTATAGTAGTATATACTGACTGTAGCAGTATTGTCTGACTGTAGTGGTATATATACTGACTGTTTTATATAGCAGTATCTACCAACTCGATAGCAGTATCTACTATCAATACAGCAGTGTATACCGACTGAGGTGGTACCTGCTATCACTACAGCAGTGCATACTGACTGGTGGTACCTGCTATTATTACAGCAGTACACACTGTGTTGGTACCTGCTATGATTACAGCAGTGCATATTGTGTTGGTACCTGCTATTATTACAGCAGTACATACTGTGTTGGTACGTGCTAGGATTACAGCAGTGAATATTGTGGTGGTACCTGCTATGATTAAAGCAGTGCATATTGTGGTGGTACCTGCTATGATTACAGCTGTGCATATTGTGGTGGAACCTGCTATGATTACAGCAGTGCATATTGTGGTGGTACCTGCTATGATTACAGCTGTGCATACTGACTGATGGTACCTGCTATGATTACAGCAGTGCATACTGACTGGTGGTACCTGCTATGATTACAGCAGTGCATATTGTGGTGGAACCTGCTATGATTACAGCAGTGCATATTGTGGTGGAACCTGCTATGATTACAGCAGTGCATATTGTGGTGGTACCGGCTATGATTACAGAAGTGCATATTGTGGTGGTACCTGCTATGATTACAGCAGTGCATATTGTGGTGGAACCTGCTATGATTACAGCAGTGCATATTGTGGTGGAACCTGCTATGATTACAGCAGTGCATACTTACTGTGATGGTACCTGCTATGATTACAGCAGTGCATACTGCTGTGGTGATACCTGCTATGATTACAGCAGTGCATACTTACTGTGGTGGTACCTGCTATGATTACAGCAGTGCATACTGCTGTGGTGATACCTGCTATGATTACAGCAGTGCATATTGTGGTGGTATCTGCTATGATGAGAGGAGTACATATTGTGGTGGTGGAACCTGCTATGATGACAGCAGTACATACCGAGTGTGGTGGTACCTGCTCAGATGAGAGCAGTACGTACTGTGGTGGTGGTACCTGCTATGATTACAGCAGTGCATATTGACTGTACTCCCCACTCACCCTCACCATTCACCACTCACAGCTCACCCTCACCACTCATCCTCACCACTCACACTCACCACTCACTACTCACCACTCACCTTCACAACTCACCACTCACCAATCTCCCTCACCACTCACCCTCACCACTCACCCTCACCACTCACCAATCACCACTCACCCTCACCACTCACCCTCAACACTAACCCTCACCACTAACCCTCACCACTCTCCCTCACCACTCACCCTCACCACCCTTCCTCACCACTCACTCTCACCATTCAACTCACCATTCAGCCTCAGCACTCGCCATCACCACTCACCCTCACCACTCACCACTCACCATCACAACCACCACTCACCCTCACCACTCACCCTCACTACTCACCACTCATCCTCACCAATCACCACTGACCAATCACCACTCACCCTCACCACTCTCCACTAACCCTCACCACTCAACCTCACCACTCACCACTCACCCTCACCACTAACCACTCTCTCACCCCTCACCACTCACCACTCACCACTCACGATCACCATTCACCTTCACCACTCACGCTCACCACTCACTAATCACCACTCACAACCGCCACTCACCCTCACCCTAACCACTCACCCTCACCACTCACCCTCACCCTCAAAACAAACGCTCACCCTCACCGCTCACCACTCACCCTCACCACTCACCCTCACCATTCATCCTCACCAATCACCACTCACCCTCACCACTCACCCTCACCAATCACCACTCACCCTCACCGCTCACCCTCACTGCTCACCCTCACCGCTCAGCACTCACCCTCACCACTCACGCTCACCACTCACCACTCACGCTCACCACTCACCACTCACCATTACCACTCACCCTCACCACTCACTAATCACCACTCACAACTGCCACTCACCCTCACAACTCACCATCACCACTCACCCTCACAACAACCACTCACCCTCACAACAACCACTCACCCTCACCGCTAAACCACTCACCCTTACCACTCACCCTCACCACTCACCACCCATCCTCACCAATCACACCCTCACCAATCACCACTCACCCTCACTGCTCACCCTCACTGCTCACCCTCACCACTCACCCTCACCACTCACCACTCACGCTCACCCTCACCATTCACCCCTCACTAATCACCACTCACAACCGCCACTCACCCTCACCACTCACTCACCCTCACCACTCACCCTCACCACTCACCCTAACTACTCACCACTCATCCTCACCAATCAAACCCTCACCAATCACCACTCACCCTCACCACTCACGCTCACCGCTCACCCTCACCACTCACCACTCACGCTCACCACTCACCCTCACCACTCACCCCTCTCACCACTCATGCTCACCACTCACCCTCACCAATCATCCTCACTACTCACCACTCACCCTCACCACTCACTCTCACCACTCACGCTCACCACTCACCCTCACCACTCACCCTCACCACTCACCCCTCTCCCTCACCACTCACCCTCACCACTCACCCCTCTCCCTCACCACTCACGCTCACCACTCACCCTCACCACTCTTCCTCACCACTCTTCCTCACTCCTCACCACTCACGCTCACCACTCACCCTCACCACTCACTAATCACCCTCACCACTCACTACTCACCCTCACCACCACTACTCACCCTCACCACTCTCCCTCACCAATCACCCTCACCATTCACCCCTTTCCCTCGCCACTCACGCTCACCGCTCAGCCTCACCACTCACCGCTCACCACTCACCCTCACCACTCACCCCTCTCACCACTCACGCTCACCACTCACCCTCACCAATAATCCTCACTACTCACCACTCACCCTCACCACTCACTCTCACCACTCACGCTCACCACTCACCCTCACCACTCACCCTCACCACTCACCCCTCTCCCTCACCACTCACCCTCACCACTCACCCCTCTCCCTCACCACTCACGCTCACCACTCACCCTCACCACTCTTCCTCACCACTCTTCCTCACTCCTCACCACTCACGCTCACCACTCACCCTCACAACTCACTAATCACCCTTACCACTCACTACTCACCCTCACCACCACTTCTCACCCTCACCACTCTCCCTCACCAATCACCCTCACCATTCACCCCTTTCCCTGACCACTCACGCTCACCACTCACCCTCACCAACCATCCTCACCCTCACCACCACCACTCTCCCTCACCACTCACCCTCACCTTAACCACTCACTCTCACCACTCACCCTCTCCACTCACCCTCAGCACTCACCCTCACCACTCACCACTCACCCTCACCACTCACCCTCACCATTCACCCTCACCACTCTCCCCTCACTCTCACCACTCATCCTCACCACTCACCACTCACCTTCACCACTCACTCTCACCACTCACCCTCACCACTCACCCTTTCTACTCAACCTCACCACTTACCACTCACCTTCTCCACTCACCCTCACCACTCACCAGACACCCTCACCACTCACCCTCACCACTCTTCTTCACTACTCACCCTCACCTTCACCACTCACCCCTCAATACTCACCACTCACCCTCACTACTCACCCTCACCACACACCGCTCTCCCTCTCCACTCACCCTCACCGCTCACCCTCACCAATCACCGTCACTGTGGTGGTGGTACCTGCTATCATGACAGTAGTACAAGCTGACGTTTTGTATGTGTAATGTCAAAAGCTAAATTAGTGAATGTGTGTGTCTGTAAGAAATCTTAAGCATACTTGGCGACACGTAAGCAAGTTTTTTTAAAAACGGGTAATAGGGGTGGTGATGGTGAGGGTGAGTGTTGAGGGTGAGTGATGAGTGGTTAGGGTGAGTAGTAAGGGTGAGTAGTGAGGGTGAGTGGTGAGCGTGAGTGGTGAGTGGTGAGCGTGACTGGTGAGTGGTGAGGGAGAGTGATGAGGGTGAGTGTGGTGAGTGGTGAGGGTGATTAGTGAGCGTGAGTGGTGGGGGTGAGTGGTGAGGGTGAGTAGTGATTGGTGAGGGTGTGATTGGTGAGGATGAGTGGTGAGTAGTGAGGGTGAGTGGTGAGGGTGAGTGGCGGTTGTGAGTGGTGATTAGTGAGTGGTGAGGGTGAGTGGTGAGCGTGAGTGGTGAGTGGTGAGGGTGAGCGGTGATTGGTGAGGGTGTGATTGATGAGGATGAGTGGTCAGTAGTGAGGGTGAGTGGTGAGGGTGAGTGGTGGTTGTGAGTGGTAATTAGTGAGGGGTGAGTGGTGAGGGTGAGCGGTGACGATGAGCAGTGAGGGTGAGCAGTGAGGGTGAGTGGTAAGGGTGAGTGGTGAGCGGTGAGTGGTTGTTGTGAGGGTGAGTGGTGAGGATGAGTGGTGAAGGTGAGTGGTGAGAGTGAGTGGTGAGTGTGAGTGGTGAGGGTGAGTGGCGGTTGTGAGTGGTGATTAGTGAGTGGTGAGGGTGAGTGGTGAGGGTGCGTTGTGAGCGTGAGTGGTGAGGGTGAGTGGTGAGCGTGAGTGGTGAGGGTGTGTGGTGAGGGTGAGTGGTGAGCGTGAGTGGTGAGTGGTGAGGGTGAGCGGTGATTGGTGAGGGTGTGATTGATGAGGATGAGTGGTCAGTAGTGAGGGTGAGTGGTGAGGGTGAGTGGTGGTTGTGAGTGGTAATTAGTGAGGGGTGAGTGGTGAGGGTGAGCGGTGACGATGAGCAGTGAGGGTGAGCAGTGAGGGTGAGTGGTAAGGGTGAGTGGTGAGCGGTGAGTGGTTGTTGTGAGGGTGAGTGGTGAGGATGAGTGGTGAAGGTGAGTGGTGAGAGTGAGTGGTGAGTGTGAGTGGTGAGGGTGAGTGGCGGTTGTGAGTGGTGATTAGTGAGTGGTGAGGGTGAGTGGTGAGGGTGCGTTGTGAGCGTGAGTGGTGAGGGTGAGTGGTGAGCGTGAGTGGTGAGGGTGTGTGGTGAGGGTGAGTTGTGAGTGTTGAGTGATGAGTGGTGAGGGTAAGGGGTGAGAGAGTGGTTAGTGGTGAGGGTGAGTGGTGAGGGTGGGTGGTGAGGGTTAGTGGAGAGAGGTGAGGGTGAGTGGTGATTGGTCAGTGGTGATTGGTGAGGATGAGTGGTGAGTAGTGAGGGTGAGTGGTGAGTTGAATGGTGAGAGTGAGTGGTGAGTGAGAGTGGGGAGTGGTGAGGGTGAGTGGCGAGGCTGAGTGGTGAGGCTGAATGGTGAGTTGAATGGTGAGAGTGAGTGGTGAGGGAGAGTGAGGAGTGGTGAGGGTGAGTGGTGAGGGTGAGTGGTGAGGGAAAGTGGTGAGGGTTAGTGGTGAGGGTGAGTGGTGAGGGTGAATGGTGAGTGCTGAGGGTGAGTGGAGAGGGTGAGTGGTGGGGGTGAGTGGTGAGTGGTGAGGGTGAGTGGTTGTTGTGAGGGTGAGGTTGAGTGGTGAGGGTGAATGGTGAGAATGAGTGGTGAGGGTGAGTGGTTAGGGTGAGTGGTGAGGGTGAGTGGCGGTTGTGAGTGGTGATTAGTGAGTGGTGAGGGTGAGTGGTGAGGGTCAGTGGTGAGTGGTGAGGGTGAGTGGTGAGCATGAGTGGTGAGGGTGAGTGGTGAGGTTGAGTGGTGAGTCTGAATGGTGAGTTGAATGGTGAGAGTGAGTGGTGAGGGGTGAGTGGTGAGGGGTGAGTGGTGAGGGTGAGTGGTGAGGGTGAGTGGTGAGGGTGAGTGGTGAGGGAGATTGTGAGTGGTGAGTTGTGAGGGTGAATGGTGAGGCTGAATGGTGAGTTGAATAGGGAGAGTGGTGAGTGGTGAGGGTGAGTGGTGAGTGGTGAGGGTGAGTTGTGAGTACTGAGGGTGAGTGGAGAGGGAGAGTGGTGAGGGTTAGTGGTGAGGGTGAGTGGTGAGTGGTGAGGATGAGTGGTGAGTAGTGAGGGTGAGTGGTGAGGCTGAATGGTGAGTTGAATGGTGAGAGTGAGTGGTGAGGGAGATTGGTGAGGGTTAGTGGTGAGGGTGAGTGGTGAGGGTGAGTGGTGAGGGTGAGTGGTGAGGGTGAGTGGTTAGGGTGAGTGGTGAGGGTGAGTGGCGGTTGTGAGTGATGATTAGTGAGTGGTGAGGGTGAGTGGTGAGCGTGAGTGGTGAGTGGTGAGGGTGAGTGGTGAGAGTGAGGGGTGAGAGAGTGGTTAGTGGTGAGGGTGAGTGGTGAGGTTGAGTGGTGAGGCTGAATGGTGAGTTGAATGGTGAGAGTGAGTGGTGAGGGAGAGTGGTGAGGGTTAGTGGTGAGGGTGGATGGTGAGGGTAAGTGGTGAGAGTGAGTGGTGAGGGAGATTGGTGACGGGTGAGTTGTGAGGGTGAATGGTGAGGGTAAGTGGTGAGTGTGAGTGGTGAGGATGAGTGGTGAGGGTGTGCTGTGAGTGGTGAATGGTGAGGGTGAGTGGTGAGTGCAGTCAATATGCACTGCTGTAATCATAGCAGGTACCACCACCACAGTATGTTCTGCTCTTATCAGAGCAGGTACCACCACACTCGGTATGTACTACTGTCATCATAGCAGGTTCCACCACCACAATATGTACTCCTCTCATCATAGCAGATACCACCACAATATGCACTGCTGTAATCATAGCAGGTACCACCACATCAGTATGCACTGCTGTAATCATAGTATCTACCACCACAGTCAGTATGCACTGCTGTAATCATAGCAGGTTAGTGGTGAGAGTGAGTGGTGAGGGTGAGTGGTGAGGGTTAGTGTTGAGGGGTGATTGGTGGTGGTGAGGGTGAGTGGTGAGGGTGAGTGGTGAGCATGAGTGGTGAATGGTGAGGGTGAGTGGTGAGGGTGAGTGGTGATGGTGAGTAGTTAGTGTGAGTGGTGATGGTGAGTGGTGAGTGGTGAGGGTGAGGGGTGAGTGGTGAGGGTGAGTGGTGACAAAGAGTGGTGAAGTTGAGTGGCGAGTAGTAAGGGTGAGTGGTGAGGGTGAGGGATAGTGGTGAGGGTGAGTGGTAAGGGTGAGTGGTGAGGGTTAGTGGTGAGGGTGAGTGGTGAGGGTTTGTGGTGATGGTGAGTGGTGATGGTGAGTGGTGAGGGTGAGTGGTGAGGGTCAGTGGTGAAGGTGAGTGGTGAAGGTGAGTAGTGAGTAGTGAGGATGAGTGGTGAGTGGTGAGGGTGATTAGTGAGTAGTGAGGATGAATGGTGAGTGGTGAGGGTGATTAGTGAGTAGTGAGGGTGAGTTGTGAGGGTGAGTGGAGAGAGAGAGAGGGTGAGTGGTGAACGTGAGTGGTGAGTATTGTCAAAGCCCGGTGGGCTTTGACAATACCTTAGTATCTGTATATATATGTAAGGTTATTAACAAATATATTTTTCACGCAGGCAACGCCGGGTACTTCTGCTAGTAGTAAATAAATAAATAAAGAGAAATCGCACTAAATCGATAATTGGTCGGATTTAAAGTTTAGAGACGAAACATCGGAAATGCCTATTCCCACCGCGGGGCCGGGGGCGTGCCCACCGGCAAAATTTTATCTCGGCGAACCCCACGGTCCGAGAGCCAAATCACCCGCAAGTGAGCGTACGCAGACAGACGGACAGACAGACAGACATACAGACAAAAAATGAATTATATAGGTTAGATTGCCGACCGGCACGTGACGAAGCACGCCGTTGCGCATGCGCGAGACGCTGACCAGGGCGGTTGCGCCTGGCAACGGGCAACAACGCCGTCGCTGCGGGGTGGACGCCATTTTTTATTCCCGTTAAAAATATGCACACGCATTAACACGCGATGCTGAGGTAAATACATCAAAGTTTCACGTCCCCCCCACCCCAATGTGTGCACTTACTATTATAGGGTCGGTAGATAATAAAATTATAGCTATTAGACAGTATTTTTGTAGCGCGGGGGGGTGGGGGGTAGCGGCCCAGCCCCCAGCCTCGCCCGGCTGGGCAATCTAGGCGAGGCCGGAGGCTCTGCACGGTACTAGGCCTCGACACCCCACACTTGTCAGGCGAGGACTTTGTGCTATAAACTCGATATACCCAGCGTTGCCCGGGGGAAAAATACATTTAAAATCTTCTGAAAACTTTAAAACATAACATACCAATGAAAATACAAGTGTGTAATTAAAATTTTAAACCCGACCGAGCCAAGAATCGATTCTCTGAATCGCGCAAAGGAATCGAAAGTTGTAGACTCCTTTAGAATCGGCCGATTCCCGTTTACTATAAGTTGGTTATAGAGTAGATATAAACTGCTACGAACGGGAAATATCCGGCGTTGACCGGGGCAAAAATATAATTAAAAACTTCTGAAAACTTTAAAACATAACATACCAATGAAAATAAAACTCTGTAATTCAAAATGTAAACCCCCAATACGCCAGAAATCGATTCTTTGAATCCCGCAAAGGATTCATCGAAGGTTGTCGATGACTTTAGAATCGCCCTATTCCCGTTTTAAAATCTGCATGTCGCCAAATTTGCTTAACATTTCCAACAGACACACACATTCACACATTTAGCTTTTACATTTAACATACAAAACGTCCGCATGTACTGCTGTCATCATAGGCAAAAATATATACACCCTCACCACTCTCCCTCACCACTCACACCACTCACCATCACTCACACTCACCACTCACCCTCACTACTCACCCTCACCACGACTACTCACCCTCACCACTCTCCCTCACCACTCTCCCTCACCACTCTCTCACCACTCATCCTCACCACCACCACTCACCCTGACCACTCACCACTCACCCTCACCACTCACCCACAACACTCACCCTCACCACTCACCACTCACTCTCACTACTCACCCTCACCACCACCACTCACCCTGACCACTCACACTCAACACTCACCCTCACCACCACCACTCACCCACAACACTCACCCTCACCACCACCACTCACCCTCACCACTCACCACTCACCCTCACCACTCACCACTCACACTCACCACCTCACCACTCACCCCTCTCCCTCACCACTCACCCTCACTACTCACCACTCATCTTCACCACTCACGCTCACCACTCACCCTCACCACTCACCCCTCTCCCTCACCACTCACCCTCACCACTCACCCTTCTCCCTCATCACTCACGCTCACCATTCACCCTCACCACTCACCCCTCTCCCTCACCACTCACGCTCACCACTCACCCTCACCACTCACCCCTCTCCCTCACCACTCACCCTCACCACTCACCCCTCTCCCTCACCACTCACCCCTCTCCCTCAATACTTATGCTCACCACTCACCCTCACCACTCACCCTCACCACTCACCCTCACCACTCACCCCTCTCCCTCACCACTCACCATCACCACTCACCCCTCTCCCTAACCACTCACGCTCACCACTCACCCTCACCACTCACCCTCACCAATCATCCTCACTACTCACCACTCACCCTCACCACTCACCCTCACCACTCACCACTCACTCTCACCACTCACGCTCACCACTCAACCTCACCACTCACCACTCACCCCTCTCCCTCACCACTCACCCTCAAAAAGGTGTCAATTTTGTTGGCAGAAAAAAGAGGAAAACCCCTTTTAGTATATTTTGGTACTGGCAAAGGAGGTCCCATGATGTAGCTGCTCACCCCGAGCTCTCATTACTCTGATAGTGCGTTGTCTTTGAACTGTGCGCCTTTTGGTGTCATCTGGTTGAACACCATATGAGACTAGGCTCTAAAGAAAGCTGTCTCTGGTGTGGGCCAATCAGTTTCAAGGACAATGCATACATTATCAGAGTATTGTTTTTTGTTTGCATTTGACTGCAAGTATTGTGGTTAATGTAAGCATGATTCCTTGCAAAAAGGTGTCAGTTTTGTTGCCAGAAAAAAGGAGAAAAACCCTATTAGTATATTTTGGTACTGGCAAAGGAGGTCCCATGATGTAGCTGCTCACCCCGAGCTCTCATTACTCTGATAGTGCGTTGTCTTTGAACTGTGCGCCTTTTGGCGTCATCTGGTCGAACACCATATGAGACTAGGCTCTAAAGAAAGCTGTCTCTGGTGTGGACCAATCAGTTTCAAGGACAATGCATAAATTATCAGAGTATTGTTTTTTGTTTGCATTTGACTGCAAGTATTGTGATTAATGTAAGCATGATTCCTTGCAAAAAGGTGTCAGTTTTGTTGCCAGAAAAAAGGGGAAAACCCCTATTAGTATATTTTGGTACTGGCAAAGGAGGTCCCATGATGTAGCTGTTCACCCCGAGCTCTCATTACTCTGATAGTGCGTTGTCTTTGAACTGTGCGCCTTTTGGCGTCATCTGGTCGAACACCATATGAGACTAGGCTCTAAAGAAAGCTGTCTCTGGTGTGGACCAATCAGTTTCAAGGACAATGCATAAATTATCAGAGTATTGTTTTTTGTTTGCATTTGACTGCAAGTATTGTGATTAATGTAAGCATGATTCCTTGCAAAAAGGTGTCAGTTTTGTTGCCAGAAAAAAGGGGAAAAACCCTATTAGTATGGTTATAGAGTTGTTTAAATGTAGGCAGTAGAAATAGTTATTAAGCTGGGTGAGTGTACTGGCAGTCAATAATGTAGACTGTAGCCTGGTTATTAAGCTGAGTGAGTGTACTGGCAGTCTATAATGTAGACTGTAGCCTGGTTATTAAGCTGAGTGAGTGTACTGGCAGTCTATAATGTAGACTGCAGCCTGGTTATTAAGCTGAGCTAGTGTACTGGAAGTCTATAATGTAGACTGCACAAATAGTTATTAAGCTGGGTGAGTGTACTGGCAGTCTATAATGTAGACTGTAGCTTGGTTATTAAGCTGAGTTAGTGTACTGGCAGTCTATAATGTAGACTGCACAAATAGTTATTAAGCTGGGTGAGTGTATTGGCAGTCAATAATGTAGACTGTAGCCTGGTTTTTAAGCTGAGTGAGTGTACTGGCAGTCTATAATGTAGACTGTAGCTTGGTTATTAAGCTGAGTTAGTGTACTGGCAGTCTATAATGTAGACTGCACAAATAGTTATTAAGCTGGATGAGTGTACTGGCAGTCTATAATGTAGACTGCACAAATAGGTATTAAGCTGGGTGAGTGTACTGACAGTCTATAATGTAGACTGCACAAATAGTTATTAAGCTGAGTGAGTGTACTGGCAGTCTATAATGCTGACTGTAACCTGGTTATTAAGCTGGGTGAGTGTACTGGCAGTCTATAATGTAGACTGTATCCTGGTTATTAAGCTGAGTTAGTGTACTGGCAGTCTATAATGTAGACTGCACAAATAGTTATTGAGCTGGGTGAGTGTACTGGCAGTCAATAATGTATACTGTAGCCTGGTTATTAAGCTGAGTGAGTGTACTGGCAGTCTATAATGTAGACTGCACAAATAGTTATTAAGCTGGGTGAGTGTATTGGCAGTCAATAATGTAGACTGTAGCCTGGTTATTAAGCTGAGTGAGTGTACTGGCAGTCTATAATGTAGACTGTAGCTTGGTTATTAAGCTGAGTTAGTGTACTGGCAGTCTATAATGTAGACTGCACAAATAGTTATTAAGCTGGATGAGTGTACTGGCAGTCTATAATGTAGACTGCACAAATAGGTATTAAGCTGGGTGAGTGTACTGACAGTCTATAATGTAGACTGCACAAATAGTTATTAAGCTGAGTGAGTGTACTGGCAGTCTAAAATGCTGACTGTAGCCTGGTTATTAAGCTAGGTGAGTGTACTGGCAGTTTATAATGCAGACTGTAGCCTGGTTATTAAGCTGGGTGAGTGTACTGGCAGTCTATAATGCAGACTGTAGCCTGGTTATTAAGCTGGGTGAGTGTACTGGCAGTCTATAATGCAGACTGTAGCCTGGTTATTAGGCTGGGTGAGACGCTGACCGAGGGTTGCCCCTGGCGACGGGCAGCGCGCCGTCGCTGCAGGGTGAGTGGTGAGTGGTGAGGGTGAGTGGTGATTGGTGAGGATGAGTGGTGAGGGTGAGTGGTGAGTAGTGAGGGTGAGTGGTGAGGGTGAGTGGTGAGGGGTGAGTGGTGAGTGGTGAGGATGAGTGGTGAGTGGTGAGGGTGAGGGTGAGTGGTCAGGGTGAGTGGTGAGTACAGTCAGTATGCACTGCTGTAATCATAGCAGGTACCACCATAGTATGTACTGCTGTAATCATAGCAGGTACCACCATAGTATGTACTGCTGTCATCATAGCAGGGACCACAACCACAGTATGTACTGCTGTCATCATCGCAGGTACCACCACAATATGCACTGCTGCAATCATAGCAGGTACCACCACAGTCAGTATGTACTGCTGTCATCATAGCAGGTACCACCACAGTATGTACTGCTGTCATCATAGCAGGTACCATCACAGTATGCACTGCTATGATCATAGCAGGTACCACCACAGTCAGTATTCACTGCTGTTATCATAACAGGTCCCACCACCACAGTATGCACTGCTGTCATCATAGCAGGTACCACCACAGTCGGTATGTACTGCTGTCATCATACCAGGTACCACCACAGTCGGTATGTACTGTTGTCATAGCAGGTACCACCACAGTATGTACTGCTGTCATCATAGCAGGTACCATCACAGTATGTACTGCTGTCATCATACCAGGAACCACCACAATATGCTCTGCTGTAATCATAGCAGGTACCACCACAGTCAGTATGCACTGCTGTATTCATAGCAGGTACCACCACAGTCATTATGCACTGCTGTAATCATAGCATGTACCACCACAGTCAGTATGCACTGCTATGATCATAGCAGGTACCACCACAGTCAGTATGCACTGCTGTTATCATAGCAGCTACTACCACAGTCAGTATGCACTGCTGTAATCATAGCAGCTACCACCACAGTCAGTATGCACTGCTATGATCATAGCAGGTACCACCACAGTCAGTATGCACTGCTGTAATCATAGCAGGTACCACAACAATATGCACTGCTGTAATCATAGCAGGTACCACATCAGTATGCACTGCTGTAATAGCAGGTACCACCACAGTCCGTATGCACTGCTGTTGTGAAAGCAGGTACCACCACAGAATGTACTGCTGTCATCATAGCAGGTACCATCACAGTGTGTACTGCTGTAATCATAGCAGGTACCACCACCACAGTATGCACTGCTGTAATCATAGCAGGTACCTCCGCAGTCAGTATGTACTGCTGTCATCATAGCAGGTACCACCACAGTATGTACTGCTGTCATCAAAGCAGGTACCACCACAGTCAGTATGCACTGCTGTAATCATGGCAGGTTCCACCACCACAGCATGCACTGCTGTGATCATCGCAGGTACCACCACCACCACAGTATGCACTGCTGTAATCATAGCAGGTACCACTACAGCAGTATGCACTGCTGTAATCATAGCAGGTACCACCACAATCAGTATCCACTGCTGTATTCATAGCACGTACCACCACAGTATACACTGCTGTAGTGAAAGCAGGTTCCACCACAGTATGCACTGCTGTAATCATAGCAGGTACCACCACAGTCAGTATGCACTGCTGTAGTGAAAGCAGGTACCACCAAAGTCGGTATGCACTGCTGTAGTGATAGCAGGTACCACCTCAGTCGGTATGCACTGCTGTAGTGATAGTAGATACTGCTATCGAGTTGGTAGATCATGCTATATAGAGTTAGTAGATACTAAAACAGTCAGTATATACCACTACAATCAGTCAATACTGCTACAGTCAGTATATACTACTGTAGGTCTTGAGATAACACGCGTCACGCGTTTGGATGTGATACGAACATGCAGCGAACAGTGGGGGCAACCGGGGACACGGACAGTGGGGCACGCGATAGAGTTGTTGTTGTGCCAATTAAGGGGGTGAGGTAATTAAGGTACGCTGCAGGTGTTAGGGGTAACTATGGATGCTGGCGGGTGATTGGTCGAGAGGGTGAGTGGTTGATGACTGGCGCCGGGGTGTCTACGATAACAGGATCACATGAGGCTGGGGGCCTGGGGGCGAGTAGTGAAGCGGGGGATGACATAATTAATTGGGGCTGATTGGTAGGGGGATAAAGGCAGTGAGCGTATGGAGATACGGGAGTCATTGTTAGTGTTGGAGTCGCAGTTGGAGTTAGCATTGGAGTTGATAACTGGGACAAGAGTATATAGTACAGGGTACCAGTGAACAAGAGTGTAACAGTGGACAAGTATGTATAGTATAGGGTACCAGTGGACAAGAGTGTATAGTATAGGGTAGCAGTGGATAAGAGTGTATAGTATAAGGTAGCGGTGGACAAGAGTGTATGGTATGAGATAGCAGTGGACCAAGAGAATACAGTATACGGTAGCAGTGGAGAGAGAGTACGGACGGAGTAGCAAGGACGGAGCGAGTAGAGCGTAGGAAGCAGCGGAGTAACGGACCTTGGTGGAGAGAGAGAGAGCAAGCGAAGCGGCGGAGCGAGCGAACGGAGGGACATCGAGTGGGGATGATGGAGAATTGTGCATTGAAGAGTATGGAGGAACATTGAGCGATGCTGTCGGAGATGTGAACTATATGCGAAATAAAAGGAACGAGAAAGACATAGAAGTTGTCGCGTCAGTAAGAGTCCTACACTACTATATAGTCAGTACATACTACTACGGTGAGTAGCTACTAGAGTCAGTAGATACTACTATAGAGTCAGCAGATACTACTTTACAGTTAGTCGTTAATCCTATAGAGTCGTTAGATACTACTGTAGGGCCAGTAGATACTACTACTATCAGTCGTTACTACAATCAGTAAATGCTACTACACAGTCAGTGGCTATTACTGGCTCGGTAGATACTACTGTACAGTCAGTAGATATAACTACAGAGTCAATAGATACTACTTCCTCTGTTGTATGCAGGGTGTGTAGGCATATATACCTACGAGGGCTCCACAATTTTCGGAAACCTTTTACATCAACTTTTTACCCCACACTTTCTGTAACTATTTGGACTTGTGCAAGCCTCTTATAATTTTGTTGGTGGAGAAATGGGCAAACGGCCCACCGGGCTTTCACAATACCTTAGTATATGTGTATGTATATGTAAGGTTTTTAAGAGAAGTTTTGAAAGATATTTTTCATCCGGGCAACGCCGGGTACTTCCCGCTAGTTATACAGTATATAAAATCTCCACGTGCGCGCTTGCGGGGGATTTGGCTCTCGGACGGTGGGGTGTAAGTGTGAAAATATTTGCCAGCCGGCACGCCCTAAGTCCTGTGGTGGGAATAGACTATTCCGTTTTCACGTCCGTAAACTTTAAAGTCGTTTAATTAACGTTTAGTGGCATTATTATCTAAATTATTTACTTATTGCGCGACATCGACCGTACCAACTCACGACAATTGCCTGGGGGGGCGGACCCTGCCAAGTAATGCGCGTTTGGTCGAGCTCACGGGGAATTTCATTTTCCGTGTTTAACATGGAATAAATATACACAATACGCTGCGGATTTCTCTTCACAGTGTGATGTACTCTTTCCCCCCCCCACCCCAATGCGTGCAGTTACTGCTATAAAGTCCTTACATATTCATATTATTACAGCGCTTACATAGTACTGTATTATTCTAGATTGGTCGGGTGGATGGTGGGGGGGGCAATGTAGGCGACGCCGTGTGCTCTGCACGGGACTAGGCCTGACCACGGCAATGTAAATTACTATTTCATTTAATCTTTCGCTAACAACTCAGCTGCATTGTTTACTATTATCAAACTAATAAGTTGGTTGATCTTTACATAACAATGTTTGTGTGCAGATAACAACTCAGGTTCATTGTTTATTATCAAACTAATACGTTGCCAAATATTACAATAATAATGTTTGTGTGCAGAAAATTAATATTTCATTATTAAGTTCCTAAATTTCTTATTTTTTACCTGTGTTTTTATTATGCTGCGACGGTGTACTGCCAGTCTGCGATGTTGCATGCTGCCTGCTGATTAATTAACGTCAGTGCACTGCCACTCTATTATCTACACTGTTAATTTTGCTTTTGACCATTATGAGTGTATGCCAGTCTATAATCTGTTCTCTGCTTCTTTACCTCACTAAGTGTACTGCCAGCCTTTCATGTCGACTGTATCCTGCTTTTTCAGCTGCTGCCCGTATTGCAAGCTTTTTATGTCAACTGTGGCAATGCTTATGTCATTGAGTCGGCGAACTGCCAGTCTATAATCTAGACTGTATCCTGCTTCTTTACTTACCTGTGCTTACTGCTGCTCTTTAATTTACACTCATTTTAACTAATTTATTCTATGCATTTCTATTTCGATAGCTCACGTCACGTTATTTACTCATACATTGTACTGCGATGCTGATAGCTGTGCCATCATCGGGGATTGCTGTGCACGTCCATGTGTGTGTGCGAGTTGATGTGTGCGTGTTTGAGTCGATATGTGTGTGCGTGTAGGTCCATGCGTGTGTTTAAGTCCATGTGTGTGTCTGTCTTTTTCGAACGAACAACGCCCAATGTGTGTGTCTGTACGTCTAAGTGTTTGTGTGTCAGTCCAAATGTGTGTGTGTCAGTCCATTTGTGTGCGTATCAGTCGCTGTGTGTGTGTTAGTCCATGTGTGCGTGTTCATCGACGTGTGTGCATGGCTCCAACTGAGTGTGTCAGTCAATGTGCGTTTGTGTGTCTATGTGTGTCAGGCCATGTGTGTGTCAGTCCATATATGTGTATTAGTCCACATGTGTGTGTAAGTCCATATATGTGTGTGTGTCACTCGATATGTGTGTGTTCATCTATGTGCGTGTATCTAAAGTAGATGTCTGTGTGTGAGAGTCTGTATGTGTGTGTAGGCCAATGTGTGTGTCAGTCTATGTACGTGTGTGTAAGTCCATGTGTCTGTGTCTTAGTCGATATGTGTGTGTGTAAGTACATATGTGTGTTTACGTCAATGTGTGTGTGAGTCCACGTAGGTCTGTGTGTGACTCGATGTGTGTGTGTGTGTGTGAGTCGTTGTATGTGTGTACGTCGATGTGTTTGTGCGTATGTGTCAGTCCAAGTGTGCGTGTCAGTCCATGTGTGTGTATCAGTCGCCGTGTGTGTGTTAGTCGATGTGTGTGCATGGCTCCATGTCAGTGTGTAAGTTAATGTGCGTTTGTGTGTCTGTGTGTCAGTCAATGTGTGTGTGTACATTCATGTGTATGTGTGTGTCAGTCCATATGTGTGTGTAAGTCTATATATGTGTGTGTGTCACTCGATGTGTGTGTGTGTAAGTCAATGTGTGTGTGTGAGTTGATATGTGTGTGTTAGTCCATGTGCATGTGTGTTAGTCGCTATGTGTGCGTGGCTCCATGTTAGTCAGTGTAAGTCAATTTCTTTGCGTGCCTGTAGATCCATGTGTGCGTGTTAGTCCATGTATGTCCTTTATTGACCTGCTCAAGGCCTATAATACCATCAATAGGCCTGGCCTCTGGGTTGCTCTTCGTGCTTTCAGAGTCCCTGGCCCTCTGCTCACGATCCTTAAGGACCTTCATGATGGTGAGCGGCCCCACGTCAAACTACGTGGCTGTGAGTCAGAGCCATTCCCTCTACACCTTGGGGTGCAGCAGGGATGTCCTCTGCCTCCCACATTCTTTTACATATATTTGGACCACGTAGTTCGTTAAGCCTTCAATGCCTGTACCGGAAGAATTCCCATCTGGTACAGATTCAATGGGAGGCTGATCGATGCCCGGGTGCGGTCAAGGGATGGCTCCCTATTGGTCAACCACGTTATGTATGCCGATTATCTGGTAATTAATGCTCACTCAGAAGAGGAGTTGGACGCGCTGTTGCTGCACCTGGAGCTTGCCACTAAGAGGTGGGGCCTTACCATCAGCCCCACCAAAACTAACCACCTGCCTGGGTATTTTGTACCATCGGACAATCCACCACCACAACTCACAATTGGTGATAGGCCAGTTGTAGAGAGAGTGCAGAGTTTCCCATACCTGGCCAGTGTGCTCATGACCGGCTTCGGTTTAACACCAGAGGTCTCACTCTGAATCAATCGAGCGGCATTATCTTTTCATCGGCTTCGTAACACTGTATGGAAGCTACCTGCTCTCTCGCTCCGAAAGAAGCTCCAGATCTTCTTGGTTCTTTTGGTAAAGTCACGTAGAAGGGAAGTAATAAAATAATAAAAATAAAACATAATAAAATAATTCTCACGACGTTTCGGCCACAACGCAAGCAGCCGTCCTCAGGTGAAAAACCAGGTCTGTCGAGGCAACAGCCGAATCGTCGTGAGAATTATTGTATTATGTTTTATTTTTATTATTTTATTACTTCCCTTCTACGTGACTTTACCGAAAGAACCAAGAAGATGAATCCCTGCAGTCACGAAAGCTTTGAATCGAAATTTAAGCTCCAGATCTTCTCGCCCACGGTCATTCCCTCCCTTCTCTACGCTTGCGAAACGTGCACCCCCATAATGGAACATTTTCGCCGGTTAGAAACATTTAGGCTGGCCTGCCTACAATCCATTCTGTGTTTAACCAGGCTGGATTGAGTGATGAGCTCACAAATCCTTGAAAGATCTGGACAAAGTCCCATTGGTGACCTCCTATGGCAGGCAAGGCTGCGTTGGCTGGCCCATGTAGCCTGTATGCCCAGTCACCGCATGCCTAAACACCTTTTGTTCCGCCGGATCGAGGGGGCTAAATAGGCGCGGAACAAGCTACAGAAGAGATGGAGTGATGTGGTACAAGACGATGTGGAGCTGAGTGGACTTGTCGATGACTGGTACTAGCGATGTCAAGATTGGCCTCCGTAGAGGAGCCTCGTGAAGAATTCTACTGGCCAGTTGGAGGCAGTCACCCTCCAACAATAACGGAGGGCGGAGGAGCGAAGCTCAGAACAACGAGCGGAGCGCCGGGTGGCTAAAGCACAGCAAGTTAGCACGGTAGAGGGCACAGGTGGTGCATCAGCCAGTCATCTCAGTCGACCCGTGGCACCTGGGTCTGCCCCGTGACCTCCTGCCAGCGGGCGTTCGACACTTCACGTGAACTCACGGTGCACATAACCTGCCACAAGAGTCGTGGTGACGTCAACACCACTTAGTGGCGAATGGCGGTTGTTGTTGTTGTTGTTGTTGTTGAGTCTATGTATGTACGTGTGAGTCGATATGTGTGTGTACGTCTATGTGTGTGTGTGAGCCGATTTGTGTGTGTAACTACATGTGTGTCTCTAAAGTCGATATCTGTGTGTGTGAGTCCATATGTGTTTGTGTGCGTGTAAGTCGATGGGTTTCTATGTGTGTGGGTCGATGTCTATGTGTAAGTCCATGTGTGTCTGCCTTTTTCGCTCGGGCAACGCCGGGTACTTACCGCTAGTATATCATATAAGGCATCTGACACATCAGCGTTGCCTGCTTCCCACTGCTAATGTTCATTCATCTTTAGAGGGGCATAAGCCACCACTACCATTCCTTACCTACTGTTGATGGGGAGATGAACCCATAAGAGCTTGGGACTCACAGCTTGCCACACCTTGATTTCACGTTCCCACACGCTCCCACAACCCCTTTATTATTTTCTCTAAAGTCGATATTTCACGCTCCCACACCCCCTTTATTATTTTGTTCAAAAAAAAGAGCTACTTCATATTTGGTAATTTTCTACCACTCGTGGTGGCTGGAGCCAGAACCAGTTCACATGTATTCCAGAGATCAAGTGGTACCGGTCCAGCTTCCAATAGAAGAATGGCAGCCTCTCCTTTGCTGTGAGCATTTGGACATTCCACGTGGCCAACCTCAGCGGTTTCCTATTTTATTCTTGAGGAACCCTGAGGGGCAGGGGATACAGTTTGGCTCTGCCAAATGAGGTTTGTCCAAAAGACGTCATGGATGCCTATTTCCCCACAGTTTACAGCACAATCTTATTTTGGTATTTTTCAGGTTAATTGAACGTATTTCGCACCGTAGTCAACTATATTAATCGGAGGTAATTAATGTGGAGGGGTTACTAGCCCCGAGCATACACTTTAGAGCACTTACAGGCTTAAATACATAATCTAACACGAAGCGACACACATACACACAGCTAGACAAATGTATAAATTACCAAACTGCTACACACGGACAAGAAATACTATATACATGCGCTTACATTTTTTACCGTGTCAAAAATAGTGATGGGAAAATATTTAATGATTCCTACATTTTCAAATCTATTTACCTTCACAGATATATACAGGGTTTCTGAAAAGTCACTCCCTATTTTGAAGCATAATCACTCCAAGAGTAGTGTAGATAGTGTAACCATCTTGCCATTAATTGCAAGCTAAACCATTACCATTTATTTGAGCTCCACCACATTTTTCATTAAATATTCCTACATGGCTTGATGATCATTTCGCCAGTCAATGGATAGGCCGTAGAGGGCCAACAGAATGGCCTGCTAGAAGTCCTGATTGAACACCTTGTGACTCCTTTCTGTGGGGCAGGGCCAGAGAAGAAGTTTACAAATCGCAACCAAGGAAAATTGATGAACTTCAGATAAAAATTTGTGAAGTGCTATGTAACATGCCAGAATTTGTTTTTCTAAATTTGCCCAAAATGTACCTTTAAGGTTACAGAAGTGTGTTGACAATGCTGGTGCCTCTGTTTAATTTTAAGTTTGTATAAAGTAAATGCTAATAATGAATGTATAAATCAGTTAAATACATGTATTAATATCTTATTTAGTTTTGGAGGAATACTACTTTAAAAATCGGATTAAACGACTTCATGAGTATTCTTATTTTCTTACATTTCAGGTACAACGACGATGGTTACCTTTCCAACTGTAAGTTTAAAACAATATTTTTCCAACAAAAAATCGAACGAGAGCAGTAACATATGTGAAATCTGTGAATTTAATGGTACCTGGAATGGCTCGTGTCACATGCAGGAGCATAGTGTCCAAGATGCTCCCTAGAATGGCGAGATGTATCGTTGCACTGAATCATTGTTTAGGCTCTACTCTTATAAAAACAGCAGTATGAATCCAGCTGCTATAATATATTTTCTTTTGAAAAGTTAACTCGAACTTAAACCTATGAAAAGTTAAATAGAAATCACGTAGATTGCCATGTTTGTACTGATCAGTTTAATGTCTGTAAATGTTTCAGATGCTGAATAGTGAGTGGTTCATGATGAACCTGGTGGGCAAGTCTGAAAACCAAGAGCTCTTCAACACGTCGCTGTATACTGGATATAATCCTCGGTTAAACATCATTATTCAGTGTGATCGATATTTCTATCAGCCGGGTCAGACAGTTCAGTGTATCTTATTTGGTGTCTATGGCAATCGCTTGCCTTACTTCGGACGCTTTAACATCTCTCTGCAGGTTTGTTATTCTCTGAGCTGCCGTAATTGTAGTTATAAACATAACCTTGCGCGTAAAGGACATGCACTTGTTTATTATATATATTGCTTCCACATATCCAATTATTATCATGTTTAAATGAACCATTCTGGAATGTAATCATCAAATGACCAATTTCTAAATAATAATAAATGCATTGTTTAGACAAGTAACATTGGCTAATGTGTATATAAGGGCTCACTTGGCTAACTGTGCTGATGCTACTGGTCTTCAGAGTTCTGTGGGGGACGTAAAGAAGACCTGGCAGAATGTGCAGGGAGAGAAGGGCGTTGTATCACTGCAGTACTCACTGTCTGAGACGGCGCTAGAAGGATACTGGTATCTGCAGGTGGAGGCAGAAGAGGTAATAAATTAATGATACTAACTCCAGCTTTCCTTTCGTGAAAAGGCCTGCAAAATGCAATGAGGGAAGGGTATGCAGATTTAAAAACCGCTCTTAATAAGTGACGTCGTATCTGAAGATAACCCAGCAGATTAAAAATTGTCTCCAGATTTGTTTTACTACTCAAAATAGAGGCTCATAGTACTGGTCATCAATGCTCAGTCTTTAGTTTATATTTCTGTTGGAGGGGGTGGGCATAACAAGGTTGCTTGGGTCATGCTCTGCTAATTCAAAAATAAATCCCACCCGTTAGAGAGGACGTTGAGCTGTTTCTGCCGTTTACATTATCAGGGACATCAGAGTGTAAGGCAAGCGGCATGTCTATAATATTCCTGATATACTGTCTCCTGTAAATTTCCATACCAAAATTCGCCTATTGTTTCTGAAACAGTTAAGCAAAACATGATCGGAGGCCCTGCATTATGTCCCAACGCTGCAACACTGCTGCAGCTGTGAGCCAGAAACTAAGGATAACAGTGTTCCTATTATGTACATATAGCACCTATTAATACCTTTTTAAAAATGCATAAAATGTGTTCCATATTGGGTAAATATTGTGTCATGGCATAGCCACCAAAGTCAAATAATCTTATAAAAAAGTGCATGAATATACTGTCTCATAACTAAGGGTTATAGTAGAAATATTGTAAATTGGAATTTGTCATAATCCAGAGCCCTTTACCATAAGGTGTTCTCGCAACATTTGGGACAGGTTCACCTGGAAGGTTGATATGAAAGCCAGAATACCTATATTTGTGCTGTGTTCATAATGTTGCTTACAGTAGCTTTAATAATTAAAAACGAATGTGGGAAGGGTCTAGCTCTGTATATATGTTTTATTCTGATCATTTGTTTCTTTTAAAGCATGCAACCAATGGCTACTGGAATGCATTTGAAGTTAGATACTATGGTGAGTACTGCAACATTTTAACAATGTATTACCATACTCTTCTTGGTTCTTTCGGTAAAGTCACGTAAAAGGGAAGTAATAAAATAATAAAAATAAAACATAAAATAATTCTCACGACGTTTCGGCCAAAACACAAGCAGCCGTCCTCAGGTGAAGACCAAGTCTGTCGAGGCAACAGCATCTAAATGAAACACCACCACGCTTGGAGCGTCTATTTAAGCTGGTTTGGAAAGGGGGGGGAAATGCGCCTTGACAAAAGAATCTGCATTTGAAAAGGAATTTAGCATATTTATGGGAAATGCAGGAATACGACTAGTGCTACTTGTGAAATGCGTAGGAGGTGGGCGGGGGGTTTTCAAAGTCATATTATGCCAATGCATTATGCAGGATTAGCAGCATCAAAGGGAAGGGGTAGGGGTAGCATTAATAAAGGGAAGGAATGTTAATAGTATGTAGCTGCAGTAACTAAACAACCACGTAAAAAGCTAAAGTATAAACTACATAGTATTATCAGTATGCTAAATATACTCTCAATAAGCTGAGCTACTAACCGTAAGTAATACATTACAATTCTAGGTCGCAAAAAATATAATATGCTTCCAGCTAAACTTTTTAAACTTTTTCCTTACATCACATGGGTCTATCCCGTACTATATGCTTCCATAGACAAACCCAACATTAAATAGTATACTGCATTACTGTACACTACCCTATGTCTTAGAATAATACATAGTGTAATATTACACTATGTATTATTCTACCCACCCAACTGTATACCACACTGCTGTATATTCACTATACAATTATGATACTATATATTACCTTATACATTGTATTAAACATTACACTTTAATACTATTTATTATTATACAATATGCTATACACTATACCATTGACCGTCGCGTGAAAGGTACTAAGAGGAAGCAACGAAATATGTCAATGGGAGAGTGGTGGTGGGAAGCTTGCAGCGGAGCAGAGAATTCATTCCCTGCGGAGAATACAAGATATATAGTCTATGTCAGTGAGTGGAACGCAGTCTGAAAGTCACCGTAAACGTGGACACAATCAGTTAAGATCCGAAATGGTTTATTACGTCCTTCTAATGATTGCTAAGCCGGAATCCATCTTCTCGGTTGAAATTGTCTCTGTGTTTGTATATGTGGATCGCCTCAGGAACGAATCTCTCATGGTAGCCAGATGGCTTGCAGAGAACCTCTGTCTTGGAGAAGTCAATATGATGTGAACCCACTGAATTGTAACAGTGATCTGCCACGGCTGAGGTGTTTGTCCTACCGTGTTTCAAGTCTGCTTTATGTTCACGGATGCGGTCCGAGACATGTCGTTTGGTTTCTCCAATGTAACTGCTACCAAAGAGGCAACTTAGTTTGTAGACGCCAGGGTACTGTATGTTTGGAACCACATCTTTTATAGACGGGACCAGATCACGGATTTTATGTACTGTGTTGAATCGGATCTGGATCTTGTGTTTAATCAGGATTTTGGAGATCGTTTTTGTGACCCCAGCAATGTAGGGTAAGGTGATGGTCTTGAGAGGCTCCTCAACTGGATCCTTCTTGATGGTTGGAGTGATGGCTTTGCGGATTGTGTAGTCGGAGTAACCATTAGCCTTAAGAGCTTGGCGTACGTGTTTGAGTTCACTGGCAATGTGTTCCTGGTCGGAAATGCATTGGGCTCTATGGTATAGAGTCTTGATGAGGGAATTCTTCTGGGATGGATGGTGGTGGGAATCCAGTTTTAGGTAAACATCCGTATGGGTGGCTTTCCTGTAGACAGAGTGGCTCATTGAACCATCAGGTCTACTTTTAATTAGGACATCCAAAAAGGGTAGCTTGCCATCTTTTTCGACTTCCATGGTGAATCTGATGGCTGGGTGTATGGAATTGATGTGGTCGAGAAATTGGTCTAGAGCAGGCCGGCCATGTGGCCAGATGACAAACGTGTCATCTACATACCTCTTCCATAAGGTCGGGCGTAGAGTGGCAGTCTGGATGGCGTCAGTCTCAAATTTCTCCATGAAGACGTTGGCTACAACCGGAGATAGAGGGGAGCCCATTGGGGTGCCCTCAGTTTGCTTGTAGAAAGTTCCATTCCAGGTGAAGTATGTATTGGTTAAGCAGTGTCTCACCAGGGGGGGTACCCCAGCATTCAGTCCTCGATGAACCAAGTCTTCAATGATTGCGATGGTGTCAGGTACAGGAACTTTGGTGAATAAGGAAACCACATCAAAACTGACAAGCAGGTCGTCTGGGGACAGGGAAATCCCCTTGATTGTCGATACCAAGTCAGTAGAGTTTAGTACCGCAGAGGTGGTTTTTCCAGTGAAAGGCAGTAGGATTTCAGACAAAAAACGAGCCAGTTTGTATGTGGGGGAGTTGATCGTAGAGACAATGGGACGAAGAGGTGTATCTTCTTTATGTATCTTTGGCAAGCCGTATAATCTTGGTGGCCTGGCTGCAGAAGGTTTCAACGAGAACTGTTTGGTCTGATCAATTAATGCGGTTGAATCAGAAATGATTTGGTTGGTGTTAGAGACGAGGCTGTTGGTGGGGTCTCTTTTTATTTTTGTATAGCTGCCATCGTTGAGTAGTTCTTGAATTTTGTTGTTGTATTCTATTTTGTCCATGATGACAGTGGCATTGCCTTTGTCGGCTGAGAGGATGACAATATCATCCCTCTTTTTTAATTGAGCTAATTCAAAACGCTCATCTTTGCTGATGTTGCTAGTTGGCATCTTAGCGTTTTTGAGGGTTGCAGAGATTTCAGATCTTGCTACGTCTGCAGAGATGTGACTCAGGTGACTCAAAAAGTTTAGCTGGAAGCATATTATATTTTTTGCGACCTAGAATTGTAATGTATTACTTACGGTTAGTAGCTCAGCTTATTGAGAGTATATTTAGCATACTGATGATACTATGTAGTTTATACTTTAGCTTTTTACGTGGTTGTTTAGTTACAGCAGCTACATACTATTAACATTCCTTCCCTTTATTAATGCTACCCTACCCCCTTCCTTTGATGCTGCTAATCCTGCATAATGCTTGGGCATAATATGACTTTGAAAACCCCCCGCCCACTTCCTACGCATTTCACAAGTAGCACTAGTCGCATTCCTGCATTTCCCATCAATATGCTAAATTCCTCTTGATATGCAGATTCTTTTGTCAAGGCACATTTCCCCCCCCCTTCCAACCCAGCTTAAATAGACGCTCCAAGCGTGGTGGTGTTTCATTTAGACGCTGTCGCCTCGACAGACTTGGTCTTCACCTGAGGGTGGCTGCTTGTGTTGTGGCCGAAACGTCGTGAGAATTATTATGTTTTATTTTTATTATTTTATTACTTCCCTTCTACCTGACTTTACCGAAAGAACCAAGAAGATGAATCCCTGCAGTCACGAAAGCTTTAAATCGAAATTTAATACCATACTCTTTGGTTCTTTCGGTAAAGTCACTTAGGTATACAATCAAATGAATCACGACGTTTCCGGCGCAACACAAGCGTCCGTTATCAGGTGGGAAAGCATGGTCTGCTGCTGAGGCAGATTGTTTTAAAAGGTTTGAAATGATTCTAGCCCAAGGGTCATAAAGAAGTGGCCGGGGCTAGTGATGTTAATGTGAGAAATTAGCATGTAACTGTAAGATAGGAGGAGAGTGGCCTCCTTGACGAGGAAGTGCAACCCAACAGGTGCAATCCAAAGGACATGTGAGTATGAGAGTACAATCCAAAGGACATGTGAGCATGAGAGTGCAATCCAAAGGCATGAGAGTGCAATACAAAGGACATGTGAGCATGAGAGATCTAAGAGAGAGGCACAGATAGAGAGAGACACAGAGAGTCGGAAATAACATCTGACATAGGCAGGTAGGATGGAAACATCACAGTCAGGTAAAACTTTATCTTGTTAATAACGTCCATCCAATGATTGCTCAGTTTGTACCCATCCTCTCGGTTGAAGTTGTGTCTGTGTTTATATATCTGGATGGCTTCATGAACAAATCCCTTAAGGTAGCCGATAGGTTTGCAGAGTACCTCCGCCTTGGAAAAATCTATTTCGTGTGAGTCCACAGCGATGAACCAATGATAAGCAACGGAAGAGGTATTAGTCCTACCGTGTTTCAGATCTGCCTTGTGTTCATGAACGCGGCCCGAGACATGTCGTTTCGTTTCCCCAATGTAACTGCTGCCGCAACACCAACTCAGTTTGTAGACACCAGGGTATTGCATGTCAGGAATCACATCCTTTACAGATGGGATTAAATAACGGATTTTGTGTACTGTGTTGAAACGAACCTGGATTTTGTGTTTGTTTAAGATTTTGGAAATCTTTTTGGTAACTCCTGCTATGTACGGTAAAAGTTATGGTTTTGTTTGGATCCTCAGAAGGTTGTCTCCGCATGGCTGTGGTGACAGCTTTGCGGATGGTATGGTCCGAGTATCCGTTCATCCTGAGGGCTTGGTGTACGTGCTCCAACTCACTGGCTAAGTGGTGCTGGTCGAAAATGCAATGGGCCCTATGGTGTAGTGTTTTGATGAGGGAATTCTTCTGGGCTGGATGGTGGTGGGAGTCAGGCTTTAGATAGGCATCCGTGTGGGTCGCTTTCCTGTAGACTGAATGTCCCAACGAGCCATCAGGTCTCTTCTCGATCAAAACATACAGGAATGGTAGCTTGCCATCCTTTTCCACTTCCATGGTGAATTTGATGTGGTTGAGAAATTGGTTCAGTGCTGGCAGGCCATGTGGCCAGATGATGAAGGTGTCATCTACGTATCTCTTCCACAAGGAAGGACGTAGGGTGGATGTCTGGATGGCATCTATCTCACATTCTTCCATGAAAATATTCACTACCACTGGCGGTAAGGGAGAACCCATTGGGGTAACTTCATTTTGTTTGTAGAATGTACCATTCCAGGTGAAGTATGTGATGGTAAGACAGTGCCTTACCAAAGTTGGTACATCTGGATTCAGTCCTTGTTGTACCAAGTCGTCAATGATTGTAATAGTGTCAAGCACAGGTACATTGGTGAACCGAGAGACTACATCGAAATTGACAAGCAAATCATCCTGAGACAGTGAGATGTCCTTGATTAGAGAAACCAAGTGAGCTGAGTTAAGTACAGCTGAGGTGGGAGTCTCAGACAGAAACCGGGCCAGTTTGTAGGTGGGTGAGTTAATGGTGGAGACGATAGGACGGAGCGGGGTACCTACTTTGTGGATTTTTGGAAGGTCATAAAAGCCATCCAAATATAGAAACACAGACACAACTTCAACCGAGAGGATGGGTACAAACTGAGCAATCATTGGAAAGACGTTATTAACCAGGTAAAGTCTTAACTGACTGTGATGTTTCCATCCTACCTGTCTGTCAGCTGTTATTTCTGACTCTGTCTCTCTCTATGCCTCTCTCTTAGATCTTTCATGCTCACATGTCCTTTGCATTGCACTCTCATGCCTTTTGGATTGTACTCTCATGCTCACATGCCCTTTGAATTGCACCCGTTGGGTTGCACTCCCTCATCAAGGAGGCCGCTCTCCTCCTATCTTACAGTTACATGCTAATTTCTCACATTAACATCACTAGCCCCGGCCACTTCTTTATGACCCTTGGGCAACACCCATTTCAAACTTTTAAATCAGTCTGCCTCAGCAGCAGACCATGCTTTCCCACCTGATAACGGACGCTTGTGTTGTGCCCGAAACGTCGTGATTTATTTTATTTTATACCTACGTGACTTTACCGAAAGAACCAAATAGTATGGATTCCTGCAGTCACGAAAGCTTCAAATCAAGAATGTATTACCAATTGCAAACTTCCTATTTTGATGCACAGCTTGTAATAAACTTAACATATTTGAGCACAGCTATTGTAGCCACAGATTATCCTATTAATTTTACTCAAGGAACGTTCAGAGTTGAGACACCAAACCAAATGCAATACATATGGTGGTTGTTAAATGTGTTGGCAAACAAACACACTTTTTGTTATTGCACCCTAAATTTTGATTGCTTCAGATACCACTCCAGAAAAAGTGCAAATGTGTCTGGCAATAGCTCTTCCTATTTATGCATACAGTAGTTGGGGATGAATTCATGTGTACTAATATAGATGTATATATTAGAACTTGCTGATATGAACCTTATGGTGGGACCCCGGGGTCCCGAATAAACGGAAGTAAAAATCCTGATTAATTTATTTTTGGCGACTCCGTCCAACCGCGCACATAAACGCCGCGACCCAACTGGTGCGGATCATTCTGTTGTCATGTCGTCCAAGCGCAGTGAGGACGAATGCGCAGAAGAAATAAAACTTTGAAACTTTGATTAGCGCATCATGTAGAGCTCGTCGAGAGGAATAGATTGCCGTATCGTTCGCCTTCAACAGACATAAAATGACGTCGCAACGCAGTTTATGCGAGAGCCGGGGGCTTATGGGACCCCGGGGTCCCGCCATAAAGTTCATATATAAAAAAACAACTATTTCAAAAGGTCTTGGCTTTGGATATTTGGATAATTTAATTTTAAGTATGTATGAATGTTGAACTTCTTTCACACCGTACATACCCAACCGTGCTAATCGAAGAATTTGGCATTTCTGAGAAAACACACAATCGAAAGGATAAGACTCAAAGGTTCAGAATGATGGGTTGTCCACGCAATTAATACATGGCTGCTTATGATGGTGATTAGATACTATCACAGAATATCCGTAGACAACAATTTGCTTAAGGAATTATAAAACTAGCTTAAAGTTGCTTTTCTGAAACCAATACCATTAATTTGACACCCTGTACTAACCAGCCTGTCTTACCTTGTGCATTGCCTCCTGTTTGTTAAATGTTAAATTTTATATTTAATGTAGGAGAGATTGTGATTTGTTTATGAAGGGAATCATGTGTAATGGTGTATTTCCTGCAGGAGATCAAGCTTGCTGGAATGGCATATATTGTTTCTTGCATCATATATTGTTTATTTCATCATCTATTTTAATATATTTGCAGACTTTAATGCGTTGTTATACCATATCCAATACAAATATTTATGCTATAAAGCACAAACACGCCTACTGAATCTATGTATATACTTTAGTCTTCCAAAGTGTTTTAAGATATTTTCTGACTAACATGCTTCTTCTCTCTGGAAATCTTTAGTGGATATTGTGCTCATTGACGTCCCACGCTACTTCGATCTCAGTGGAAGTGACGACCTCTCTGGAGTAATATCTGCATGGTAAGTTCACATATTACATAACTCCCAAGGCTGATGCATGAGCAGTAATTATCAGTCTGACAGTGCCACAGGGATATTTCAAAGGACTAAGAAATTTCTTCCCATCCCAAAAAACGGTTTTAATTTCCCTATATTTCCCCTTATTACTGAACAAAAAATTCTAGACACAAGGGTGTCCCAACTTAGGATGCTGGAGGCCAGGCACAGTGACACAATAACAGCAAGGTCAGTGAAATGGCCTAGTGGTAGCGAATGTCCTGCTTGGTGCAGAGGTTTACGGTTCTAATCCAGCAGCCACCCTTGAACTTCTAACTTGAACTTCTTTCACAGCGTATATACACAACAGTCCTAATCAGAAGTAATAACCCTGGTTATTACTGTTGGTGTAATAACGCACCATCTGCTTAATAATAATGTGTGCGGTCTGCTTTACAGTGGATGTTCAAGATAATCTAACGTAATTTGCAAGAGTTATTGCAAGATAATTTGCAAGAGGCCATATCATTGTGTGCTGGGGCCATGGTCCACATTTGCCTACAAATTTATTAATTATACAAATGATAAACATTTTCCCCCAACTGGCAAACTGATGCCTATTTGCAGGCCAGGTGCTGGGTCACATTGTGCCCACAGGGACATCTGCAAATGTGGGCACCTTTTCCAATGACTGAAATGAGATGTCATTTACAGCCCTCTGTTATGAGGGCTGTTAATGAGAAATATGGCTCAAGAGATAGCACTGTGACTATTCCTCCAATCCTGGCTGAGATGAAGCACAACTCACTGACTTTCATCAGAAAGCTTCTGATTGAGATGTGCCTACACTGGCACAAAGCATGGCAGATCGATAAACAATGGGGCTGGCATGGCGCCCATGGCATAGATGGTGGGAAAAGGTCCAAGTGGATTCTAAAATTAGATATAGCATAATAGCTAACGCTTGGCTTCAGGGCTGGCCAACCAGACTTAAATGAAAGATTCATTTGAAAAGCTCATGAAAGTTGTTTGTTAAAACATTTGTTACACTCCACTTAAACAATGCAAAAAAATCTGAATATCATGCAAGATAAACTCATCTCAGAAAATGTAATATTTGTGTTTATATTTGTAAATGGCATAAAGTGTTTATGAACATGCTTAGGTACCAGGGCAAGACCTTCAAAGGCACAGCAACTGTCACCATTGGTCCATATTACAACTCTAACGCATGGATTACGAAGGATGTTAATGTAAGAAAAACACAATTTCAACCTAAATCTTTACATATACACAAATTATGCCTTGAGGTCTCCTTTGCCCCAACATGTATATTTGTATAAGGTGTTCATTTTGATGATTGTAAGCCACTCATGAAAATGAGGCAATTTTGGTCTAATAGCGCTAGCTGCTGACGGAAAGTGGTAAATGCAGTGTACGGCAGTACACATGTCAGCAGACGACAGTATACACGGGGGGAAGACAACTTGGGAGAGTTCATGGAGGGGTCCATCTGGAAGCCCCGGGAACCTGCTAGTAGGTTCCAGAAAGGGGGCGTGGCCAGGGCAGAGCAAGAGCACGCCGGGAGCATAAGAGGGAGCCCTGAGCGAGAGTTTGGGGCTGTTGCTGGAAGTGGATCACCTCACCGTGCTGTTTCGCCACCATCATCGCCGCCATCTTCACCATCATCATCGCCGCCGTCTTCACCATCACTGGGCGCCGCTAGCTAGACAGCCTGCAAACTGTTCTAGCTCGATAGTGCCGCTGATAATAGACGGTTGTGTGTACAATATATATAGTGTGCACCAAAGTAGGGTGCGTTTAGCCCCATTGTGTGCAAGAATAAAGGAAGGTGCCTCCAAATACTACTGTCTCCGAACTATGTCACTAAACTTGTTTAAACAAAATTAACATGAAACTTGGACAAATGAAAAAGATAATTGGCAATACTATTGTTTTTTTATCCTATGCTGGAATTGTTTTACCATTTATATGCACATTATCACTTAACACCAACAATAACCGCCATTCTACACTCAGTCGCGATGTGCCAAACAGAAGCTGCTTGGGTATGCAGTGACTGGGCATGCAGGCTATATGACCCAGCCAAGGCAGCCTCGCCTGTCAGAGGACCTTACTAATGGGACTTTCCAAATGTATAAAGGTTTTGTTAACTCCTCACACAATCCAGTCTTTTTAAACTGAGGATCGATCATAGGCAAGCCAGCATGAATGTTTCAACCCAGCACAGATGTTCCTTGAATCGGTCAACATTTCACAAGCATATAGAAGAGAGGAAATACATGTTTTAAATAAGATTCTGAGCGAAGTAGGGAGTGATATGACAGGTAGCTTCTACACAGCGTTATGCAGCTGATGAAAATATTCCGCTTGACTAATTCAGAGGGAGACCTTCGCTGACAGACAAGAACTAGTTATAAGCACACTGCCCAGGTAGCAAAACTTCTCTATTTTTATGAAGAGTAAATTGTTTCAAATACTTAGGGACAACCATCACATACAATGAAAGATCTGACAACGAAGTTAAAACCAGAATAGCTGCTGCAACCAGACGCCTAGTAAACCTCAAAAGCACATGGAAAAATAAAATTATATCAATCACATCTAAAAACTAACTGCTACGAGTAATAGTTATTTCTACAGTGCTGCCAAGCAGGGACACTTTAATACAGAGACAAAACAAGATATAAGCATTTGAGATTAAAGGCGTAGACGACTATGAGAAATACCACGCAGAGATTATTGCTCAATCATATCAGTTCTGTCACAAAATATTCGTTGATGAGATTAAAGAAAACTGCAAGACATGTGATGCAGAAAGAGGGACTATCCAGGGCATGGGAGAAGTAAAATGAATGAGGATGACCCAAGAACAATCATATGACAAATGTGATGACACAATCTGATAAGTCAGTACAATGCGGAACAAAGACTATGAAGGGCTGGCAAAAGTTTGACAATTGATGGCCAAGGCATCAGTGGTACCCTCACCACCATTATGGTTAAATGATAGGTGATGATGATTATGACTTTTTACCAAACATTGAAATTTGTACTTATTTCACCATTCATTTCAGTAATATTGACTCGTAAAATAAAATACCTTTAACCTATTTTTTTGTTCAATTTTTTAGGTTGATGGAAATGGATACTTCACTTTCCGCCGGAGTGAGCTTATGCAGCTATTTTCTGCCAATACCTCAGAAATATATGTTTCAACAATCTCAGTCGTCATTACCGATGACGCAACAGGTATGTATGTTGAACTTCTTTCGTGCCGTATGTAGCCAACCATGCTAATCGCAGGTGCATACATTTGTGATCTCATTGCACATAGAGATGATTCGCTAAATAATTTGTGATTTTCTTCAACAATTCATCCACCAGTGAGGTGATGTAGTAACGTAAAAAGTGTTCTTTACACAGAAAAAAAATGTGAATTTTAGTTGCATTGTGGATGCATATATAAGTTTGATCAACACAGCAATAAAAAAAATGCTCTTAACTACTTTCACAGATTCTAGCCTTTCAATAATTTTTCATTAATAATGTATGCATTGGTTATAGCCTAGGGTTTGTTTATCAAACCTGCATTAAATGTGTCAATGGACAATGCTTAGTGTGTAAATATAATGGTTTTATTGCTACCAAACAATGTCCTGTCAAGATATTTTCACGCATGACAATATTGTGGATATTTACTAAATTGTGTAGGTGTATCCATGGATAGTGGATAATTTTAAGTGACAAAACAAGGAATGTGATTCATCTTCTTGGTTCTTTCGGTAAAGTCACGTAGAAGGGAAGTAATAAAATAATAAAAATAAAACATAATAAAATAATTCTCACGACGTTTCGGCCACAACGCAAGCAGCCGTCCTCAGGTGAAACCAGGTCTGTCGAGGCGACAGCGTCTGAATGAAACAGCACACGTGCATGGAGCATATATATAAGCTGGGTTGGAAGGGAGGGGGAAAGGGCGCCTTGACAAAAGAATTTGCATATCAATAGGAATTTAGCATATTTATGGGAAATGTAGGTATGTGATTAGTACTACTTATGCCCGTGCATTATGCAGGATTAGCAGGATCCAAGGGAGGGGATATGGGAAATGCAGGTATGTGATTAGTACTACTTATGTCCGTGCATTATGCAGGATTAGCAGCATCCAAGGGAGGGGATATGGGAAATGCAGGTATGTGATTAGTGCTACTTTGCCCGTGCATTATGCAGGATTAGCAGCATCACAGGGAGGGGATAGGGGTAGCATTAATAAAGGGAAGAAGTGTTAATAGTATGTAGCTGCAGTAACTAAAACCACCACGTACACAACTAAAGTATAAACTACATAGTATCATCATTATACTAAATACACTCTACAATAAGCTGAGTTACTAACAGTAAGTAATACATTACAATTCTACGTCGTAAAAAATATAATATGCTTCCATCTAAACTTTATTCTCTTACATCACACGAGTCTACACCGTACTATATACTGCCATAGACAAACCCAACATTAAATTATATACTGTATTGCTATAAACCACCATGTCTCGGACCGCATCTGTGAACATAAAGCAGACTTGAAACACGGTAGGACAAACACCTCAGCCGTGGCAGATCACTGTTACAATTTAGTGGGCTCACATGATATTGACTTCTCCAAGACAGAGGTTCTCTGCTACCATGAGAGATTCGTTCATGAGGCGATCCACATATACAAACACAGAGACAATTTCAACCGAGAAGATGGATTCTGGCTTAGCAATCATTGGAAGGACATAATAAACCATTTCGGATCTTAAATGATTGTGTTCACGTTTACGGTGACTTTCAGACCGCGTTCCACTCACTGGCATTGTATTCTCCGCAGGGAATGGATTCTTTGCTCCGCTGCATTGACGTATTTTGTTTCTTCCTCTTATTATCTTTCACACGGCGGTCAACGGTACAATGTATAATAACAAATAGTATAAACATGTATATGCTTAATACAATGTACAAAGTAATATATAGTATCGTAATTGTATAGTGAATATACAGCAGTGTGATACACATTAGGGTGGGTAGAATAATACATAGTGTAATATTACAATGGATAAGGTATAGGGTGGTTTATAGCAATACAGTATGTAATTTAATGTTGGGTTTGTCTATGGCAGTATATAGTACGGTGTAGACTCGTGTGATGTAAGAGAATAAAGTTTAGATGGAACCATATTATATTTTTTACGACGTAGAATTGTAATGTATTACTTACTGTTAGTAACTCAGCTTATTGTAGAGTATATTTAGTATAATGATGATACTATGTAGTTTATACTTTAGTTGTTTACGTGGTGGTTTTAGTTACTGCAGCTACATACTATTAACACTTCTTCCCTTTATTAATGCTACCCCTATCCCCTCCCTTGGATGCTGCTAATCCTGCATAATGCACGGGCAAAGTAGCACTAATCACATACCTGCATTTCCCATATCCCCTCCCTTGGATGCTGCTAATCCTGCATAATTCACGGACATAAGTAGTACTAATCACATACCTGCATTTCCCATATCCCCTCCCTTGGATGCTGCTAATCCTGCATAATGCACGGGCATAAGTAGTACTAATCACATACCTACATTTCCCATATCCCCTCCCTTGGATGCTGCTAATCCTGCATAATGCACGGACATAAGTAGTACTAATCACATACCTGCATTTCCCATAAATATGCTAAATTCATCTTGATATGCAAATTCTTTTGTCAAGGCGCCCTTCCCCCCCCCCCTCCCAACCCAGCTTATATATATGCTCCAAGCACGTGTGCTGTTTCATTCAGACGCTGTCGCCTCGACAGACCTGGTTTCACCTGAGGACGGCTGCTTGCGTTGTGGCCGAAACGTCGTGAGAATTATTGTATTGTTTTATTTTTATTATTTTATTACTTCCCTTCTACGTGACTTTACCGAAAGAACCAAGAAGATGAATTCCTGCAGTCACGAAAGCTTTAAATCGAAAAGGAATGTGATGTTATCCACACAATGGCTTTTATTACAAATTGGGCCCTATTCCATCATTCAAATCTATGCTGGATAAATGACTAATCAAGTCGTCTCAATCTACCACGAATCCATAATATAACAATCCGACTAGCTCGTGCACATGTTTTGATCTCATCAAACTATCTCTACAATGGTCAACCTCTGGGGTGTATTACCTCCTTGGCCATTAGTCTTGACGAAGTCATCATTTCCTCTGGTCAAGCCCACTTAATTTTTGTAACAGTCAAGATGATGTCTTTGACGATGTTCTCCAATCCTACTCAACATCGTGTATGAATATTTTCCATCCACCAATTTGCCAGTTTAATATGTACACTCAAATATATTCAAGCATATTAATCTCACCATATTTTGAGGACTGTATTTGAATCCAGTTCAAGAAATTACCACGGCCATTGCTATTGATGCTACCACAGACTCTCTGCAACTTTCCTGCTTCATCTGCACAGTCATCTTCACGTATCCTGGTGCAACCTGCTCTTTTTGACAAGTCTCAATGCTTTCATTCCACTTTATATTATGCACGTATATGTGTCTTACCCTTTCCCATTGGGAGATTCATAATATATCCTGTATGTATCCAAATGCACATGCCAGATTTATTTTTCTAGTTTGAGATGTGTTTCTTGTCAGCTTTAAGCAGGCGTTAATATGTGTCACTGTATGATTGAGTGAGCTGAAATGTAACAAATCAACTAAAACGTGCCTCTAGCCCTTAAATATATGAATTGGCATTCACCCAGGGTGAAAATTATAGTTTAGTTTATTGCTTAACCCCACTCATATATTTAAATTATATCACACCTTAAATATCTTTGTTTTAAAATTTTTATCTGGTATTCAGTTTTTTTTATAAATGTTGACAGTTGTTAAGACGACGTAGCATCTGTGCTGATATTCTGCTTGTTGTTGTTGTTCTTAAAGGCATGAGAAAGGAAAAAAACACCTGGGTTATTTTTTCAAAGAACAGAGTTGAAATTAATTTAAATGGAGATTGGAGATTCATTCCTGGAATTAACTTTAAAAGTAATGTAAGTATATTTTAAAGAATAGTATTTTATTATTATAACTATTGTCAATGTGCTTCAAGAACTTTACTCACAATTGGAAGTTTTCAGGTTAACATTTATGTTTTGAGTCAGTTCAGTCTATTCAATATTTGGGGGTAATAAAATAAGTACCCCTCTAAGAAGCCATAATGAAATCCAATAAGTAGAATGGCTCCTGTCATGAGAATGTATAATGTCCACCGCTGGTTCAAGACAGCCATCATTGCTCATACTGAGCAATGCTGGCTGTCACATTGCAATACTACAAACTGTAAATATAAGTTTACATGTTTTATTGCAATGAAAACTTACCCATAAACTCAGCTCTCAACAAAGTACCTCGCCACTGACTCAAGTTCCGATCCACCATATGGTATCCCGCTGAATCTCACCAAGTTCCAGAGAACGTGTGTTGGTGTAACCATCAACCTCATAAGAACATCAACAGGCTGCTGCACACATCTCTTTCATTAATTAAAATTTAAAGACAAGCCACATTGCAACTGTGGTGATGTAACCCAAACTATGGACCATATAGTAAACTACTGTAGTCTATGCTGCTTGAGCTGAGGAGTAGCGAAACTACACAAACTCTCTCCTGCAGATTCATATTCTTAGGTTTTTTCGGTAAAGTCACGTAGATGGAAAATATTAAAAGAAAAATAAGAAGTAAAACAATTGTTTAAATAAATTAAAATAAATAAAATAAAAAATAAAATAAATAAAAGTAAAATAAAATATAAAATAAAAATCACGACGTTTCGGAGGCAACACAAGCTTCCGTCTTCAGGTGGAACCGTCACAGCACGATTGCTGTATCAAGTAAGAGAAATTCCAAGAAAACAGTCCTTGTATATATACTGGTTGAGGGTGGGAGGAGCCAAGGTAGGCCCTTGGATATTATTATTGTGAGGTTCGGTGCGGCTGAAGCACGCTGCTAGGAATGAGCCTTTGTTGTGTAGACTGGTTGAAATGGGAGGTTCCAAGAGTTGTTAAGGTGCGGCTGATGTAAAGATGCGGTTGCTGTAAATGGGACTGAGCCTTTGTTATGTAGAGGTGGTGCGGCTGAAACCGCTGCTAGGAATGAGCCTTTGTTGTGTAGACTAGTTGAACTGGGAGGTTCCAAGAGTTATAAGGTGCGGCTGATGTAAAAGTGCGGCTGCTGTGAATGGGACTGAGCCTTTGTTAAGTAGATGAAACAGCACTTTGCTACGTTGCTGGGATTAATTCTAGATTTGCCAAATATGTGTGGCAAAACTTAAAGCAGGAAAACCAGTGTGTGAAAAAAGAAGAAACTATACGATAACTGAAGAATAGTGCCTGTCAAATAAGATGGTCCAGATATGTGTAGTTAAATCTTTTTTGCATGTTTAAGTACATCTTTCCAATGATTACTGAGTTTGTACCCATCATCACGGTTGAAATTATGTCTGTGTTTGTATATTTGGATGGCTTCGTGTACAAACCTTTGATGGTAGCCAGGAGGTTTGCAGAGCGCCTTGGTCTCGGAAAAGACAATTTCATGAGAGCCCACAGCATTGTAGCAATGATCGGCAACGGCAGAAGAATCAGTTTTGCCGTGTTTCAGATCTGACTTGTGCTCGCAGACACGATCAGAGATATGACGTTTCGTTTCTCCAATGTAGCAATCACCACAGCTGCAACTCAGTTTGTAGACTCCAGGGTATTGTAAGTCAGGAATGACAGGCAGCCCTCTCATGGCTAGCAGACATATCAACATTAGCTCCTGAACACATTACCATACATGATAATATAATTGCTTATTGAGCAGAGAACCTTTGGTTATGACTTATTCATTTTATTTTTTCAATTTTTGTCTGAATAAAATTGACATGATTGAAAGTTACTTATTATTGTTTTAAAATGAAACAATGTAATGCCATAATTTAAAAAAATGTGATGTATTGAAATGTAATTTCAAGAAGGAAATTTTAAGCTCTAATTAATTTTGTTTGCATAATTTACAGATAATACTTTATCTGGTAGATGGACTGCCACTCACTTCAAAAGACCGAGAGACAAAGCTTACAGTGTCAGTCAAACAGTACATATCATCAATTGAGCAGATGAGTTGCCCTGGGATCAATAATGGATCTCAGATATTGGATCAAACTGATGCCAATTACACAGTGCCAACGAACGGAATTGTTTTCATCGATGTGCCAACTTCCAAAGAAGCAAATTTCCTGACTCTGGAGGTATGAACCATCCCAATGTATCAATAGTTAAATGTTAAAATGCAATGTAATCGAGGGGCTGTATTGTCTTGGTGTGGTCTTAAAATTGTTGTTGTTTTGCTGCATTGCCCAAAACTTGCATTTGCTCTTGACAAATTTGCAGGTACAGCAGTCCCTCGGTTAAAGTTTTTAATCTGTTTTATGAAAACTGTTGTTAACCAAAATAACCGTTAGATCGAATATAGGAATTACATGTTAAAACATTAATCCGTTCCAATACGACCAGAAGTTGACATTTTTTTACTTTAAAACATAGTTTATAAGGCTAATTGTTTTCCTACTCTTTTTTTTCGCGAATTCATTTCAGGGGCCGTTGCAACCACTAATAATTCACTTATAAGCTGCAAAAATAAGTAAAAACCACTGAGTCTGCAAGAGAGCTGTTTCCACTGCCAAAACAGAAACCAATGTAAACAAAGCCAGTCGAGTTGTAAACGCTCATAAATGGGCTGGTTGAGGCATGCTCAGCCCACTAAACGAGCACTCGTATTGGCTGAAATTGGCGCATGCGTGCATAACGTAAACATACCGTTTATCAAAATTTAAACTTTATTCACAACTATACAGTTCTATGGGAGGCGAAACGTGAACCGAAAAACCGCTAACCGATATCATTGTTAACGGAGGGACTACTGCATGTTTGTACTTCCACGCTCATATATATATGTTTTGTGACTGGCTTAACTTTTATCTAGGTTACTCGTATAACCTTTATTGTATTTCTTGTTGATGTAACTTTCTGACCCACCCGACTGGACATCTGTGAAAAGAGCTTAAAAACTCACCAGTTTCCTCCAGTATGAATACATATTCTGATTCTGATGTACAGGCAATCCTTCACTCAGGTAAAATTGACTTTGGCTTTGCTTAGAATTGACGTTGTCTAATGTGTCTGTTCATGGTGTATTTATTGTGCTGCATCTAACAGGGGATTTGTGTTTGTGTGCACGTGTTTACATCAAGGCACGATTTGGTGAAGTAGTTGTTTGTAATTCGATATCAGCATGGGTGAGTTTTCAAAATGGATCATTTTTGCACGTGACAGCCAGTGAAACCAATGTCAAGGTGAGAATCCTGAAACTTGACACCATCGATTGTGTATACTTCTTTGTTGCATATAGAATGTTGCTTATGACTTGTCCTTAAAGAAAGGAATTCTGCAGTGGGTGTTCAAATCACACATGACCAGGTGAAGCATACGTTACTTGCCCTGATGGAATAATAACAGACTCACACTATGTTCACAATATGCGTCATTACCGATTTACAGGGTGAGTAATTTACTCTTCTCCCTGCACAATCAAGCCTGATATTCCAAAAATAAACGCACAATTGTTTTCCTTCATGTACTCACGTGTTCAACATGTAAACTTACATAATATGGAAGTTTTTACAATCATTTCACCCTTTACAAACCTCTGCTTTTTTCTTTAGGTTGGGAGCCCAGTTTCCTTCACATTAAAAAGCTCAGACAGCAGCATCACCAAAGTGTCTTACCAGGTAATGCTGTTTTGCACTCAAGCTACGTTTTTAGCTCTAAGCAGGCAAATATTTCAATACTCTGTGATTTACAACATAAATATACATTGGGCCAACACTACCTGTTACAAGAGCATGTTAGACACTTATTTCCTACTAGCGGGAAGTACCTGGCATTGCTCGGGGGTAAAATATATTTCAAAACTTATTTTAGAAACATAACATATATACACAAATACTAAACTATTGTGAAAGCCCAGCGTTCCATTTGTCCAGAATTTTTTTTATAAGAGGATTGAAGAAGTCCTGAATGTAAAGTAATAAAAAGTGGCAGGTGAATAGTTGTCTAAAAGGTTTCTAAAAATTGTCGACCCCCCCCCCCCCCATAAAAATATATTTTTACCCCCCCGTAGGCATATATACCTACACACGCTACATACAATAGTGAGTAGTGTCTAGTGACTGTAGCAGTATCTGATGACTATAGCAGTATCTCCTGACTGTATAGTCGTATCTACCAACTCTGCAGCAGTATATACTGGCTATAGTAGTATCTACTGACTGTAGTATTATCTACTGACAATAGTAATATCTACCAGAGCCTACGGACGCATCTATAGTAGTAACTACTGACTCTATAGCAGTATATAGTGACTAGCAATATTTACTGACTGTAGTAGTATCTACTAACTCTACAGTAGTATATACTGACTGAATAGTACTATCTACTGACACTATAGTAGCAACTAATGACTCTATAGTAGTATCCACTGACTATAGTATTAATTACTAACTCTACAGTAGTATATACTGGCTCTATCGTAGTATCTACTGACTGCAGTAGTATCTACCGACTCTGTCGTACCATGTTGTAACTACTGACAATAGTAGTATCCACTGGCTTTACTAATAACTATTATAGTAATAAGTAATATTTAAAAAACTTTTTTAAAAACACGCTTTTATGAAATGTACTAGTAATGGAAGAACACCACGACTCTATGAAGTGGCCCGAAGCTTGCCATAACGTAAGGGACCGGGGCCAATTACAGCCAACGTCAGTTGACCGTGGACAATTAGACCCAAGCCGAAACATAACATATGAAAAATGTTTTAATTTTTTTAATGATAGAATATATTATTGTCATCAGTATGGCATAGGTATACCAAGTTTGCAGTCGATACCACATTGGGAAGTGGGTTAAAATTGAGTTACAAGATTTGAGGATACAACAATGACAACGACAACGACAACAACGACAACAACAACCGACAGAGTGAGTTAAATGAAATCGTGTAAAAACAGACAAAACACACGATGACAGAGACCACCAAAACTACCACCACCGCGTGGGGGTAGTGGTGGTGTCATAGACTGTTGTTAGTTCGTAACGAGCAGCATCACCTATGAAGTATGGACACATACAGACACAGCCACTAACACACAGACACCACACACACAGACACCACACACACAGCCACCACAACAACAACAACCGCCATTCGCAATTAAGTGGCAGTGACGTCACCACGACGCTTGTGCCAGGCTATGTGCACCTTGAGGCCACGTGAAGTGTCGAACGCCCGCTGGCAGGAGGTCACGGGGCAGACCCAGGTGCCACGGGTCGACTGACTGAGATGACTGGCTGATGCACCACCTGTGCACCCTACTGTGCCAACTTGCTGTGTTTTAGCCGCCCGGCACTCCGCTCGTTGTTGTGAGCGTTGCTCCTCCGCCCTCCGTTGTTGTTGGAGGACGACTGCCTCCAACTGCCCAGTAGCGTCCTTCACGAGCCTCCTCCACAGAGGCCGATCTTGACACCGCTGGTACCAGTCATCAGCAAGTCCACTAAGCTCCACATTCTTCCGTACCACTTCGCTCCATCTCTTCTCTAGCCAACGCAGCCTTGCCTGCCGGAGGAGTTCACCAATGGGAATTAGTCCAGATCTTTCAAGGATTTGTGAGCTTCTCACACAATCCAGCCTGGTTCAACCCAGGATGGATCGTAGGCAGGCCAGCCTAAATGTTTCTAACCGGCGAAGTTGTTCCATTAGGGGGGTCCACGTTTCGCAATCGTAGAGAAAGGAGGGGATGACTGTGGCCGAGAAGACCTGAAGCTTCGTGCGGAGCGAGAGACCAGGTAGCTTCCACACAGCATTACGCAACTGATGAAAAGATTATTCCGCTCGACTGATTCTGAGTGAGACCTCTGCTGTTAAACCGTAGCCAGTCATGAGCACACTGCCAAGGTATGGGAAACTCTCTACTCTCTCCACAACTGCGCTATCACCAATTGGAAGTTGTGTGGGTGGATTGTCCGATGGTATAAAATACCCAGGCAGGTGCTTAGTTTTGGTGGGACTAATGGTAAGGCCCCACCTCTTAGTGGCAAGCTCCAGGTTCAGCAGCAGCGCCTCCAACTCCTCCTCTGAATGAGCAGCAATTAACAGATCATCAGCATACATAACATGGTTGAGCAATAGGGAGCCATCCCTTGACCGCACCCGGGCATCGATCAGCCTCCCATTGTATCTATACCAAATGGAAATTCCTCCGGTACAGCTATTGAAGGCTTCACGAACTACGTGGTCGAAATAGATGTTAAAAATGTGGAAGTCAGCGGACATCCTTGTCGTACCCCAAGGTGTACAGGGAATGGCTCTGACTCCCGGCCACGTCGTTTTACTCGGGCCCGCTCACCATCATGATGGTCCTTAATGATCGTGAGCAGAGGGTCAGGGACTCCGAAAGCATGAAGAACAACTCAGAGCACAGGCCTACTGATGGTATCATAGGCCTTGACCAGGTCAATAAAGCAGAGATGTAGGTCTTGTTGGAATTCCCTACACCTTTGCTGCAGCAGACGGACAAAAAATATAGCATCTGTGCAGGACTGCCATTTCCTGAAACCGCATTGGGGCTTCACAAGCCTCTCATCAGCGTGCCTAGCAAGGCGATGTTGAATAATCCTTGCCAGGACCTTTCCCAGCACACTGAAGACTGAGATGCCCCTGTAGTTGTTACAGTCTGTGCAGTCTCCATTCTTAAAGAGGGGGATCACCATGGCATCCTTCCATTCCTGCAGAACCCATCCAGTGGTCCAGACTGTTATGATGTAATGTAGGGCAGTCTGTGCACAAATGCCACCCTCCCTCAGCATTTCACTTGGTAGATCATCTCTGCCCGGTGCCTTCCTGGTCTTTGACTCTGGATCGCCTTCAGGACTTCCTCAACAGATGGCACCTCAGCTAGCCACTCACAGGGGGTGACTTCTTCTTCCAATATTTGAGGCACTACAGCCTCAGCAGGGTCATCACCACTTTGTCCCACTTTGTTTTCCAGGCTGAGGGATTTCCCGTCCCCCAGGACCTCACAGAAATGCTCAGCAAATCTGTGAACCTGTTCCTGGGGGTCGGAGATTGGATCACCGTTCTTTCCGCTAATGAGGGTAATAGGTGTGGTGCTGCAGGTTACTTTTTTGATGGAATTAAAGAGCGATTTGTGATCGCGGGCCATTGAGGCAGACTCCATCTCCTCAGCAACCCGCGACCACCACCTATCCTTGCAGCACCTCACGGCTCTCCAAATCTCCGAGCAAAGGCTACGATAAGCCTCCTCATTCTCAGACGTGGGATGCTCTAGCCGATGATAGTGGGCCTGTCGCTTTTTCTCAGCCAGCCTGAAAACCTCCTCTGTCAGCCAGGGTCTCTGGGAAGGTCTGGACCGTGTATCCAAAGCAGCCATTACAGCTGCATGAGCCACAGTCCTAAACCTCGCCCATTTCTTCTCGACATCAGGAGGAGTCGGGGACAATGCCAACCCCAGGCGCAAGCGATGATGAACTTCTCGCTTGCAACTTTCATCAGCTAGCTGAGACCATGCCACTATGGGTTTGAATGGGGTCCTGGGTGTACACCCACCACCGGAGTGGAAGAATGGCAGGCGCATCTTACAGATGACAAGTCGATGGTCAGTGGACAGATTAGCTCCACGGTAGGTCCTGGCATCAAGGACATGGGCCCGCATCCGCTGTTCCATCACTATGTAGTCCATTAGATGTTCTTGCTTGGACCCGGCATGCATCCATGATGTGTGGATGTGCCGATGCCGGAACAGCTTGTTGGTAATTACAAGCCCATGGGCTGCACAAAAATCTAGCAGCCTCCTGCGGTTGTTATTGAGCTGATCTGGCCCATGCCTTCCAATAACTCCAGCCCAGGTGCCAGCATCATGACTAACTCGGGCATTGAAGTCACCCAACAGGATGATTCTATCCCGAGGGGCCACTTTAGCTAGCACCTGTCATTGAAGGCATCTGACTCAGCGGCCTTGACTGCATCCCTCCACGGATGTTCGTCTTCCGTGGAGGCATAAGTAACCATGACCACCACTGCTCGCCTCTGTTTGATGGGAAGGCGAGTCCAAAGTAGCCTGGGGTTTACAGCTTCATCACAACTCACCGCCATGCGCCCACACCCCCTCATTCTTTTGTTCAGAAGAAGAGCCACCCTGTTGTTTGGCAGTCTCCTGTCCCAAGCGGAGGACGGTCCACTCCTCATGGTGGCAGGAGCCAGAGCCGGTCCACCGGACCTCCTGAATACCACCGAGATCCAGGCGGTACTGGTCCAGCTCCCGACAGAGGAGTGGTAGCCTCTCTTCTGCAGTGAGCGTTCGAACATTCCACATGGACACACGTAGTGGTTTTTTGTTGTTTCTCGAGGAGCCCCGAGGGTAAGGATTCAGTCTCCTGGCTCCGCCAAATGGGGTATGGCCAGGAGACATCATAGACGCCTGTCTCCACAGGGCCACCGGCACGAGCCTAGTGCATTTTTTAACTCGTAGTTTAGCAGTAAGTAATTGAAGGTGGAGGGGATACCAGCCCCTCGCACCCATCCAGAGCCCTTATTTGGCCACTGTGGTGGTTACAGATGCCATGAGGGGAATGGCCAATTTAAGTTGGCCTTCCCCCAATGGCACTGCCCACCACAACGTTGCCATCCCGCACCACGAGTAGGTAGGGGGTTGCTTTTGCCGGACACACACACAGACACCACACACAGACACACCACACACAGACACCACACACAGACAGACACCACATGAGTACCTACGAAGGCTGGAACTACACACATACAGACACCACACACAGACACACATAGACACCACACACACACAGACAACACACACACAGCCACCACACACACAGACACCATACAGACACCGCACACACAGACGTGGTGAGGCCTAGTCCCATGCAGAGCCTCCGGACTCGCCTAGATTTCCCAGCCGGCCGAGGTGGCACCTTGGCAGTCTGGGGCTGAGCTGCGACCCCGCACCCCCCCACCCACGACCCCCCCCCCCCCCCCCCGCTCTACAGTAGTTATCAACGGCATATAGTAGTAGCATGTAGCGACTCTATAATAGTAACTACCGACTATAGTAGCATACACTGACTATAGTAGTAACTACTAACTCTACAGTAGTATCTACTGACTCTATAGTAGTAACTACTAACTCTACAGTAGTATCTACTGACTCTATAGTAGTATCTACTGACCATAGTAGTATGTACGGACTGTATAGTAGTGTAATAAAGCTCGTTGAGGCGAATTATGGAATCCGTCCTTTATTCAACTTATGTTACAGTTTACTTCACGCTGCTGATAGGCAGCGTGAGAGGGACAGATAGAGAGACTTACTGCCACGTGGCAACTCGGAGCCCCCCTCCCGCATGGCCCCCTTCCTCTCTTCGTTCCCGTTCTGACCACGTGTCGTTCGTCTCCACCCCTATTTAATACCCGGGTCACGTGGTACGTTTCCGCCAATCTTCGTTAGCCTGCATGGAATCTTCCAGGCTCCCTCGTCAGCTCCCGGGACCACACCCCTGACTCATCTCCCCATTGGCTGTGGCCAAAGCCAGCAGAACCAATCCTTATAGCTGTCACCTTTCCATCACGTCAGGGCCATGCCCCTAGGCTTCCCCCCATTGGCTGTAAACCAGGACCGGCAGAGCCAATCACCATGACGAGTTGTGATACGTCAGTGAGCCGGATATATCCTCATATTACAGTAGTATCTACTGACTGTAGCAGTATTTACTGACCGTAGTGGTATATCCTGTCTGTAGTAGTATGTACTGACTCTATAGTAGTGTGTACTGGCTGTAGTAGTAGCTATACTAACTGTATAGCAGTATGTGCTGGCTGTAGTAATAACTATGCTAAGTATATAATAGTGTAAACTTCTTGACTTTCATGACTGCAGCAATTTATATTGTTTGATTCTTTGGGTGAAGTGACGTAGATAAAAAAAATAATAATAAAAACAAAGTGAATAAATAATCATTAATGAAGTAAAAAAGCATCAAAAACCCCAAAACACTAATGTAGACTGTAGCCTGGTTCTAAATTAGAGTGAGTATACTGGCACTCTATAATGTAGACTGTAGCCTGGTTATTAAATTTGGTGAGTGTTCTGGAAGTCTATAATGTAGACTGTAGCAATGATTGTTAAACTGAATGAGCATTTAATAACCATTATAGATTGCTTGTACACTCACCGAGGCTAAGAACCTGGCTACAGTTTACATTATAGACTGCCAGTACACTCACCCAGCTTAATAACCATCGCTGCAGTGTGCATTATAGACCACCAGTACACTGACCAAACGTAATAAGCAGGCTAGAGTCTACATTATAGACTGCCAGTAAATTCTCTCCGATTAAGAAGCAGGCCACAGTCTACATGAGTGTTTTTTTAGTTATGTATTTTTAAATTAAATTTTTACTATTTTTATTATTATTCTTCTATCTATGTGACTTTACTCTTTGGTTCTTTCAGTAAAGTCACGTAGTTAGAAATAAAATCAAATAAAACAAATTACGACGTTTCGATCGCAACACAAGCGGTCGTCACCAATAATATAGTACTTACCTGACAGTGCAGTGGTGAGGCCTAGTCCCGTGCAGAGCCCCCAGTCTCGCCTATATTGCCCAGCGGATTCGATCGCAACACAGGCAATTGTCTTCAGGTGAGAGAGAGAAAGCTACTGAAACAAGGTCTTATAGAGGCCTGAGATGGGAGTCCCCTCAGGGTAAGAGGGCGGGGCTAGAGATGGTCTCTCTGAGGCTGTGGAAGTGGCCATTGTATTGTGAGAGATTAGCATGTCAATGATGATTCGGTGGCAGATCGAGTAGGACATCCAGCCTGTCAATGCAAAGACATCCAACCTATTGATGCAACTCCGAGAGTCAGCTAACATCGGCAGTAAGGATGGAAACATCATAGCAGGTTAAGACTTTACCTGGTTAATCACATCCTTCCAATTATTGCACAATTGGGACCCATCTTCTCGGTTGAAGTTGTGTCTGTGTTTATATATCTGGATGGTTTAATGGACAAATCTTTGATGATAGGCAGTGGGTTTGCACAGTACCTTAGTCTTGGAAAAATCTATTTCATGTGAGCCCACAGCGTTAAAACAATGATCAACCACAGCCGAAGTATTGGTGCTACTGTGTTTCAGATCTGCCTTGTGTTCACTATCACGGTCCGAGACACCGGGGTATTGCATGTCAGGGATCAATCCTTCACAGATGGGACCAGATTACGATTTTTATGTATTGTGTTGAGCCGAACCTTGAACTTGTGTTTGTTCATGATTTTGGAAATATTTTGGTAACCCCTGCTTTGTATGGCAAGGTGATGGTTTTGATTGGGTCCTCAGATGGTTCCCTCCACAAGGAAACTAAACGACATGTCTAACTGCACAACAGTGTATTGATTTAATTACACAATAGGCACAGAGTATAATTGGCAATTCGCTTCAGAATAAGAATATTTATTTCGACTGGAAGAATCCGATGAGTTATGAAGCTCGTTTTCACAGATGTCTGGTAGGGGCTTGAAAGACATTACGTGACAAACGCCTTTAAAATTTGCCTTATCCGTTTTGATTTGTTTTTCTTCAAAGAAAACATTTCCATTTTTATTACTCCACTTGGTCCAGATTGTGCATTTAAGTCAATGATCTTTGACACATATAATTAATATTGCATTTAATTTCAATAGTCTTCTTTCGTACGGCAGATGTAGATGCAGAGCAAAAACTACAATTTCACACTCAGGTGGTCAAGCCAGATAACCACATCAAAAGCAGCGGAGTGTTTCGCTGTCTCGTTCGTATTTGTGAATCGGCATTGCATATGTTGTAAGGTCTGTTCTGGATGACCACAGTCACGCACTGGAGAGTTTTTAATTTTCCATTTGGGCACCAAGCATTTGCCATGGTTTGTGCAAATGTGGTTTAGGGTGGACTATGAGCTTTGTGGAAGATCAAACCCAGGGGTCCTCTGTATTGGATCTTTCAGAAGGTGTTTGTGAGTCATTTTGAACTCCATTCAGCTCTCCAAGTTTCATCAGGGTTGAATTCGCTTTGTTTAAGGTTAAGTGCATGGGTCCAAAGGGCTTGCATCACTTAAAGCGATGACAGGGGATATTATTGAGGTCCTGATGAGGGTTGCAGCATTGCGGAAGATAGGTGGGGGAGAGTTGTGAAAGTATGAGCAACCAGGGTGTTGGGGTCGACTTGAGGGTTTCGTTGGACATCAACAAGTCTGGTGCACAGTACTTGGCTACGGAGTACACAAGGGCCATCTATTATATCTGTAGCACTGGTGCTGATTCTCCCCAGCTTATGCTTGCCAGTTCCTTGATCAGGTTGATCCTTGTTTTGGTCTTGGCAGCTACCTTTTTCAGATGGTCATGGAAGGTTAGCATACGGTCCAGCTTCACTCCAAGATAGGTTGGAGTGGGATTGTGTCACAGTATTGCCACTGATCACTATATCAATTGTGATATTACTAAATGCTGGGTATGACATTACGTCCCTTGCATATGGCATTGTCGCCTCAAGGTCTCTAAGATCTGGGGATGCAGCACATCTCTGTGTTCCCGATTTTTTTTCCGGTTTAGCTCTCAGGCTCTAGAACTCTCTTCTGTGAGCTATCAGGATCTATGAGTCTGTGGACATTTTCAAAATACGTCTAAAAATGTATTTATACACTTCCATTTCTTCAAGGTGATACAAATAACAGAAGATGAGAGAGAAAAGACTGCTGTAGTTCGGTTATGTGGAGAGACAACATAAAATGATGTGGGTCAGAAGGTGCAAGTGATGCAAGTGGAAGGAAAGAGATCAAGAGGAAGGCAGAAGTAGAGGTGGGGCGATGTGGTGCGATTGGACATGGTAGCCCGAGGAGCGGAAAGAGAGATGGGACAGGACAGTGTGGAGAAGCTTGACAAGGACAGTGGACCCCACATGAGTGGGGCAAATGCGTGGAAGAAGAAGATAAATGTTTTTAGCATTTCATTATTTTTTCTTAGTTGAATGAGTTATTTTACTGCTGTTTCTCATACAGCCCTTTGATCATTATTATACTGCAACTGGTGATGGCGTTCCCTAAACACTGTTGAGGAAAGCAAGGGGAAAAACCTCTTGTTATATTCCATAAATACAGCCCATAAGGCCTAGTAGGGAGTGAGGTGTTGTGAGGTAAGGGGGGGCAGTGGGATGGATAGGATGAATGGAACTTGAACCAAGAACGTGCCTTTGCACAGAACCAGAGGTTGACACCACTATACTATTTAAAACATATGTGACCAAATGTATTTGTTAAAAAAAACGAAATAGTAATTCTGATGTTTTTAAACCCAACTTAGATAATAATCTTGTTTTGGTTAATAAGGTGCAATTAGTGACCACTCCATGTAATCATCTAATGCTAGACTCAATGCCTTGTTTATAATTTATGGCTGACAGGATCATGTTGAATAATATCTCCTTTAAAATGAAGTGATTTGTTAAAAAAACTATTTGTAATTCCACGCTTGTTAACAATGCATTGTTGGTTTGTTTCCCAACAGGTCGTGTCAATCGGCCAGGTGCTAGAGGCTGGTGTGGCTCGCTTTCCACAATTTACGCTGACTCCCTCAAGTGCCTGGGGTCCTGTAGTCTTCATCATCGTATATTATGGAACAGACGATGGATACATCGTCCATGAAAGTGTACAGCTGAGGGTGCAGGATTTGGAGAACAAGGTGAGGCTAGACCATGCTGGACTGCTTCTCTCAAGTGCCATACTCACTTAAGAGACATGGCCGAATGGTAGGGAGTTTGGTGCTTGTTTCAGAGCTTCGCAAGTCAAGCCTAGCGGCTGCCATATTTAACGTTGCAGGTGTACTATCCATTAGTACATGCCAACCGCTTTATAATGGGTGTTAATTTCCTTGTGACTTTATTTTAAAGAGGCCACGTGTACTAGCATCATTGTCCAAATTTGATCAATTATAAATTATCTCATTGGGAAATCACTATTTACAACATCATGTGCCTATTGGCATAATAATGCCCATTTATTGGCTGGTTCTGCATGCAACTTGTGATGCACAGGAACAGCTGTAACTGGGAATTCCCTTGATTAGACTGCAGGAAAAACGTAGAATGTCGAGGAGATATGTGATGTTAAGGTGATTTGAGTTGCTGAGACATTTTTGCCTTGTATAAATTAAATCCGTATTCTTACAAGGTTATAATTAACATCAACCTTTATGCCTTAAGACCAGTCCTTGGCATTGGGATCATCTCGAGAACATTTTATCAGGTCTCATCCTTGGCTTGGGGAGTGTGACTCTGGTCTGAAGACTTGGCTTAGAGATGTAACGGTGTACATTATGCAGGAGACGAGTTGACGGAGGCAACACGTATTTTTTTTTTATAAAACTCTACAGTAACAGTCAGCTATACAGCCTAGGAACACAGCCTACGGCTACACGTGCGTGACACTGGCTACGCTCTCAGGTCCTCCGGCTATGTAATTCCTAGAGGAGGCTATCTGACCCGACCTAGCCAGGGTATGGGTCCCAACCACTGGCCCATCGGACCTGGCCCTGATAAGGGCGTCGGGCGGGGGGTTCCCAGGATCTCACCACTGAGCCACACAGTCCCGGCCCTGATAACGGCGGCGGGGCTAGGGGTCCCATGGTCCTATCTAGCTTGCTCCGTCTTCCTTCTTCACTGGCTCCAACAACTCCCCGAGCTCTCTTGCGCACCGCCCTATATACGCCCCTGCTCCCGAGGGGCGGGGCTGTATGCGGACGTCGATGTAGCCACCCCATGCACGGACCGTGATGTAGACACCGGCTACATAATGGCTCGCTACACCCCGGTACGTACCACCTCTACATCACCCCCCCCCCCCCCTGCATAGCTCGCAGCCGGCCCGGCTGCAAAAACCTTATGCAATAAAGAACACATCCAAAAAGCAGAACCATGTGTGTGTCCCGTAACAACAATAACACAACAATTAACAACAACAACAACCGAACGCCCCTATAAATAACCCAACCCTCCAACACTCAACAACAAAAACATATATACAATGTCAAAGAAAAAAAAACGACATTACGCCATCCCGTGACCCATGCCCATGACCCCACACGCCCAAGCGAAGCGGGACATCCAGACAGTCAAAAGGGGCTGCTCCGACATGGCAACCTGGCGGATCCGGCCGCACGTCACGAGAAGTGGCATAATTTAGCGCGAGTCCGCTTGGCCGGTCCGTCATACGGAATAGGGCATGCTTGTCCGACAGGCGGCCCAGGTAGCCCTGGAAGGCTCGGACCGGGTTCCCCGGTTCCGCACGTGCTCCGGGGATCCGGCTGCTGGCGTTCGGAGGCCGTCAATTCCGAGGCACCGGGGACTGTTGGGACGACTTGGGACCTTGGGCGTCGTCCAGCCGAGGTCCTGTAGCGCGTTGACGTGGAGCCCGGCACCCAGAAGCAACGTGGCCTCGAAGGCCGCAGTTGTAACATGTGACGAGAGCCGTCGCTGATTTCGGTTGCTCCAGCTTGCGTGGCGTTCGCAGGGGCGAACGACCTCCAGACCTCCAGTCCCCCGACCGTGCCGTGGCGAAGTAACAGTCAGCTATACAGCCTAGGAACACAGCCTATGGCTACGCGTGCCTGACACCGGCTACGCTCTCAGGTCCTCCGGCTATGTAATTCCTAGAGGAGGCTATCTGACCCGACCTAGCCAGGGTATGGGTCCCAACCACTGGCCCATCGGACCCGGCCCTGATAAGGACGTCGGGCCGGGGGTTCCCAGGGTCTCACCACTGAGCCACACAGAGTCCCGGCCCTGATAAGGGCGGCGGAGCTAGGGGTCCCAGGGTCCTATCTAGCTTGCTCCGTCTTCCTTCTTCACTGGCTCCAACAACTCCCCGAGCTCTCTCGCGCACCACCCTATATACCCCCCTGCCCCCGAGGGGCGGGGCTGTATGCGGACGTCGATGTAGCCACCCCATGCACGGAACGTGATGTAGACACCGGCTACATAATGGCTCACTACACCCCGGTACGTACCACCTCTACAGAGACACCAGCCTTAACATTTACCTTAGCAGAGAGGATCTGGCTTTGGATGGATTTGACACTGGCCTTGACCTAAAAGGCTTCCAGACGTTGCCTTGGGCTGGACTCATGTCTCTCAGTCTCAAACTCAGCCGCAGATTCTGGTTTTGAGCATACAGTATCTCTTGGGTTCCAGCCTTGAGTCCAAGAATGATTAGCACATGCCATGTGTTGTCCTGACTGGCGGACACAACTTGACTTAATTGTCACTTTCACAGGTGGAGGTGAAGTGGAGCACAACAACAGCCCAACCTGGGACTAGCGTGAGCCTGCAAGTCACAGCCTCTGACCCCCAGTCATTTATTGGCGTCATTGCGGTTCCAGCAAATTTATTTAGAGACTACCCAAGCCAGTTCTCCTCTCTCCTGGTGAGATACGGAGGTCACTGTTATCATGCACTCTTCATTCTACAGTAGATGCATTCAAGTGATGACTATTTACTTTCAAGTGTGAAATGCCCGCAGTTGTATGATAGCAAATGTGCATTCTACCTATCGCCAGAAAAGGCAATTTGTATGGGGATGCCAGTTATTTTTTTCCCCTGGACACGTTATTGAACCCCAATCTACGTTGTATGCTTACATGATGCTTGGTGTGACAACCACACTTATTTGCCAACCGTGCTAATCTGAGAATTGTAATTACAATTGGACTTGGGTTTTGTAGACTATGAAAAACACTTTGACTCAGAAGAAATTGAGGCAGTCATCCAAGCTCTCACAAACTAAGACCTAAGTAAAACATATTTATAAATAAAATTTCAAAATAGAACAGCCACACTAAGATTACATGAAGAAAGTATAAAAATATATATTAAAAGCAAAGTCAGTCAAGGAGAAGTTGATGAGTTACATTTAAATATATTTAATTATTTTTACTGGATACATGAATACATTTACATTGAAAGTATTAGCCATTTCATATTTACTGAATACATTAATCATAATGTTGAATGGGAATAGCAGCAGCATAATGTAGGAACTGGATAAAATAGGAAATTTAGTGGACAAGTGTGCTAGGTTTATTTCCAATAATAATTCCTGCTTCTTTGATGATGTCCACAGTTATACCACTATTCATACTGCATAATGACATATTTACTTGTTCAAGTGTGCCATCTGGAACTGGTTCCGCTTCATCTGAGAGATGATCATGTTCTCGTGCTATTTGACTTGTTTTGCGAAAGAGACATACATACCATGCTTCCACTAATTTGAATATTCTATCATGAGTTATGGGGGGTATTTCTGAGTGGAAATATGGGAAAAAATATTCCATTGACCTCATTTTGCTTTTGAATATTCTGAGTTTAAGACTATGTTATCTCTTAACTGCCTAAGCATATTTCTACCCACTTTTAATGCACTCTATCCCATAGGCATATACATGCTTTATCTAAACTTAGCTATGCCCTTTATCTGGCTATACTGAATTGCAACTCACATCACACCAATCTGTGATCACTTTTTGTGTTGAATTTGTTCACAACAGAGACATCTCTGACAATCTGGGGTTCAGCCATTAGAAACTTGTCAATCGCATTCCTCAACCCACCATATTGGCTTCTATGTGTTCATTTTATAGGATACGGTGTAAATTATTTTCATGGCTTTCCTGTTTATAAACTCTAGTAGATGCTCACTTCCCTTATCCCTCACTTCATTATTGTAAGGTAATTTATTTCATTCATACATTTTCTCTGTTCTGTTAATGTTGGAACATACATATTTGAATGATCTTTAACTTGTCGTGTTTTGAGAGCCTTATTGTAATCTTGATAACTTAATCTGATTAATTATTGAACACTGAAACCTTGAAGATTAACAATCTCACTTTTCCATACATGTCCTACCCTTTTTATAGTACTATTTTAATACATTTACTGCCCCATGTCTCTCATGAGTAAACCTTCATTGACATATTCCCATCTTATACCTCTCTTACACATCTCTCTGCTATCTGTTTTTACTGTCTACATCGAGCACCACTCATCATGTTCGTCAATATGGCTCTATATGCTAAAACTTGACACCCCTGCTGTTAACTGCTATAAAACCAAACCTCAGAAGTCTAAGCAACAATTTTGCAAAAGCCACGGGATCTAGCAAAAGGAAGTGATGGTGAGATGAAGTTCCATGAACTATATTGGCTATGATGACCTCCCTACCTTGCATGAAATGATGCATGGTGAGTTAGTTTTGATAAACGTTATTTACTTGTTGTCTCTCCCAACAGTATCAATATCAATACTATGATTATAATTATTACTGGTGGTGGACAAGCAACATATTTGAGGTAATGTTTGCATCTGCAGCTGTACCAGTAACACATTTATTGATTCCTCTGAATTATGTGCAAAGAACTACTGACACAGTTGCAATTGTTGACATTGACAGGCTAGGTAGACAATAAAAAAATCATTTTTAATTATTCGCTCATGAAATATGTTTAAATCTTACTGTTTGTTGCTTAGGCTGCTGGGCTGAGCTATGTGACTAATGGAAACATGGACTACTGGAGTAAGTATTAATTAGGTTGTGCAGTGATTAACGTCCGTGCCGAGTCTAACGGAATTCACTGTAAATCTACACACCTAGATCCAAATATATACCTGGCTTTAACCCATGATCTTCCCAATATGTATAATTACATAATTTATGTTGGGGAAATGTTTTTGCTTAATGCGGCAATTTTTCAGGAACAAATCTGTTGTGTTAAACAAGGAATTGATTGTTAAAAAAACCCTCTATTATGGATGATATTGGTCGTGAAAGCCTACGTGTTAAACTGAAGGAATTGCAGGAATACGATTACTTTGCCGACGGACTACACTTACATGTGTAGTGACATAGAATCAGTCACGTAGCGCTGGCTGCTGGCAGGGAAGGAGATCTGCAGCTCACAGCGGCCCTGACTGACATCAGGGCAGGTGATAGACCACAGAGGGATCTAGGGAAGGGTCACGGAAGGGGCACACCGAGAACCCGCTAGTAGATTCCAGAAGGGGGTGTGGCCGGGGGCGGAGCCAATCCACGCTGACAGTATAAGAGGGGCCCTGGGAGGAGACCTCGAGGCTGTCGTGTGGAGTGGGATCCCTGTCGTGCTGCTGGAGTCTTCACCGTCATCTCCTTCTTCACTATCTCGGCATCGCCAGTCAGGCAGTCTACCAGCTGTCCTGACTGGGAACTGTGGTTACTAAGTGTTACTGTCAGGCCGTGTTCATAAACAGAGTGCCTCCTATTCTTAGTGTCTCTGAGTCAGTCACGACACATGTAAAAAGTTTGTGGATAACAGGAAGCAATTTTGCAATTGAGGATGGAAAAAATGCAGATTATCCGGGATAATGGGATGTAGAGAACAGACGTTTTCACATACTCTTGATTTAACAGATAAAAGTTGCATGTACTAGGGCATCGGTTAGATGAGTTCTGTATAACCACACATTTCCTCATCTGCACCCCATTCTTAGATAAACCACCTGTAAATAATGGAAAATCAAGGAAATTGGAAAATCGCTTACTCAATGATGGACTTCTGGATACCTGGTTTTGGCAGAATGGTGTCCTAGGGTAAGTATTATTTGTGTGTATCGCACCCCAGAATGCATGTACTGAGGTTAAACGAAGTTAGGGCATTGCTTATATTTTCACCAACTCTATAGGTCCAAGTAGCAGTGTCTATTGTATTGGAACAAAATCTGGGTGAATCTTAAGCGATCATTCAAATGGGGTCACATGATTGTACGGTTGGCGTATTAAATACGTTTCTCAACAGTTTTTATTGTTTCCTTAAATATTTGGTTTATAAACGTGTTGCTTAAATATGAATACATTTTTAAATGAAAGGATTGGATGTCACGTCTCTTAAAGGTCAGACAAGACAATCACATTCACAGCCACTGCCCCTGAAATCAACTCCCACTGGATTGCCGTTGCCTTTTCCATATCAAACACAAGTGGATTATCGGTGGATTATACCAGCACTCCGGTATGTATGCGTTATTTCCTCAAACCCCTTCTCTCATGACATTTACTTGTTTTTATCATCATCATCAGCCTGACTAACTTACTGCTGGATAAAAACCTCCTCATTGTCGCCATCACGTACGATTCTGTAATGTAACACACTTTAACTTATCGTACGTGGAGTGGGTAGATGGGACACCCACTGTCCCACGTTTTTCTGTGACCTTTCCATCATTTTTTCTCCTGCACCTTGGCTATGAATTTCATTCAAAATTTCCGCAACCAAAATCCCACCCTGAAGTGAATTTGGACGTTGTACTCAATGTGCTCATGTGGGGGGGATAAAAATTGACTTTGCTTTTTTAGGATTAACAGGCGACAGCCAAATCTTGCTGTCAGCCAAATCTGGCTGTCGCCTGATGAAGCTACTTGATATTACTGGCGACACGTCGTACTCAGATTGTAAATGTTGTGGCTTGGCTCTCCAACACACCGGTGTGCTGTACTAGTGACGAATTGGCATGTTCTGTTTACGCGACAACCCTTACTAGTTGGCTGTGTCGGGTGGTGGCAGGTTTTAAAGACACATTTATATATTTACGCGATCTAACCCAAAAAACCTTTTATGTATGGTCATTGTTATTCTTTGGTTATTTCGGTAAAGTCACGTAGATATAAAATAATAAAAATAATACAATTACTAAATTTAATTAAAAAAAACTAAAACTCACGACGTTTCGATCGCAGCACAAGCGGTCGTCATCAGGCAGAGAGAAATGGGCGGCAAACCTCCAACTGCAACTGTTTATAAAGGCTTGAAATGGGTGCAGCCCAAGTGTCAGAAGGAGTGTGGACAAGTGCTGCGGGGCAGCCTGAGTGGACGAGCCAAAGCTGTGAGTGGGTGGGGCACAAGAGCTGTGGAGCCAGCCCTTAGCGGCGAGCGGTGCAGTCCAAGTGTATCAGCAGTATGGGAGGGGGCAGGCAATGCTAATGCAGGAGAAGACAAAGGGGGAGAGAGAGGGGCGGAGCACGAGGAGAGAGAAGGGGCAGAGATAGGTGGAGAGAGAGGGGGACAGACAGGGGGGGAGAGAGGGGGCAGAGATAGTGGGAGGGGACACAGACAGGGGGCAGAGATAGAAAGTGAGAGAGGGGGGAGAGATGGTGGGGGTATTGCACCTCACTCCACACATCCACAATGCTGACGGTGGAGGTTGACAAGAAATTACAAATCAAGTCATTATCCAAAGTGGTTGATGACATAAATTGTGTCTGTGTCAATATATGTGGATGGCTTCATGAAAGAATCTTTGTTGATAGCCAGCAGGCTTACAAAGTACCATAGTTTTAGAGAAATCAATTTTCAAACATGGTAGGACCAATACTTCTGCCGTAGCTGATCATTATTTTAATGCGGCTGGCTTACACGATATTTATTTCTCAAAAACGATGGTACTTTGCAAGCCTACTGGCTATCAACAAAGATTTGTTCATGAAGTCATGCACATATGTAGACAGACAATTTCAAATGAGAAGACGGTTATGAACTCGGCAATCATTGGAAAGACGTTAACAACCACTTTAGGTCATGACTTCGTTTGTAATTTCTTGTCAACCTCCAACGTCAGCAGTGTGGATGTGTGGAGCAAGGCGCAATGCTCCCCATCTCTCCCCCCTCTCTTTCTCCCTATCTCTATCCCTTCTCTCTCCCCCTATCTCTACCCCCCCCCCTCTCTCTCCCCCTTATATCTCTACTCCTCGTCTCTCTCCCCTCATATATCTACCCCCTCTCTCCCCCTCTATCTCTCCCCTCCTCTCTCTCTCCCCTGCCTCTGCCCCCTGTCTCTCCCCCTTTGTCTTCTCCTGCATTTCCTGCCCCGCCCATGCTGCTGACACACTTGGACTGCGCCGCTCAGGGCTGGCTCCACAGCTCTTGTGCCCCGCCCACTCACAGCTTTGGCTCGTCCACTCAGGCTGCCCCGCAGCACTTGTCCCTACTCCTTCTGACACTTGGGCTTGCACCCATTTCAAGCCTTTATAAACAGTTGCAGTTGGAGGCTTGCCGCCCATTTCTCTCCATCTGATGACGAACGCTTGTGTTGCGATCGAAACGTCGTGAGTTTTTGGTTTTTATTATAAAAATTGTTTTACTAATTTTTCTTTTAATATTTTCCATCTACGTGACTTTACCGAAAGAACCAAAGAATATGAATTCCTGCAGTCACGAAAGTTCTAAATCAAAATGTATGCTTATTGTTGTCAGTTTGAAGTGACCTCACCATTGCAAGTCACCATAAATTTACCCAGCGTTACATTTCTTGGAGAAGAGTTCATTGTGGAGGCAACAGTTTTCAACAAGCAGACACAGACAGCTCAGGTAACAATGAGGCACCTTTAAGATCAATTAACACATTTGAAGTTTCACAAACCTTGGCACTCAACATTGTGAATTATAATTTAAAATAATTATAAATGTATAGTATATAAATAACGTTTCGGTACTTATGCCTCTTCCAAGACTTGGTCAGCATGGAAGAGGCCAAATGTAGTACCGGAACGTTACATCGATTATCCGGTGCCTTTGGGGGGAGGGGGAGCCGGATTTAAAAATAAACGCCGGATAATCACATTATTTAAAAAGATCTAATTTTTTCACATTCTTGATTGACATGTTTTTACGTGTTATGTTTTTTTTGTGTTTCAAATGTATGCGGTGAAATTGGCATAAATAAACATACAAATAGACACAAATAAATACCCTGTACGAAGTTACTGTATTTACTGTACCGTATTTACCATTCCAATCTCGAAGACTTTGCATGGGGTGATGTATATGCATGCAGTATTTTCATTTTTTCGAATTATACGTAGTGTATAATGCACTTTATATAATATTTAACACTGAAATCAAGCATGGCTACTTTTTTCGTCACGCACATGGTGCCGATCACCGGACTGGCTACGGCCTTTAGAGCGGTTTTGCCAGTTTCGCCGGATCGGTCGTGGGACAGCCAGATAATGTTGGAAACTGGATAATCGATTATCAACTGTGCTCTCTAGAGGGGCCCGATAGCGCTTTCTCCAGAGGAGGCATTTCTGCCAGCAGTGGTGTGCACAAGCAATCGCAGGGCTTACGTTTATCTTTAATTGTTTTAATTAATTATAGTGTTTTATTGTGAGAATCATTTTAATCTGATCCTGACGTTATTCCTCCCATTATGCATTTACCTATTGATTTCTAGGTCCTTGCAAAACTGATGGAGAATGAAACTTCACGATTATGTTCCAAAGCAACGGTCTCTCCCCCAATGAACGAAGCTTGAATGTGTCCGGTCAGAATTCTGCCACTGCCTTCTTCCCTGTGTCTCTGAATGTTGACGGCAAAGTTTCCTTCGCTGTAGTTGTCTCCTACCAAAATGTGGATTACACAGTGGTGGGATACACATTGGTCAAGGTAAGTGTGTGCTAGTGTGCGTGCATGTTCTCAGATACAGCTGCAATGGGGCCATGTGTTGTCTGCAGTGATTGAAAATTGGGTTGTGTCAATCATGCCATGAAGGCATGGCTTGTGAAGGGAGCACTGAAAGGGAATAATGGCTCATTCCACTTCGTTTCATGTGGGAATTCAGTCCTTCCATTTAGTAATAATTTGCAAAATTTCTGTTAATACTTAATAAACAAATCATGATTGTTGAAATTTGATAAGCAACCATGCATATAAAAACAGCAACCAAATAATAAGAATGACAGTTACATTGATCAGTCACACCAAGGAGGGAGTTGTTAGAATTAGTATGGCCCCCCTTCTTAAAAGAGAGTCTACATCCTTCCAATCTGTGATACCAGTCTTATGGTACAGTTAGCTGTGATTATGTCAACACAATTGCCACCCACCCTCAACCGTTCTCTTGGGACGTAAGCGCTGCCCAGCACTTTATCTGGACTTAGGTTCTGTATTTCCCTTCACACTTCCTCAACATATGGCACATTAGCCAGCCACTCACAGGGAGCACCTACTTCCTCCAATATTCGAGGCATGGTAGCCCCATTAAGGTCAACTCTACCTTGCCCCAAGTTATCTGAGATGAGGGGTTTCCTCTCCTCCAAGATCTCACAAATATCCACAGATACCTGCAAACCTGTTACTGGGGTTCCAAGATCGGATCACTGCCCTTGTTTTATTTATTTCTAAAAACACATATCAGGGACCCACTATTTCACAACTTAATGTGAAACACTAGAAATAATAGCATACTAGGGGTATTCCCATCCAATCAGAGAATTTGCAACACATGTATGTTCACATTAACCAATCCGCAAATACAACCGAAACACCATTTGTGATGCACAATAAGTTTACTTCCACCTCCACCAATTTGGTTCATTACATCACACGCAAACACTGTGGCCTTCACTACATTGGAGAAATGGCCAAATGCCTCGATGATAGTTTCATGCAACATCTTCTGTCAGAATTTTTTGTTTCATGGGTGTACCTCACATTAATTGTATCAGACTTCTCTACCTCAGGAATGTAGGACACTTACATTATTTTATTGAAATGGTGATTGGGCCCAGGAATGTATTTCTGGAAGGATTGTGCCTTGTTCACACAAGACCAAACCTTCCAACAATGCAAGGTGACAGCAACATTTTATAATTTGAACATAAACTAGTTTACATCGTAATTCATTTTGAAAATTGTAGGGTTTGTCCCGTACTTAATGTATATTATTCGGTAACTATTAATCTGCCTGTTTAAAACTGCACATCAGATTTTGGTGTATTATCATCAGGTCCTATGGTGTTAAGTGCAGTCTGCAATCCCTGTTATCTCTCTGGCCTCCTTTTGTATATGCTGTGAACAAGGGCTGTTGTCTGAATGTATCGTATTATTTATTTATTTTAAGGCCGTGTTGTCGAATTTTCTTTCTCAATGTCTGACAAGTGGTGTAATCTTTTGTGTCGTGTTTTCCCATCATGCAGTACCCAGGCTTCCCACAAACGTACTCGGAGAGTGCCCTCCTCAGCCTTTATGATAATACAAATTTCACAAGATCATTTGTGTTCAACTTCCCACCCAACATCGTACAAGGAAGCAGTTCAGCCGTCCTTTACATCTACGGTACATGTCCATTGGACACCATGCCGATTAATTCTCACAGATATATCTAGATTGCTATTGTTGGTGTTTTTGCTTGTATATGATTCTACATCAGGGCTGACTACAAGATTTTTCTGAGTATTGCCATAGTTGGATAAATAATGGGAAATTGCTTTGCCATGTAATAAAGAACTATAAATGGAATATGTATGCGTTAACTTTATAAATTGTGTTATTTGTTGTTAGCAAATACGTAATGAAAATTGAGCCATCTGGTAGCAGCATATGACCACGTCTGAATAATAAAGTGTGATTACATGCAAAACATCAACTAGATAGGTGGATTTATATGAATTAGGTGCAGATGAGCCAGCCACAAGTAAGTCAATGGTATCCACAAGTATTCAGTAGCTACTGCTCAGTGCTCCACCAACCACCACATCAGGTAATGAGCTCCAATAACAATTCCCAGGAATACTCAGATAGTTTATGGATGAACAAGTTATTTGTAGAGTACTAAAGCGCAACTGTGGCTTTAAGCAGTGGCCTTGACATGCGCTTGTGTGAAACGTGCAGGAGACATCATTGGGCCCTCCCTCACTGGGCTGGACCAGCTCATTCAGATGCCGTACGGCTGCGGGGAGCAGAACATGATCAACTTTGCACCGGGAATCTACATCCGGATGTATCTGGACGTGTCCCACCAGACAACGCCAGATATCGCTGTTAAATCCTTGAATTACATGAATTCAGGTAATGTAACATGTTTGAATTGTTATTAGTGGGCTGTTGTATAGCAGATAGTCTGTTGCTCGTCATTCCAGTATCCCCACTTCCGCAAATTGACTTGTGAACTGCTGAATCCGTTCGAAGGTGATATAAAAAATTCAGGTTCACCCATCATTCTATGTGCCAGCGGCGAGATGTTCGGTGACAATGCATTTTTATACCCTTGGTAATTTTGTTTCAGTTGAGTTTCAGTTGTGTAGCAGTCGGTAGTTTTTCGAAGCGGTGCCATTGTGGCTCGGAAGCTTTTCTGTGATTAATTTTCACCCTGGAAGGGTAACAACTATCGTTTTATGTATGACAATAATAGGAAAACTCATGAACCAGATGGAATAGCCGTGGACATTATAAAAAAAAGCAGAATCAGTGATCTCATTAAATGTTCAATTATTGTCCTATTAAACAAGTGAGACAAACCTAACTTTTCATTGATGCTATCTTGGCAGTGGTTCATTAGCACAAATAGTGTCTGGATTGTATATTGTTTGGTTGTCTATCATCTTTGTAAACTATTGATACATATGTAATGCGAGCGTAAATGGGGTTTGCTGCTGGGCTCTGGCCCAATCACACGGCCCGGGGTATTGGGGGGCGGAGCCCAGTATGGGGGGCGTGTGGGAGGGGCCGCCGTTCACCTCGGGTCCAATTGGAAGCGAGGTGAATGGGGGTGGAGCCAGCAGGGCAGTAGGGGAAGGCCGGATCTGACGATCCGGAAGGGGAGGAGTCAGGATCACGTGGGGAACAGGATATAGGGGGGAGCCCGGAAGGGATTGGGGTCAGTTGCGGGAGTAAGGAGGCTGAGCCACGTTGGGTGGCCGGAGGGGATCCGCGCCATCGGCCACGTGGCCGAAGGACCTTCACGCCGTCGGCCAGCGGTGTGCGGAGTGAGGGAGTGGAGGAGCTATTGGAGGAGCGCGCGTGAGCTCGCGCGAGGAGACGCTGGTCCGCTATCAGGACCAGCGGGGTGCGAGGAAGAGCGGAGGAGCTGACAAGGGAGCGCGTGCGGGGCGCGCGCAAGGAGACGCTGGTCCACGGTCAGGACCAGCGGGGTGCGGAGAAAGAAACTAAAAAGACCAACGGAGATCAGCAGTGCCTGACGAAGTCTTTTAATACACATATGACAGAAGGCTAATCATTCTCTAATTCTTCAAATTACAAAATCTCATCATGGGACCTCCTTTGCCAGTACCAAAATATGAGAATAGGTGTCTCCTTTTTGTCTGGCAACAAAACAAGTGATTGTTTTTTTACCCTTCTATCTGGCAAGAAAACTGACACATTTTTTACAAGGAGTCATGTTTACATAGACCACAATACCTGCGGTCATAATGCAAACAAAAAACATAACTCTGATAATGTGCACTGTCCTTGAAGTTGATTGGTCCACACCCGAGACAGCTTTCCTTAGAGCCTAGTCCCACATCGGTTGGACCAGATGACGCCAAAAGGCGCACAACTCAAAGACAATGCACAATCAGATTATGAGAGCTCGGGGTAAGCATTTACACCATTGGAACCTCATTTGCCAGTAAAAAATATGATAATTTGTTTTTTATCCTTCTATCTGGCAACAAAACTGACACCTTTTTTTTTGGCGTCATCTGGTCCAACCCATGTGAGACTAGGCTCTAAGGAAAGCTGTCTCGGGTGTGGACCAATCAACTTCAAGGACAGTGCACATTATCAGAGTTATGTTTTTTGTTTGCATTATGACCGCAGGTATTGTGGTCTATGTAAACATGACTCCTTGTAAAAAAGGTGTCAGTTTTGTTGCCAGATAGAAGGGTAAAAAACCAATTATATTTTTTACTGGCAAATGAGGTTCCAATGGAACAAAACAAGTGTTAAGATGTTAAAACACCAAACTGAAACTTTTTACAAGGAATCATGTCTGCATTAACCACAATACTTGTGGTCAGAATGCAAACAAAAACATACTCTGATAATATATGCATTGTCTTTAAAACGGATTGGTCCACACCAGAGACAGCTTTCTTTTGAGCCTAGTCTCAAACGGTGTTCGCCTTTTGGCGTCCTCTGGTCTAACACCAATGCGGGATGGTGATGGTATGAGGAGGCTTTCATTAATCAGTTTAAAAGACAATGCATATATTATCAGAGTATGTTTTTTTGCATTCTGACCACAAGTATTGTGGTTAATGCAGACATGATTTATTGTAAAAGGTTTCAGTTTCGTGTTTTAACATCTTAACACCTGTTTTGTTTACAGAAAAAAGGGGAAAACCTGTTATCTTATAAAATCTCATTAATCAAAAACACTCCCATAAAAATTTACAAATATAGGCAACCGTTTGGACAATGGCTCTTCTTCATAGTGGGGAAATCAAGAACTATTGTAAAAGTATCACACAGGTTAATAGCAGGAAAATAAACACTTTCAGAAAAAGAGCTCACCTCTTTTCAGAAAAAGAGCTCACCTCTTTTCTCAGGAGCCTTGGGTTTAAGTCTCTTGAAGGGAGATTATCGATTAGAGAACATACGCGCGAGATCACAACAGAGGTTGGGCAATGAGGACAGCGCATGGGCAGGAGTGAGATGGATGGTACCATCATGGGACAATGCGGGGTGGTGATGGTATGAGGAGGCTTTCATTCAGCAGTGGATTAAACATAGCTCATGATAAATATGACTCCTATTTGTGTTACATAGGTTATAGGTTCATGTTTGTACTGACTTGTTTCTCCTGTTACCCTAAAGAAACACTCGCATATAATGTACATCCGATTTGCATAAATCGTAAATTGTGGAAGGTATGTTTAACATAATAATAAAGATTAAATAATAATTCAGTTACCTAGTTTTCAAGTTCCTTGGTATATTTAAATGCAATGAACATAAAGTACTATTTAACAAAGATGCTACATTTAGTGCGGTCTTCGTGTTGGTTTCCAACATTGAGTTTAACACGGCAATTATATTCCGTAACTGTATTTATTATTGTTTTGTAGTAACAAGCTAAGTATGCCGTTGTGTTTATTCAGGCTATGAACGAGAACTCATGTACAGGAGAAGTGATGGCTCCTTCAGTGCATTTGGAAACTCTGATCAACAAGGCAGTACATGGTAATAGCCTACAGCTAAGAAACTAATACAGTGGTCTTTCAGTTTTATTTAATTTTTCATTCTCAACTTTGGTTAAATTAAATCAAGTTTTAAAAATATTCAGTATTTTATGCTTTCATTAAAGTTGTTTTATTTGTCATTTTGTTTTTAATATTTTCCCTTTTCTGTTGTGTAATCTTAAACATTGCAATACAATGTATACATTGAACAGTTATATAATCTGAAATAAAATTATTTTGTCTTACGTAAGATAGATGACCAACAAGATGCAATGGTTGAAGGCTTCTTTTTTCCAATGTTTGGATGCAGTACTACAATTGAAACCACTTATTTTTAAAACTTTATTACACATTCATATAATCGACCCATGTTTCTGTACATGGTCTTGATACTAAAATCTTGGCAGCATGTATGCTGCAAACTCTGTCAACAGAAACGTGAAACAGAAATACATACTCTTTGGGTCTTTTGGTAAAGTCTCGTAGATAGAATACATTTTAAGAAAACCGTTCCTGGTTACAGTATTAGCTGAAATACACGTGAGAGTCTCACAAACATAGCTAAAAGTAACATCATCCTCATATTCAAGTCTCTCAGATACAAATCTGTAATGGGTGTTGTACCCCAATGGTACATTCACAGATCGTTCTAGACATAGCCTTTAGGTGATGTGCAATAACCTGCACCGAATGATAATTATTATCAGACACATGTGTAAACTTGTTTTGGGTTGGCACTTCCTTAAAAAAAGAGTTCTTATCTGATAATTCCAAGCAAATATACCAGACAGTAGTCATGAATGCCACGATGGGCAGAATGTGAATCTTTCTCCTAAGTATGTACACAGCACACATATGAACGTCAAACACCTTGTTTATTAGTTGCGCAATATTCCCGAAGAACCCTGTAGTCGTTCTCTCCAAAATTAATGTATTTGTTTTTGCTTTGTTGTTACTCTGTTCACCCACCACGGATGCGCCTTATAAAACAGCCAGGCAACTAGCTAAATGGGATCATCCTCATACAAAATGAACATAAACTCAAAAACTATAACTTAAAATATGGGATGAGGGCAAATACTGACTTCCCTCTGAGGGTATGACGTGTTTTCTCGGGCTATTGTCCCAAGTGGGATTTTTCAATGTTGTCTGTTTCTCCGAATAAGACTTTATTTATACTGGAGGAACCCGATGAGCTGTAAAGCTTTTTTTCACAGATGTGCAGTAGTTTTCACAGCTGTCTGCATGTGTCTTGCGCTCTCTTTCCAAATCCCTAGGCTGACAGCGTTCGTGCTGAGGACTTTCCTGCAGGCACGGAGTTATATCCTTGTGGACAGCAATGTGATCGACACTGCTCGCAACTTTCTGCTGAACTCTTTGGCACCATCTGGTCAGTTCACGGAGCATGGCTACGTGATTCACAGGGAGCTGCACGGCGGCTCTGCCAGCCACATTAGCCTGACGGCCTACACTCTCCTCGCCTTCCTGGAGGACAGTACGGTAGGCAGATTATACACAATCAAAGTATGGGAATATTTGGTTGAGACAAAGATACATCTCGTCTTCTTCATTGTATGGCTGATGTAGATATAGAGCAACAAATCATTTAACATAAAGGTGGTTGACCCAGATAATTGCATCAGGAGTAGTAGAATGTTTGACTGATACCTCCTCCTTATTTGTGAATTGGGCACTGAGTCCGTTTATACGTTCCATGGTTTGTTCTGGGTGACCATAGTTGCACACTGGAGAAGTTTACATTTTCTATTTGTGTATCAAGTAACCGCATCTGCCATAGCTGGTATGGATGTGGTTCTGGGTATCCCATGTGCTTCATGGAATATTAAAGCCAGGGAATTTCTGCATTAGGTCTTTTATGAGGTATTTGTTTGTCTTATTGTGAACTCCATTTAGCTTTCCTAGTGTAATGCGAGCAAGGATTGAGGGGGGCGGAGTCTGGGTCACGTGAGGAGAGGGAGGAGTTAGGGTCACGTGGGGGGAGAGGATTTAGGGAGAGAACCGGAAGGGGATCGGGAGTTGAGACGGAGTGAAACGGGAGGAGGCCACGCTGGGCAGTACTGGGAGGGTGGCGCGATCGCCACGTGTTGGGAGACCTCGGCACCATCGGCCATCGGTGTCAGGGCGCAGGGGGCTAGCGGGCTGTGGAAGGCTGGCTGCAGAGCGGAGCAGCAGGGTGGCTGCAGAGCGGAGCAGCAGGGTGGCTGCAGAGCGGAGCAGCAGGGTGGCTGCAGAGCGGAGCAGCAGTGTGGCTGCAGAGCGGAGCAGCAGGGTGGCTGCAGAGCGGAGCAGCAGGGTGGCTGCAGAGCGGAGCAGCAGGGTGGCTGTGGAGTGATCGACGGAGGAGACGCGGGCCTGAGCGAGGACGCCGTGGGAGCGAGATTTACACAAACCAAAATAAAGGACAACGGAGATCGACACTGTGAAAGAGTCCTTTATTACACTAGCATCAGGGTTGAAATTGCATTTCTGAAGGTTAGGCGCATGGGTCAAAAATGTTTGGATAACTTGACACGGTCGTAAGGGACGTTATTGAGATCCTGGTGGAAGGGGAGACATACTTTTTCCATGATTATCTCCACTTTTCCCTGAGGGTTGCAGCATCGCAGTGACTGGATCTGTGAGCAATGTGCAAAAACGTGGAAAATGTCAGGGTGTTGTGGCCATCTTGAGGGTTCCAGTATTCAGATGGACATCAACAAGTCAAGCCTGGCTATTTCTGGTTCATACCGGTGTACCGTTTACTGCTAAGGAGTACACAAGCATCATCACTGCTGTATGAAACACTGATGCCGATGCTCCCCAGCTTGTGCTTGGCAATTTCTGGACCAGGTTGACCTTTGTCTTCTTTTTAGCGGCTATCTTTTTCAGTTGGCCATCAAAGGTTATCCTCTGGTGCAACTTTATTCCTAGATAGTTCAGAATTGGGTAATGGTATACAGTTTTGCCACAAAAATACACTTTCAGGGTGCGATTAGCATTTCTGTTCACAAGATGAAAGGTAGTGACTGTTGATTTGTGCAGGTTTGGTTTGAGCCTCCATTTCCAGAAATATCCCTCCATGGTGTTTAGGTCCCTGTTCAGGGTGGACTTGATGTCATTCAAGGTGGCTGCTTGTTTTACCAGGGCAAGGTCATCTACGTATGCAAATTTGTGTAACTTTTTTGGTGACACACTCATGAAGACATTAGTGAGCATTTGTGAGCCTTTAGCCTTGTGGCAGTCCATTGTTGAATGACTGGGGTGAACTGCCATTGTCACCAAAAGGGACATGTACCTGTCAATTACTCAGCATCATCCATAGCAAGCAAAGTGTTTTGAAACAGTGGATGATCCTTGCGAGCTTCATCATCATGCTTTTAATCCAGACTGTCGTAGGCCAATGGGACGGTATTCCAAAGTGGAGCAGTTAAAGCAACTTAGTGGAAAGATGAGCGTTTTAACCTGCAGTATGGCGGTTGAACAGTACATGCTTACCTCGCTTTATGTGGGTTTGATTTGTACAATTTTACATATGAGGCAAACTTATTTCTACCCAAAATCGTTAAATGCGACTTGAATTCACTGATATCCAGCTATGCGGTCAGACGTGTGACAATAAAGTAGTTGTAATTTAATATAAGTTCAGTTATTTCCAAATATTTTATAATTCTTGCTCGGGCTGTCTTTGTATTTTTACTTTGCATAGGCAGGTTATACGTTGTGAAAGTTATTACATACAGTTATTAGGGCTTGTGGATGAGGTGGGAGGCGAGGGGTGAAATTGGGACCCCTTCTGTGGATGTTTCATTGTTCAGAAGGTAGTGTTCCTGATTTTTCTTTTGACTTTCAATGCCTAGAGGGTCACTTTAATATTTCTATCCCCTAGATAGTGCTACCTTGAGCAGGTGCCAACTGCACTCTTCTTAAAGACTCAAGTGTTTCACTCTCTCTTCTTCCTCCTCTCCCTCTTCTCATTCATGTTTTTATTTTTCTTCCCTCTGTTTCTCTTTCCCATCTTAGATCATAACTCGGGGTTCCTCCAGATCCATTCGTTTGTACTAATTGTGCTAACGCATGTATCCTGTTTCTGTTTTCCTTGGTTTGAATTGATGAAGTAGATAAATAAATGCAACTTTAGAAATTATGCTGATGTGCCGTAAGGGTAATGATTCCTTGTTTATTTAGTGCAGTTAATACTGATCATAATACTTACACATTACATTTTTCTTTTGCATGAGACTGCATAGGGTTATGGTGAGATGAAATAACACAATGACAATGTAAGATTCATTATTGAAAATCCTGCAGTGGTGATCAGCATGCATTGTTAGGGATCTGCATATTATAGTGGTTGACCTGAACACATTGGTTAAAGGTGCTTTGCTTTGATTATCCCAAAATGATAATTCTGGTGCATGTGGATTACAGAATAACAATGTGAACATCTCAAGTGCTATCCACTTCCTGGAGGCGAATGTGAGTGGTGGCGGCGTGGCAGCCAGCCTGCCCTTGGCCCTCACAGCGTACGCCCTCTCCCTCGCCAACAGCAGCCACGCCGATACTGCCCTGACCCTACTCAACAGCCGCTCCACTTCAATAGGTCAGGCACTAATGCAACACGTGCCCACTGAACCCACAACTTCTGAATGGGTGATATTTTAGTTGCACATCATAGAGGACCTGTCATCTCACGACTAAAGTGTGTTTCCAATGGGGTGTTATGCTTAACTTTTGAAAATATTGCAATGACTTATTTTTGTTAACCTGATAATATTGTCTCCTTCACATTTCTGTCTCTCCATATAAAACAATGAAGTAATTTCTTACACAACCCATCAGCCGCATAACCTTCTGGGAGTGCATAATTTTAACAGTATTGAATCAAGACAAGCACACGCTAGGCTGGTTTTGACATATGTGTCTCATCATCAGAGTCAGGGTGACAAGCTGAGTTTTGAGTAAAATACTAAATTAAATTAAAGTCTTAACTTGTACATTATATTCCAGAGAATGGGCTGAAGTTCTGGTCAGACTCTGCATCAAGTCAAGAGTCCTACTACTGGCAGCCATCGGCCATCACCATTGAGACCACAGCGTACGCCCTCCTGGCTCATCTTCATCAGAATAAAATTGCAGAGGCGGTCCCTATCATGAATTGGCTGAGTCAGCAGAGGAACCACCTGGGAGGATATGCCTCCACACAGGTAACGACATTACCAGGGGAACATTCCTCTACAGAGTTGCTTGAAAGTGACACAATTCATAATTGATATTTTAAGGGTTTTTTTTGTTGAAGGCAGTTGCGGGATTGCTGCGATAGCATGTCGGATTTGCAAGGAAGGGCAGCATACTTCAATATGGATTACCGTTGATGCGGCCATTTTAATACACACAATAGACAGGAGTGGACAAGATCTAAGGGCTCGCATAATGCACATGCATAATGTACGTTGACTCAGTAATCTCCCCCCCCCCCCTTTGCGCAAGAGCGCAGAAGTGTGGTCACCACACCTACGCCTCTGTATAAAGAACGAAACAGTTAGACTTCTCCACAAATCTGGCTGTCGCCTAGTTGTAATTACTGGCGAAACGTCGTACTCAGATTGTAAATGTTGTGGCTTTGCTCTCCAACACACCGGTGTGCTGGACTAGTGACGAATTGGCATGTTCTGTTTACATGACAACCCTTACTAGTTAGTTGTGTTGGGTGGTGGCGGGTTTTAACGACACAGTTATATATTTACCCGATCTAACCCAAAAAAACTCGATTATAGATTATATTGGTCACGAATGCCTATGTGTTAAACTTGCAAGGAAGACCTGGAAAAGACAGAGTTATGGTTTGAAAAAAATATGAAGATTGTACATTTTTTGTGAAAGGTAGCATATTTATGATTTGGTCGAGAAATATGAATAATCTATGTTGGCAGTGGTGCAAAAGGACACGTAACAAACTCAACACATTCATCAATAACACTGCCTTATAAGGAAAAACCAATATATTAGGTGGCATCTTAGGGAATGGTCCTTCTGCATTCCACATAGATAAAGGGCCATTGCCCAAAGGGTTGCCTATGATATGTTTTCTTGGAGGCCAGTTTCATGATGAATAATTATATGCTAAGCAATAAAGTAAGTATGGACAATAAAGTAACATTGAATATAAATTTTTATTATTTGTAATCATACGTAATTCTGCACAATATTATTGACGTAATATGTTGTGTATTTAATTAGACATTTAACATTTACATTTAGAAAAAATATATTTGCCGTAAATATATCAACGTCATGAATGTAACATACCATGACATAAAATTGTGAAGGCAGATGAACATATTCTAAATATAGTTCGAGAAATATGAATAATCTTATACTTCAAAGTGATTAACAATGAAATTGATGTAAAAATAAGTAAAACACTGGATGATAATTACATTTAGATTTCTGGTTGTGATAGATGTATAAATATTTGTCATGGAAATGGTCCTTTACTCCGGTGAACAGAGATATATCTGTATGGGCAGTGCTAGACTTTCGAACGAGTTACTTTCCTGAGATTATTCATAAGTCGATTTGTTCGTACCTCAAAATGCAATTTTTAATTGTACGTACTGTACATACTATACGTAAATGTTATGGTTCAACAAAAATAGGAGCATTGTTAGTCATAACTAAGAAGAAATAACGTACATTTCCATGTCATATCATAATAAAAGAGTATATAGTAAATGAAACAAAATGAAATAACATTAAAACACTTTTATTTTCACTTAGCTTGTGTCCTGATGTTGGCTTGCTTGCTGGAATGGGTGTTTCTAGCATTCTGGGACTCATTCCATCTTGCAGAGGATCGATTCTCTGAACAAAATAGTTCTGCAGTTCGGTTCATAAGTACGATCGAACGTTCGTCAGATGGTTAGAAAAAACAACATCTTGTGACAGTTCATTCATAAGAGAGGATGTTCATAAGTTGGGGACTGCCTGTACAATATTTCCACAAATTAACAAATACAAGTAACAGTATTGTTGGCTTTGGGTTCACAGGACACAATAGTGGCGCTGCAGGCTCTGTCCGAGTTTGCCGTGTGGCAGTTTGGAAAAGTGTCTGGTTCACTAACTGTCTCTACTGCATTGCCGAGCAGCCCCATCACCGTGCAGCTGTCCGGCATGAATGCCACGGACAAGCGCATTGTGAAGGTACCACACCCTACCATGGCTGGCACTTAGGATGCATTCAATAAATCTCAGGGATAGACAGGAAGCCGCTCATGGTAAGTGACAGGAAGCTGCTCATGGTGAGTGACAGGAAGCTGCTCATGGTGAAAAGTGCACAAAGATGGAGAGGTGCTTGCTTGGAATTACACTGGGAGACAGGAAGAGGAACAAACAAATAGAGAACATATCTAAGGTAAATATGTAAATTTGACTGTTAAGAATAGTGGGCTTGGGCAGGGCACATCGCTCAAAGGGATGAAGGATGGTGGCTGAGACTAATAATGGAGTGGCAGTTAAGAAATAATGTCTACCGTGGAGTGCTGAATTCAGCTTGTGTGCAGGAGCTGAATGGATTATTAGATCACAAGACCATGAGTGCAGCAGTGCAGAGACCATCGCTGATGATAGATTCCTGTGTTTTTAATGGAATTTCATTACTTCTATTCCAATAGATTTCTACAAGCTCAAACTTAAATGTGACTCTGTCTGGAACTGGTCGTGGACAAGTTATTGCACAGGTATTGGCTGCCCTGAAATGTAATGATAAAACAGCCATTCTCTCAAGAATGCAGCATACCACATGGGGCTTTTAGTTTTTGCTCTGTGACCATAATATATCATGCTACATTTTAAGATAGAATTTGGGATAAATTAGGTTTGTATGGTGCCATTTTAGAGGCCCGTATAGTGGCTGAGTAAAGGATAAATTAAATCATGTTATTCTGAAGTTACCATCTGGGATTGTCTCCTGCAAATTGTGTAATTGATGTAGGTAGTGTATTTATGACCTGGGACACTTCTTACTTGATTCCAAAAGTATAATTTTATTATTATTCATGATGTCTATATAAATATGAATGTATGTTTAGTTTTAAACGCTGCATTCTTAAACATCCACATTATGATAAGAAACACATGTATCCACCCGATTCTTTTGTGAAGAGCTGAGTCAATACCAGGTTACACTAGTGGGTGACTGAGTTTTTTTATGTCGACAAATATAATCTTTGTATAGATCGACTCAGTTAATGTCATGTAACACGGGGTCATTCAGAAGTGTGGTTTGGATGAAATTAAGAGTGTCGTGCTGATAAGTTTTGCCGTGCCTTCGCAGCTGAACGTGTTCTACAACGTGCGGGATTCCCCGGTGGTACGCAGGGCTCGCTCGGCGGCCCCCAGCCCAAGCTACGAGCTCGATGTGTACTTCGAAGACACCGGGGTTAACGGTTCCATCGGGGAGCAGGTGGTGCTGACAGCATGCACAAGGTATGGAGGAGGCTTGAGGGGGTGTTTAAAAAAACATCCCAACGAGCAGATTGGTCAAGTTTATTTTCACGGCAATCCAAATACAGATGGCTTTCAATTATCTGTGGCCTATTATCTGAGATTTGGATTAACCGTGCTTCGGGGTGACTGACTCATTGCCCATGCTATAGCCACGTGGTGATGAAACACGCCTGTAATCCAACACTGTGGATTACTTAAATGTTGTGAAATTCCTTCCCATGGGTTTTGAGGTACCATACCCTGGCTTGCCAGGAGGTGGTGCAGAAAATGGGGACTCCCATCTGTACCATTTGCATAAGATAGATTGTTTCCACCTTGCACCATGTAGGTTTTCTCTGAGTGCTGCGGTTTCCCCTCACATGTAAAAACTCATTAATTGGCTGAAAACACTTTAATATATAGAAGACCATAGAGCTTGGACAATTGTTTATGCTAACTCACTGCCAGGCCTCTGTGATTCTTGTGGTTTTTCGTGCATTGGAGTCGTTCTCTGTATTAGAGAGCTAAGTAAGTACAGTGAGCGAAAACATTTTTTTTATCCCCTGCTGATTTTGTACGTTTGCCCACTGACAAAGAAATGATCAGTCTATAATTTTCATGGTAGGCTTATTTGAACAGTGAGAGACAAAATAACAAAAAAATCCAGAAAAACGCATGTCAAAAATGTTATAAATTGATTTGCATTTTAATGAGGGAAATAAGTATTTGACCCCTCTGCAAAACATGACTTAGTACTTGGTGGCAAAACTCTTGTTGGCAATCACAGAGGTCAGACGTTTCTTGAAGTTGGCCACCAGGTTTGCACACATCTCAGGATGGATTTTGTCCCACTCCTCTTTGCAGATCTTCTCCAAGTGATTAAGGTTTCGAGCCTGACGTTTGGCAACTCGAACCTTCAGCTCCCTCCACAGATTTTCTATGGGATTAAGGTCTGGAGACTGACTAGGCCACTCCAGGACCTTAATGTGCTTCTTCTTGAGCCACTCCTTTGTTGCCTTGGCCGTGTGTTTTGGGTCATTGTCATGCTGGAATACCCATCCACGACCCATTTTCAATGCCCTGGCTGAGGGAAGGAGGTTCTCACCCAAGATTTGACGGGACATGGCCCCGTCCATCGTCCCTTTGATGCGTGAAGTTGTCCTGTCCTCTGAGCAGAAAACACCCCTGAAGCATAATGTTTCCACCTCCATGTTTGACGGTGGGGATGGTGTTCTTGGGGTCATAGGCAGCATTCCTCCTCCTCCAAACATGGCGAGTTGAGTTGATGCCAAAGAGCTCCATTTTGGTCTCATCTGACCACAACACTTTCACCCAGTTGTCCTCTGAATCATTCAGATGTTCATTGGCAAACTTCAGACGGGCATGTATATGTGCTTTCTTGAGCAGGGGGACCTTGCGGGCGCTGCAGGATTTCAGTCCTTCACGGCGTAGTGTGTTACCAACTGTTTTCTTGGTGACTATGGTCCCAGCTGCCTTGAGATCATTGACAAGATCCTCCCATGTAGTTCTGGGCTGATTCCTCACCGTTCTCATGATCATTGCAATTCCACGAGGTGAGATCTTGCATAGAGCCCAGGCCGAGGGAGATTGACAGTTCTTTTGTGTTTCTTCCATTTGCGAATAATCGCACCAACTGTTGTCACCTTCTCACCAAGCTGCTTGGCGATGGTCTTTTAGCTCATTCCAGCCTTGTGTAGGTCTAAAATCTTGTCCCTGACATCCTTGGAGACCTCTTTGGTCTTGGCCATGGTGGAGAGTTTGGAATCTGATTGATTGATTGCTTCTGTGAACAGGTGTCTTTTATACAGGTGTAATGCGGGCGTAAGCGACCTTCCGGATGTGACGTCACGAGGAGGCGGAGCCAGGTGACGTGGGTGAAAGGTTGGGGTCCTTAAGCGGGTAAACCGGAAAGAGAAGGCAGTCGGGTTGTGAATGGAAAAGGGTGAGGCCACGAGGGCGAATGAGAGGAGGGGGGCACCGCCGGCGAGCGGGAGCCGACCCCAGAGTACAGCCAGGAAGGCTGTGTGTTAGAGGCAGCGGTGTGGCTGCAGAGAGTCGCAGGAGCGACGAAGAGAGAGAAGAGTACAGCCAGGAAGGCTGTGTGTTAGAGGCAGCGGTGTGGCTGCAGAGAGTCGCAGGAGCGACACAAGAGAGAGAGACAGCACGAGTCTGTCAGAGCGCTGCGGAGTAAGCAAGAGCGAGAAGAGCAGCAGCGATTACAGCCAAGGGGGCTGAGAGTGAGTAACAGCAGCGGAGCTGCTGTGGGGCTGCAAGAGCGACAAAGAACAGCAGCGGGGCTGCTGATGGTGACTGGAGTGACATCGGAACCAGCACTGAGAGTATAAGAGAGACAGCCGTGTGGGAATGCAGTACGAACCAAATAAAGGACACTGAGCCAGAGATCGTGGTCAAGTCTTTTATTACACAGGTAACAACCTGAGATTTGGAGCACTCCCTTTAAGAGTGTGCTCCTAATCTCAACTCATTACCTGTATAAAAGACACCTGAGAGCCAGAAATCTTTCTGATTGAGAGGGGTTCAAATACTTATTTCCCTCATTAAAATGCAAATCAATTTATACAATTTTTCTGTATTTTATTGTTGTTATTCTGTATCTCACTTAAAATAAACCTACCATTAAAATTATAGACTGATCATTTCTTTGTCAGTGGGCAAATGTACAAAATCAGCAGGGGATCAAATACTTTTTTCCCTCACTGTAGTTTATAAACGAGCAACTCTTATAACCAAGGTTACCACAAGTGTGCAATATTCATACATTATAAGCTCTGTTAACCAACTCTGTCTTGCATTTTCTACTGAACCGGTTTAATGTCTGTGAAGTTAGAGAATGCTCTGCACATTACAATTTGAAAATAATTTAAATATAACATTTTCCTAAAGTAAACCCAGACTGACTCATGCTACATTTTAACCTTCATTATATGTTGGTAAATTTACTTACGTTTGGCGTTATCTCCCATTGCACCTGATAATCGAGATTAACTGTTTTGTACATGCACATGAGACAAAGACACCTTTTAGAGACTGTGTGCAGTGTTATTTTAATGTAGGTTGCATGAAACGAGAAGGTGACTTGGTTCAGGTGAAGGTCGCTGTGGATATGCTCCAGCCATGGCCATGTGTGCACCAACGTGTTGTCAGTTGTGCAAGTACCCAACAGCATAGACATAACACTGTGTCGTGCTTACATGTTGCGTCCACAGATGGATGGGCCAGGATGCCTCTGGCATGGCCCTCATGGAGACGAACCTGCTCAGTGGCTTCTTGGGTGATGAGAAAATCGCCCTAACTGACAACCTCAAGCTCGTGGAGACATCGCCAGGAAAAATCCACCTCTACTTTGTGAATGTACGTGCTCTCTGCAGACCAGCCAATCACAGTGATGTGCGACCTGACATCTTATTGTGCCTGACTAAGTTATTTGCATTTTTTAAAGCAATAATTATAGTAAACGTTTTCTTTTCCCCTTTAGCTTAATGAGAATTCAACTTGTGTGAACATCACACAGTATAGAGTTGCACCAGTGGCAAAAACAATGGAAGCATTGGTTTCAATTAGTGACTACTATGAACCAAGTAAGTACAATCAATCTCTCAAAAACTTTAATTTTGCTAAAACCTACCTTTAATTTTGCAGTATGATTTATCTTCACACTACTCATCACTGTGCTCTTTAGTCAAGTTATCACACTCTTTCAACTTGAAGGGAAATTCATTGGACCAAATGTATCTTTAATACATACACACTCAGTCTCTTAACTATCCAAAAAAAAATTTCAAGATCAATAGCATCAAAATCTTAGACATTCCACAGCACGTAAGTGCATTGTATCAAGGAAATAAAACTCATGGTTCTCACCCATTCTCTATGAATGCCCTAAACACCTGGAATTACATTTCTTGGTGAAAAATATAATGTTAAACTGTTGATTCTTTATAAGTTAATTTAATAATGAATTGCATTAATACATTGCCTTTTACAAGTTTATGAAGGTAATGTACATCATAATGAATATATACATAAATCATTGGCCATGGCGAGGAAAAACTAACAAGTACTTCAGTTTATTGTACTTCGACATATATCCTTATTTGTTTAAGTATTATTACTACAGTAACCTTATGCATGGCGAATGTAAATCAGTGTACTTCATTGCAAGGACATTGGCGGCCCCTCGTGGCCAACGATACACAACATGTGAAAACACCCCCCCCCCCCCATCCTGCTGTCAAATCCCAATGGTTTCAAATGTGTGGTGGCCCTCAGAATGATGTCTTATCGGCCAAAGTAGTCCCCTGCTCAAAATGAGTGAACACTTATATAAGTATTTCCGTAGCATAGTCTTCTAATTTGGGCTGTGTTCAATCAGGAAGTAATCTTCCCAATCCGCTTTGCGCTGATGTGAATTATGTATGAAATCTTTTCAATTCCTCATATGATAGATAATTTGTTTTGCATTTGTCATTTTTATTACATAGATCACGAGAAAATGAGGCTATCATGCTCTAATGAGTTCTCACCTGGTTAAACTAAATATGTATACTTTTATATGAGCTATATCTTCTGATGATGAAATCGCCAAGTATCCATTGTAATTGCTGTTTTACTTAAGTATAATTGAAATGTTGGACTTGTTAATATCATAGGATGCTAGCTTTTCACATATGAATGTTTGATTGTATGGATACTTAGCTTAATGGTTTAAGTTATATATAGCATGATTTCACCAGAATATAAACTTTCCAGTGTAGCAATCTTAACTCCCTTTATATCATCATCTTGTGGAATATTTTCTTTAAAATTATCAGCAAACAGTAAATGTGACAAAGAGGATCCTTGATTTTTTTCCTTTACCAAACTAAATACTGAATCTTGATTTGAAGCTTTCGTGACTGCAGGAATCCATACTCTGGTTCTTTCGGTAAAGTCACGTAGGTATTCAATAAAATAAATCACAACGTTTCTGGCGCAACACAAGCTTGTGTTGTGCCTGAAACGTCGTGATTTGTTTTATTTTATTTCTAACTACGTGACTTTACTGAAAGAACCAAAGAGTATGTACGTTAACATTCTAATATATATTTAATGACATCCTACCAATCATAAATCCTGCTAGAGTTTGGTGAATCATTGAAGGTATTATATTTTAAATATGTTTTGGCAATCCATGAGTAAAATATATTCATAATTCAGAGGTGTTACATTTTAGACTGAACTTTAAATGTATAATTACGTATTGAAATAGTTTTATACCACCATGCAATCAAAATGTCTATAATATACCTACAGTCCACGTAAATAAATGTTAACTACTGAAGTTATATTATTTTAAAAGTATTGTTCTGAGAGTGTGTTTGCCTCTCTGCCTCTTTTTCACAATTAGGAACAAGAGTGGAGATGCAATACAAGTCCGTAAAGCTGTCTAATATGACCTTGCAGCCCTTCTGTGATGAAACCTGCACGTTTCAAAGCAATGTACCTGCTGCTGCTATCAGCACTACTGCTGCCACCCAGACCACAGTAAAAGCTAGCGGCATTATGTCAGGTCGTGGTATGAACCCTTTTCTGTGGTTCCTGATGCCTGCTGCCTTCTGCCTTTCCTGGATGGGGCTCTGAAGAATAATCCTCTATTACTGGGGGGCCTTGAAAGCACTCGCTCACAGCTATGTTATTTGTATCCACTTCACAATGTAGTGTGTGCCTTCTAATAAAATAGAAAAATATGTAATAAAACATGAAACAAATCATATGATACTTTGTAACTGGTATGTTTCAGTTGCTAATGTATGTGTAGCCAAAGATGGTTGAGCAGGGGGTTAGGAATATCATTGTTTTGGAATACTGTTATTGGTGGTGGCTATCAACTCACATTTGACATTTTTCAGCATATAACAAGAGCACTCCTTTAAACTAACATACATAATCATGATGTTTTATAGCATTACACTCCACGAATATATAAAGGAGAAATGCACGTTAATAAACATGCACCTTATGGGCCTGTACTGATTAAAAATATCAAAACCTGAATCACTTTGTTCAACAATGATGAGATACGATTACAATATTTGCATTCTCTTTCTGTAACTGTTGCTTTTGTGTTTATATCTGTCAGTGCCATAAACATTCCTTTCAGAGCAGGTTATTGTTTAGGGAAGTATGTGCACAAGATTGATAACGAGTCATTGAATTCAAGAAATAAAATTGATTGGGTGTATGTGGTATGTTTCAATGTTTATTTCTGTGCGATGGCGATGTGCACCGTTATGTTCACATTTAGGCTCGCTACTTCTAAACTTGTTTTTTGGGACTTGTGTGCATTTAGAAGAGACGTAAGAATGGCTCGAGTTAAAAGCAGGTATTCAATAATGGCTGAAGTAATTTCCAATGTCCACTATATTCACGAACCCACCCTGCCCAGCGTGGTGAAGTATGGTCATATATCTTGCCCCAATGGTATTGCAGCCTTAAACTTGGTCTTCAGTCACTTGCAATGCAACACAGAGGGTCGGTCAACACACAATTAACGCATAGCCTGTGTGTTGACCGACCCTCTGTGTTGCATTGCCGACCCTCTGTGTTGCATTGCATTACATTTCGAAATTTTTGCTAAGTTAGTTAATTTAGTGTCTCTCTACCTGCCTCCTAATTTTTTAAAGCTTTCGTACCGTACCACTCATCGTGCTACTCATTGACATGCTAATTTCTCTAACCCCTCTCTCTGCCCCTGCCCCCCTCTCTCAAGCTTTTTACACCTTGCCACTCACCGTTTCCACTCATGGACATGCTAATTTCTCTAACCCCTCCCTCTCTCCCCGCCCCCGCTTTCTCTATTTAAGGCATCGACACAGAGGCGTAGTTTATTTTTGTGTCTATGTTTGCTCTCTATGTATCTCTGTGATATCTGTCTGCTTATATGTCTGTCTATGTTTCTGGTTCTGTGTTTAATCTCTCAAATTTAGCATTCTCAGGAAGAACGTAATCAACCAGATAGGGTGTTGACTGTTATGTTATCCGACTCTATTACATTACATTTCTAAGTATACTAGATTTGTGTTTCTATTTAATTTATACCTGATGATGATTGCTTGTGTTGCAATCGAAACGTCGTATGCTAGTATTTAATTTATTATTTTATCTTTATATGTGATTCAATCTTAATTTAGGAGCTTTCGTGACTGCAGGAATTATTCTTTGGTTCTTTTCGGTTAAGTCACGTCTAAAAATAAAATAATAAATTAAAATAACATTACGACGTTTTGATTGCAACACAAGCAAAAAATTTATACCTGATGATGATTGCTTGTGTTGCAATCGAAACGTCGTAATATGTTATTTTAATTTATTATTTTATTTTTAGACGTGACTTAACCGAAAAGAACCAAAGAAGACTTTATATGTGACTTTACCGAAAGAACCAAGAATAATTCCTGCAGTCACGAAAGCTCCAAATTAAGTTTGATCTGCTAAATGTTATTTCCAAAATTAGGATAAAATTACTGAATTTCTTAAGATGCTTTGTGCTAACAATTGGACCATGACGTTTTGACGAGAAATGTAACTGAATGCCAATATCTAGATCTCATTCCATAAACAAAATGTTTGGCATCCAAATGCATAACAAGACAAAGTGGCACATGCCAGGATGTTAACCAATGCCAACAACGGCTTCTTCCTGAAGATATTTCAAAGGAGCTCCTCTGGCCTTCCACCAGATTTCCATTCAAAATTAGTTGCTAATTGAGATATTCTTTTGGTAAAGTCACGTAGATAGGTTCAAAGAAAATAACCAAAAACTACGACGTTTCGATCACAACACAAGCGTTCGTCATCAGGAAAGAGGGGGTTAGCTTTTAAAGGGTTAGCTTCTAAAGGTAAACTGTTTATAAAGGTATTGGTTCTTTCGGTAAAGTCACATAGAAGCGAAATAATAAAATAATATGAATATGAAACAATAAAAATTCTCACGACCTTTCGACTGCAACTCAAGCAATCATCAGGTGTGAAATCCACAGCAAATTTAGATTTAAAGCTTTCGTGACTGCTGGGATTCATATTCTTGGTTCTTTCGGTAAAGTCACGTAGAAGGGAAATAATAAAATAATATAAATATAAAACAATAAAAATTCCCTTCTACGTGACTTTACCGAAAGAACCAAGAATATGAATCCCTGCAGTCACGAAAGCTTTAAATCTAAATTTGTATATTAAGGTTTAAAATGGGCGTAGCCCAAATGTCAGCAGCCAATGTTAATGTAAGTGGTGGGCAGCGACCAGGATGGGTTTTCACACCAATCAAAGGGCTGCCCGGTAAAAATTAGCATGATAATGTAAGATCGCAGCCTCCACGGCGGGCGCCCTGAGTTGGCTATGTTAATGTGAGATATTAGCATGTTAATGGAGATCGCAAAGCAAAAACCTCGAGCTCGGTGAGCGAGTTGGCTGTGTTAGGGTGAGAAATTGAACCTGTTAATGTAACATCAGAGAGCCGAAAATAACTAACATCGGAAGGTGGTAGGATGGGAACATCACAGCCAGTTATGACTTAAACTGGTTGATAACGTCCTTCCAATGATTGCTCAGTTTATGCCCATCTTCTCGATTGAAATTGTGTCTGTATATATATGGATGGCTTCATGAACGAATCTTTGTTGATAGCCAGTGGGTTTGCAAAGTACCTTAATCTTAGAGAAATAAATTACGTATATTCTAAATTGCTATTTCAAATCAGTTCATCAGTGATCTCATTCGCAGAGTTAGTCTTGCATTAACTATTGCTGGTCAACTTGCAGATGTTTATTACTGTTAGGTGTGGGTCCGAGTTTGTTGCAGAAATACATCGATATACGAAGTAGATGCGTTCCTGGAGCCTCATTCATGTATTGAAACTTAGTATATTGAATACTACTAAAATGAGCCAAGAATGTGTTATGCGCGTGACGTCACTCCACATGAGGCCCACCCCCGTGTGACGTCATTCCACATGAGGCCCACCCCCCTCATTAATATCAATGAATGGGTGGATTTTTACACTAACGCAGAGGAAGGTCGAGCTAAATTAAATAATGTATTACGCTAAGTCGCTTCAAATACGACGTTTCTATGCAGAAAGTGACGGTAAAAACACAAATCTAAGCAGCACAGCGCTACATCCGTGCGTGACGTCACTGCAAAAGAGGCCCTCCCTACATTAATATTCATGATCGCGTGGAAATTTACACTAACGCACAAGGTCGTGCACTCCACATGCCGCACCCCTTCCCTCATTAATAATCATGAGCGGGTGACGTCACTCCACATGCCGCCCCCCTCCACCATAACCATTAGCGGGTGATGTCACTCTACATGGGGCGACCCCCCCCCCCCCTCATTAATAATCATGAGCTGAACAATTTTTATATTGAATATTTCAGATATACTGTAACATACACCCGTCCTTGGAAGGGCAAAAAAGCTAGTAACTTACAACAGTACTATTAGAATGTGTTCACAGCCTTCGTAACTTACCAGGGGTGTGTTGAGCTGTCATCGAGGCATCAATTGGCATTTTTGTCTTCCTCAACTTGCGTATGGCTAACGCTACGGTTCAGGCCCTTGTAAACGAAACTGTTCCGAGTTCCCCCTGGTACACAGATGCTTGTGACCTTGCGTCTGCCGAAGCAACTACATCTGGAAGTTACTGAGGAGGGGGTTCTTTTAACCCCTTCTAACAGAGCGGTTTGTGGTCTCACTTTTGGTGGTGGCCCAGACGATAGGGGGGATCAGGAGCCCTTTCTTCAGGTATTGAATGCTGGGCTGGGTACCGCAGTTACACAGGCGGGTACGGTTTTGGCCCACGCGATGGCTGTGTGTTGTGGAGACCAGTGATGTGGCCGCTCAGGTCGTGGCCTCAGTAGAATGGAGAGCGGTGTTTGATGAATTATGGATGGATGCGTTATGTTCTGAAAATCCGGAGATGTCTTGGGAGCAGAGGGGCGAGTTGCGTGCACTACTCTGGGAATTCGCGGACGTGTTTAGTAAGAGCAAATACGATATCGGCCGCACATCCCTGATGCATCACCATATCGATTCTGCCCTTTTTTCTGATGCATGGGAGAGAATGTGACCCCCCATGGAAGACCAGTTGAATATTAATCCGAATAAAAATAGAGTCACTGCGCCGAGACTTATGCACCTTACCCTTAAGCGATTGACAAGCTGCACATGAGAAGCTGGCAGGGCTCCGGGAATAATAATAATTCAATTTGTAACGTGCGCAAATTTGCAGACGTAGTGGCCGCAACTCAGAGGCGCGGAGCCAAGCTCAGAGTCGCTCAAAAGCATGATTGTAGAGGTGAGTTTTTAAGTCTCTCTTGAAGGAGGCGATTGAAGTGATGCTGCGAATGTGCAGAGGGATATCGTTCCAGACTGTTGGGCTGCCACTGAGAAGCGGCGCATAGACATGACCATCCTGGATCTTGGTATCAAGAGGAGGTCGTGAGTCGCGCTGCGCAGGCATCTGCCGTGTGCTGAGCTGCAAGTTGTCAATAATGAAGAAAGGTACGGCGGGCAGGCGGATATGAAGGCATTGTGGCAGAGGCAGGCGGTCTTGTATGTGACCCTACTGGCGATGGGTAGCCAGTTGAGGGCACGGAGACAAGCTAGTGAGTCGAGACGGGGATGAGTGTGGGCAATGACGACGCGTGCTAGGTTATTTTGTAGTCTTTGAAGTTTCTTTAGGTTGCCAGCGGAGGTCCGGACTAGGACGGAGTTGCAATAGTCAAGGCGAGACCCAACTATGCAACATGTCAATGTGTTGGCAATTTCAGTAGAGATGAGAGGACGTATGTGTCTAAGAGCCTTCAGGTGAAAGTTACATGCGCTGATGATATGGTTGGTTTGACGGTCGAAGGATAAAGTTGAATCTAGGATGACACCGAGGTAGCTGAAGTGGTCGGTGAACTTGATGCTGTGACCGAAGATGTGTATGTGTGTGGGGAGTGCTGCTGAATTGAGACGTTGCTTGGTACCTAACATGATGGCCATTGACTTTTTCGGATTAAGGGCTAGGTTGTGTGCAGTGAACCATTGTTGCACGGCGGTGGTACATTCCGAGAGCCTCTCGAATCCAGATGCATTGCTAGAATCGATGGCGGTGAATAGAATCGTGTCATCCGCGTATGAGTGATGCTTAACACCGAAGCTTGCAATGAGCCGGCCGATCGGGGAAGTGTAGGCTGTGAAGAGCAGGGGACCTAGAACAGAGCCCTGGGGAACCCCGCATAATGCTGTTGTTTCAGGCGATGTGGACATGCCCACCCTGACTGAAGATTGCCGGTCAGAAAGGTACGAAACTATCCACTTGAGTGCTGAGCCGCATATACCGAAGTCGGATTTCAGGAGGGAAGTAAGGAGCGAATGGTTGATGGTGTCGAAGGCTGACAAAATGTCAAGACTTACAAGTGCAACAGTTGAGCCGGAATCAATGATCGTTAAAATGTCATCCAGCACTCTAGTGAGTGCTGTTTCTGTGGAATAGTTTTGCCGGTAAGCTGACTGGAAGCGGCAGTAGTTTGCGGAGGAGGTGATGTGTGGTTTTAGCTGGGCGAGGGCTAGTCATTCAAGGAGTTTAGAGAGGTTCGAGAGGTTAGTGATGGGACGATAACTAGATGGGTCATCCGGATCTAGACTTGGTTTCTTTAACAAGGGAGAAACCAGGCCAGGTTTGAGGTTGGACGGAAAACACCCCGAAGAGAAGGAGGCATTTGCGATGTTCCTGATCATGATGGCGAGTTCCGGAGCACATTGCTTGAACAAGGAACCTGGGAGCACGTCGAGTGGAGATGACTTCAAATGAAGTGATTCAATTAAAGAGAAAAAGTATTTTGTAGACACCGGCTTTAGCGTAATTAGAAGAGTGTCTAGGTTAGTGCTTACAATTTTAGGTACCATGAGCAGGGTACAATGGTGCGATGTGTCGGTAGACGTGTACGAGTTTGCGACGGTGATTAGCTTGTTGGTGAAGTAAGTATTAAAAGAGGTGGCAAGTTTCAGTGAGGCAAGGGGATCGCTAAGGTGAGGGACCATGGTGCTACCAGGATGTAGAAGATCTTTGAGGGTTTTTTGAATCCGGAAAACTGTGGAAACCTGGGGAGAAGGCATGGCGGCATTGCCCCCAGGAACTCTTGGGCACATCCCCTAAATTGTATACACCATGTCAGGGCCCGGTTGAGGTGAAAGAGGTCAGGAGGCCGCAGTGTGTTCAAACCCAGGTTGGTCGCAGACGTTGGTACGTCCACCCATCGCGGCTGAAACCTTATTGCATGCCTTGCCAGGTTGTTTCATCCTTACTACCCAAAGGCCGGGTGTCTGATGTGTCTGGCGAGCCCGGGCGTGTGACCGCAGAGGTTGTGCCACAGCGGATTTCTGTTCTCCTGAGGACCGACATCGGCAAACGCATGCCTCAGCTCGTCGGGCACGCCCGACACTCTGCGATATGGAGATGAAACAAACTCACATGGTGCATTAAACAGCTTTAGACGAGAGGGGTGCACAAACCAACTCCGTTTACCAAGCTGAATCGGGACACATTGCGGACACACGACCCGAACTACAACAACCGGCCCTCTCCATAGTTGCAGAAATTTGGGAGATGTGCCCACTGGCACCTGCGGACAATGCAACCAGGCCCGGTCCCCCGACGACCAATTGCACAGGGAAAGACGGGCTCCCTTGAGCCGCTCGTTGGCCAACTGTCTGGCCCGGGAGTTAACACTGGCAGCCTCCCCTACTTCAGAAAGTTTAGCAAGAGTGAAGCGAAACGAATCAGAAATTTTAGACACTTTCACGGCGGGCGCGGCTTGGAACTGCACATCAATGGGAGGATCATACTCCCTCCCATACATCAAAAAGAAGAGAGAGTAGCCGGTGGACGTATGAGGGGTCATCCTATAGGCAGCGAGAACCGCAGGAATATGCAAGTCCCAATCGACCTGTGACTCGCTGACCAGGTGACTCAACATGGAGGTCCAGTGTAGGCGTTCGACCATGCCATCTGTTTGCGGGTGGTACGGTGACGTGCGCACCTTTTTTGTCCCCAGAAAATCGCAAACTTCACGCAGCAGTTTGGAGAAAAAATTCTTACCCTGATCTGTCAAGAGGCGCTCAGGGGCACCCTTATCGCCTCAGTAATAGTCACAGCCAATTGATTCGGGAGCAGCCCGGCCATAGGCCAGCGTGAGAAATACTCAACAAACTTAATTTGGAGCTTTCGTGACTGCAGGAATTATACCGAAAGAACCAAAGAATAAATACTCAACACCCACGAGCAATTATTTGTTCTCTCATGCAGAAGTAGGAAATGGCCCGAGAATGTTGAGGACAACTATTTCGTTAATTCGCGACACCTGAATGGGTTGCAGCGGAGGGCAACAAGATCTCGCTGGCGGCTTCTTCCAGGCACATGGTACGCAGCCCTTAAGCAGATTTTCAACATCAGAGGCCATGGCCGGCCAGTAAAAATCGAATTTAAGCGCGGTCAGCGTCTTTTGCACACCAAGATGTAACAGACATTTATGCACAACCCATACAACCTCACCAGGCATGGCAGTAGGGACAACAATAGCTTAACGGCGCAATCCTCCATCCCAGTACATGAGCAGCCTGCCCCGCAAAACAAACGAGGCGACACCTCGCGGAGACGCGTTTCCGGCGGTTTCTTTGACTCGCCGGCGCAACTAATGGAAAGACGCGTCCTCCACCTGCAACCGTCCCCACACCTCGTAGTCCAACCCAATAACCGCATCCCGTGCGGCAGGGACGTCGCCCGACCCACCTATCGTGTCCGCGGCAGACGCAACGAGAGGGGAGGGGGAGACCAAGTCGGCCGGTTTACAATGACCGGAGCCCAAAAAACAAGCAAACTCCCCGCCCACTGGCAATCGTGATAGGGCGTCGGCGTTCGTATGGTGAGAACCTTTACGATACGTAACTCGGAACAAGAAATACAGCGTGACAATTGACCTGAGGGCTGATCCACATGCAGCGAGTATTGGAGCACCGCGTGATGGGAGCACACCTCAAAATGTCTACCGTACAAATAGAGATGATATTGCTATGAAAAAACTACAATGGCCAATTATTCCCGGTGCGTTACGCAGTACCGCTGCTTGGCTGGAGACAGCACCCTGCTACCATATGCGACCACGTGCTGCACACCATTGACAACCTGGGATAATACCACTCCTATGCCGGTATGACTGCCAATCGTATCCAACACGAACGGAAATGAAAAATCGGGATAGCGCAGGGGAAGGGCGTTAACCAGCCCATCACGAATAGAGCAGAACACGGCTTCATCCTCCTACCCCCAATGAAATTTTTGGCCTTTAGCTGTCAATGCATGAAGACGTTTTGCAATAGATACGAATCCCACGACAAATCGGCAATAATATGACGCAAAGCTGATAAAACTGCGCACCTCGCTGGCCGAGATGGAGATCGGCCACGTCCATATGCAAGCAGTTTTCTCCGGGTCCCTTGTGATGCCCAATTCGCTAACTATATGACCCAAATATTGAACCGATTTTTTTAGTAGATGACATTTATGGGGTTTAAATTTCAGGTTGGCCGCACACATCTTAACGAAAACAGCCCGCAGGCGATCCAAATGTTCATAAAACGTACGACCAAAGAAAATCACGTCGTCCAAATATATTAGGCACGAATCCCACTGGAGGCCTGCTAAAACCAGCTCCCTTAGATGCTGAAAGGTGGCCGGCACGGAGTGGAGCCCCATCGGAAGCCGGTTAAACTCAAACAAGCCTTGTGGCGTCCGAAAATCCGCCTTGGGTTTTGAAGCCTCATCAAGTGGCAGCTGCCAAAATCCTGATAGGAGGTCAAGGGTGTAAAAGAACCGCGTGCCCGACAAAGCGTCCAGCGAATTGTCCATATGAGGCAAGGGGTATGCATCCGTGATGAAAACCTTGTTAAGCTTGCAGAAATCAACACAAAATTGCAACCTGCCATCGTGCTTTTTAACAAGCACGATTGGAGCACCCCATGGGCTGGTGGATGGTGAGATGATGTCTGCAGCCAACATCTCATCAACTGCTGCATGAACATGTTCCTTTTCGGATTCTGCCGAATTGGGACGGCATCGCGTATCAATATGGTGGCTCAAAAGGGACATGTGACCAATATAAATTGTACTTTTACTAAAAATGTCGGACAATTCCCGCGGGAGCGCTCTCAGCTTCCCCATTTGTCCCGTGGATAAATCGCCGCATTCAGAGCAAAGCTTATCAATCCAACCCTCATCCACATCCCGAGGTCCGTTAGCCCGTATGCCGACCCCGACACTCACGACATCCTTCTCCAGACACGCCAGAGACGCATGCGCAAGCATGGTACCCTCCTGAATGACCGTCGTGTCCGACCCGGCATTAAGGACTTGAATGAAAGGATCCTGGTCCTGGGACACCAACGTCTGAGCTACTACGAGTAACATCCCCTGATTAAGTTTATTTGATGGATCCAACACAATACCATCCCCCACAGCGCGCACATCGAGCGGTTTACGCAATTGGAGGGGCACCAACATTTTCGTGTCGGGCAGAAGCCGCACTGTTCGGCATGCAAGCACTTGCACCGTAGCGTTAGCAGAACTCAAGCGGGTCGGAGACGGGAGAAATGACATACGCCGTCCCGACGGCAATTCCAAGCAGCCCTGATCAACACAAATTTTCAGGGTCATCTTGCTGAGGAAATCAGTCCCGAGTAAACACAGAACAGCTAGGGCTGTAGAAACCAACACATAGCCCGAAAATTTAACATGGGCGATATGCAATTCAGCAGTTATCCGACCGATTATCCCCAATGTTCCACCATTGGCGGAAAAACACGCTCTTGGGGGGAAAATATTGTAAATTAGATCAGAAATAATGGTTGAAGACGTGCTGGTGTCAACTAGCATGCGAATTTCAACCCCCTTGATGAACCCAAGCACAGCCGACGATCCCGCAGTCGCTGCAACCACTCGATGCGCCAGCTCCGACCACTGATCTAGTCGGAGCGGGCGCGTGTCACGACCATGCACCGACTCCCCCCGAAACTGCGTGCGACCCCGACGCAAATTGGACCCTCCCCATGGGTGAACTGAACCCCGGGGCCGAGTGTGGAGTGCACCACGATTCGCCTTACGAAGCAGGGAGTGGTAGGAAGGCGGACGTCCTGGGGGCCGCCGTCGAGGAACCCGACAGCCCGATTGGACGTACCCCAGCAGGCCGCAGTTGTAGCAGACGACCCATCCACTGCAGGACTGGGATGATGCAGACCTCGCCCGCCGCCAGTCGTCCCGCCGCCGATCGCTGTCACCCCGATGATTGCCGCTCCACTGGTGCAATGAGCATGTAGGAGCAGGCTCTGCATCTGTGTGGGCCACCGGCTCCGTGGAGGACGTGGCGCATGCCACCAATACCCTGTCACACTGTAGGGTCTGCTGCGCCTGGATGCACCTGGCGATCCTAAGTGAAGACACTTCATCGTCCTCGGCGGGGAGTACAGTATGGAGGTCTTTTTCGACTACCAACATCTTCTCGAGGACCAAGGCGTCAAGACCGTTGTGGTCCATCTTAGGGAATGCGGCCTTCGCTAGTGCCAAGAGCGCACTACGGAAAGCGAGAGCCGACTCACCCTCCCCTTTTCGTCTTACGGCGAACTTCTGGCGGGTGTTCAATGGAGGCTCGAAGACAGCGGCCATCTGGTCAAACGCCTGCGTGAGGGTGGATCTCTCGGACGGCGGAATGGCGAGGAATGCCGCCAAGGCGTCATCATCGAGAGCGGCGGGTAGTGCTCTCAGCGCCTCTGCCTCCGTCCATCCTGCCAAGTCGGTATTGGTGAAGAATCGCTGCTTAAACACCACCCAGTCGCCACTGGCGGCAACAAATTATTTAATGAAAGGCAGTTGACGGCAGAGCGATGGGATATCAATCGACGAGAACGTCCCCGCTTCAAGCTTGGTGGGCTCCGCGCCCCGCACCGTTGGTAAAATGGTGGTTGCGAGCGCGGCTGCATCGACGACGTTCCCGCCATTTGTGAAATGGCGGCCGAGTCGCTCCGTCCTGACAACTCTGCCGCTCCCCCCTTCACTGCCGAATACAGGGAAGGTATCTCGGTGAGGATCGAGGACGCCGCCTGAAGGAGGTCAGCAAGACGACTGTGTGCATCCTTGAGGAGCGCCTCCAACGATGGCGAGGATCCGTGCGGTCTGACTGCACTCTGCTCCGCTGGCAGCGCCTCCGCTCCTTCCTCGGCGGTCGTGGGCGGAATCAGCTCCTCGTCGTCTTTGTTGTCCGACGCCCATACACGAACTCTGCGACGCGTAGACATGACTGTCTTACAATAGCTGTAACTTAGCAAGTTGGCCACTTCCGACACCAGTTAAAGTGAGTCCAACTGAGTCGCAGACTTTGTCTTGGGAGCAACACTTTTTATTAACTAACAACATAACGTAATGTAACCTACACTCGGGTGGTGACCGCCCATCTAACCACGCTACAGCAGAACTAGACACGGTGCCGCTGTCCCGATCCAGACCACAAGCTGGGTCCCAGACCGCGTGGCTCGAGGTTTCTTCAAGCCGACGTGGATCTCCCCTTCACCAACAGGCAAGAACCCCGAGTCCCTCCCAGGGACCCCTTATATCAGGCCAGGCTGAGGCTGGCTCCGCATCTCGCCCCACCCACCTTCTCGATCTCTTTAGCTCTTTCACGAAGGCTCCCAAGAGCTCTTCTATACCACGTGACCACCCATTGGGCCCCCTCCACCGGTAGCCCCCCTCCAATATCATCCAGTCACGTGTCGGCAGGTCAACCAGCGTATCATGACCCAACATAACCCAGGCTGACTGACTCTCTCGCTCCCTCACTGGGAGCCCGCACCGCACGCTGTTGGTGGTGTCCCTGCGCGAACCAGCGCTCACCCAAGCCCCGCTAGAGCTGGTACTACGCCCAGTATCCGGCCTGCACATAATGACAACATATTATCCGCCGTGGCCTCACAGGCCCGACATTTCCAGTCACTACATTTGGAATGGAATCCGTCGTGCTACATCTTCGTCTCCTCGGCGTCAGGGGTCAGGCAACGTGCCGGCTGTACTGACCCATCTGTAGTTATCCCGTGTGTGAACAGAAGTGTTAAGTGTAGAATAAAGTATGTGCCTCCTACAATTAGTGTCTCTGAAGTGACTCACTACACATATATTCATATCCAATTTATGTCAGTATCTCGAATAGCAATACAACTATTCAACTTTCTTTTTGGTGTATTAATCTTTGGAAACTCTGTATGTGTGTGTGACAGGCAGCCTACTTTATCCATGTGTGTCGTACTCTAAGTGCGGCACACATGGAAGATGGTACGCAGGTCGAGAAAGCCGTCTCGAGCAAGGGTCTCTTAAGTTGCCCCCAAATCTGCCGTTGAATGTTGAATCGAGAATGCCGCACAGCCTGGGTGTGGATTAATGCGTGTGTCAGATTCCACCCAAGTGCGGGATTTCAGCATGGATCCAAGCCTGCTCGTGTCTACCGGCCCTGAGTGAGCTCGTTATTTGTAAACGGATAAGTAGCTCGAGCAACTTTGCAACGTTCCATTAGCAAAAAAAAATATTCAACGAAGACCGAATTTTTATTTTTCCTGGAGGAATCCGATGAACTATGAAGCTCTTTTCACATATCTCCAGACATTCCAAGCTATGGTGGCTGAAGCCACTTTTGTGTTCACGGATCTTCTTGGTTTCATCAACACAATAAATGTCGTCCTGTTGCTCAAAATGCACTTTTTTTCTCTGCTGGCATGAGTATAAAATATAACGGGTGGTACCCAAGGGTCAATTTCAAGCCAAGAGCTGTTACCGAGATTCCTTCTTTGCTCTTGGCTGCATTTGTGGGTGCTTTATAGTTTACCACATACTTGATTATTACATCGCATGAATGCCAGCAATAATGTGGAGCATGTTATTTATAATAATAATTAAAACTTATTGGTTCTTTCGGTAAAGTCAAGTAGAATGGAAATAATAAAATAATAAAAATAAAACATAATAAAACAATTCTCACGACGTTTCAGCCACAACGCAAGCAGCCGTCCTCAGGTGAAGAACATGTCTGTCCAGAAGACACCGTCTGAATGAAACACCCCAGGCTTGGAGCGACTATTTAAGCTGGGTTGGAGGGGGGGAGAGAGCGCCTTGACAAAATAATTTGCATATCAAGAGTAGTTTAGCATATCTATGGGAAATGCAGATATGCGATTAGTACTACTTGTGAAATGCGTAGGAGGTTTGGCGAGGGGTTTAATGTCATTATGCCCGTGCATTATGCAGGATTAGCAGCATCAAAGGGAGGGGGTAGGGGTAGCATTAATAAAGAGAAGGAATGTTAATAGTATGTTTCTGCAGTAACTAAACCACCACGTAAACAACTAAAGTATAAACTACATAGTATCATCAGTATACTAAATATAGTCTTCAATAAGCTGAGCTACTAACAATAAGTAATACATTACAATTCTACGTCGCAAAAAATATAAAATGCTTCCAGCTAAACTTTATTCTCTTACATCACACGGCGCTCCGCTCGGCGTTCTGAGCATCGCTCCTCCACCCTCCGTTGTTGTTGGAGGGCGACTGCCTCAAACTGGTCAGTAACGTCTTTCACGAGGCTCCTCCACAGAGGCCGATCTTGACACTGCTGCTACCAGTCATCGACCACTCCACTCAGCTCCACATCGTCCTGTACCACATCACTCCATCTTTTCTCTAGCCCGTGCCGCGCCTGTTTAGCCCCCTCGATCTGGCGGAACAAAAGCTGCTTAGGCATACGGTGGCTGGGCATGCGGGCTACATGGCCCAGCTAACGCAGCCTTGCCTGCCGTAGGAGGTCACCAAAGGGACTTTGTCCAGATCTTTCAAGGATTTGTGAGCTCATCACACAATCCAACCTGGTTAAACCCAGGATGGATCATAGGCAGGCCAGCCTAAATGTTTCTAACCGGCGAAGATGTTCCATTAACGGGGTCCAAGTTTTGCAAGCATAGAGAAGGTAGGGAAGACCTGGAGCTTCGTGTGGAGCGAGAGACCAGGTAGCTTCCACACAGTGTTACGCAGCCGATGAATAGATAATGCCGCTCGACTGATTCGGAGTGAGACATCTGCTGTTAAACCGGAGCTGGTCATGAGCACACTGGCCAAGTATGGGAAACTCTGCACTCTCTCCACAACTGCCCCATTACCAATTGTGAGTTGTGGGGGTGGATTGTCCGATGGTACAAAATACCCAGGCAGGTGCTTAGTTTTGGTGGGGCTGATGGTAAGGCCCCACCTCTTAGTGGCAAGCTCCAAGTTCAACAGCAGCACGTCCAACTCTTCTTCTGAGTGAGCATTAATTACCAGATCATCGGCATACATAACGTGGTTGACTAATAGGGAGCCATCCTTGACCGCACCCGGCAATCGATCAGCCTCCCATTGTATCTGTGTAATGCGGGCGTAAACGGCTTCGCGGATATGACGTCATGGGGGGAGGAGTTAGGTCACGTGGGTGAGAGGGGTGAGGTCTTAAGGGGGATATACCCGAAGAGACGGGAGAGTGTGGGAGACTGAGTTAGAGTGAGGCTACGCAGGGCGGAGGTCGAGGAGTGGCGAGATCGCCACACACACGGGGGAGTAAGACTTGGCACCGTCGGCCAGCGGTGACCAAGCGCGGAGGAACGACGGGCAGCAGTGGAGCTGCAGTAAGAGCAGCGATGGAGCTGCAGTGAGCGCAGCCGGAGGACTGCACAAGGGGTCTGCAGCGAAGCTGCAGAGGTGTGGAGGCTACGGGAGCGAGGGCAGCTACGGAGCTGCCAAGGGGAGTGCTCTGAGCGAGGGCCGTGCGGGAAAAGTGTAAGAACCCGAATAAAGGACGGCGGAGACAGAACCAGGATCGAGTCCCTTATTACACTGGTGTCAGAAGTGAAACGGCATGTCAAAACAGCTCAGAAGAAAGAATATTCCTGCGCCATCGTCTGCTACAACATCCGACGACGACGACTTTCCTCGGGCGGTCGACCTACCTGTGATGGAGGAGGAGATCCGTGCGGGAACAAGTGCGGGTCCGGGAGTCGAAGAGGTCGCTGCGTCGGTGGACCCGTCTGCACCTGTGGACGCGGATTGGCGATGGAGGCAGATGGCGGCGCAGCTGGAGACGCTAAAAATCGTGCTCGCGCAATTGTGCGAGCTCGTCACGCCGAGGACGGCATTGGGGGGAGCCGATGGAGGTCCGCAGGTCGCTGCCTTGCCTCCGCTGTCGGCGCCATTGACCACGCGGCAAGAAGACGCCATCTTGGGCGTGGCAGGAGAAGAACGGCGGGAAGCCGCCATCTTGCACTCTCCACGGCGAGAGGCCGCCATCTTGAACGCGCGGCGATGCGACGCCATTTTGAATATGCCGCCTGGTGAGTCATCGGAGGAGGACGGTGCAACAAGGAGTCGCAGTCGTCATCTCACGACCGTCAAAGAATTCTCCATCAGCGGCGATTGGAGTGCTTTCGCCTGCCGATTTCTGGCGGCGGTATGCTCAGCGAGGTGGATGGACGCTGAGGCGTTGGAGGTTTTACCGACTCTTCTCGATGACGAGTCGGTGAGATTCTTCCGCTCCATCAAGGCGGAGAAGAAGAAAACATTGAGTGGAGTTTTCGACGAGATGGCAGATGCATATGAGCCACCGGATGACGCTCATCGCCGGTTTGTTCAACGTCAGCGAGCACCCGAGGAGTCGCCGGTGGCATACAGGGGTGCGGTATTGGAGTTGGCCATGGCTGCATACCCGGAGACGGAGCCTGACCTGCTCGAACCTCTCATCTTGGGTAAGATGCTCGAGCTGTCCCGGGATTTTGGGATTCCTATGCCCATGTGTGGCCACGAAAAGCTTACGTTCCGGGCGACCGCTAAATGTCTTGATGCCCAGTTCAACCTGCATCGTTGGAAGCAAGTCACGGCGTGGACGGGGGGACCCATCGTCGAGGGAGGTGCCGCGGGTTGGGACCCTAAGAAGGCGGTGTACGTTCCAGACGGGGGGGGGCCCGCAGGAGCTGACAGCCGCCTCTGCTCAGTGGTCGGCCCGCAGTACGCCGGGGCCGTGATCTGCGCCACCGCCACGGGAGCGTCGGGACGGGGTGCCTGCGGCGCGGCGTAATAACATCGACTGCTTCCGCTGCGGCCGTAAAGGCCATTACGCCAGGGACTGCTGGGCCCGCGTCCCGGGTCCGCCCCAGCAGGAGGCCTCGTCAGCGGACGTGCCACAGAAGGATCCTCCAGGACAGGCAAGTCGGTGCGCACCAGACACCCGGCAAGGCTTGACACCTCACTCATCACCGTTGTCGTGCGATCCGGGTGTTGTTAATAATGGGGGGATGCCATCGACTGGGCCATGTCGCTCGGTAACGCAGTGGCGTAAATTGGCACGTCGGGTCGTCGCGGCCGCTACTGGCTCGTCCACCGTACCTGGTTCTATACAAGGGGTGGACGTACGTGTGTTAGTGGATTCCGGGGCGTCCGCGACCATTATATCGGATGTCATTTTCCATCTGTTGAACATCCCACCTGAGGCCGTGCGTCCGGTATACGATTCTTGCGTCGCTGCCAACGGGGGTAGCATGGGCATTGTGGGCCAGGTGGACGCTACAATATCTATTGGGGGAGTGTCGGCCTCGGAAATTGTGTCAATTTTGAGGTCCCTTGCGGTTCCTTGCTTATTGGGAACTGACTTCCTGGCCAAGATGCCCATTCTAATTCGAATTAATCAAAACTGCATTGAATTACCGGGTGGCCGTAAAATTACGTTTCTACCATCGCCCTGGGGGCGACCTGCTCCGGTCGCTCAGGTGCAGGCGTTGTCCGAGGTATCTGTTGATATTCCACCTGGCTCACAGATGCTTATCCCCTTGCGATATCGGAAGCCTGTACCTGGTCGTCAGGGTGCAATTGGGATTTTGTTGTCGCCGTCCGCCACTATAACGGGCGGAGCGGCGCTCGTGGGGGCGCAAACTATTGTCCGGCATGACCAGCAGCCGTTTCTGCAGGTTCTTAATGCGAGTTCTGAGAATGTGTGTGTGCTGGCTGGTACGGTTGTGGCGCATGCCACTACGGCATTTACGGCACAAGATCATCTGGGCAGCCAGATCGTGGTTGGTGGTGTTTCAGGTCCTGGTGCCGCTGATAATCGCTGGATCGCCGAATTGTGTGGGGAAAATTCTTCCCTCTCCGGGGAACAACGTTGTGCGCTTCGTAAATTATTATTGAGTTATTCTGATGTGCTTAGCTCCGACGATTTGGACTTGGGACGCACCTCGTTGCTTTACCATCACATTGACACAGGGGACGCTGCCCCTATTCGGTTGAACTCGCATCGGATGAGTCCGGCGGAGCGAGATCAGGTTCGAGGGGCAGTGGATGACATGTTGGCTGCGGACATAATATCTCCATCTAACAACCCATGGGGAGCGCCTGTTGTTTTGGTTAAAAAGAAGGATGGCAAATTGCGCTTTTGTGTCGACTTTCGTAAGTTGAATAAAGTGTCTGTGGCAGATGCGTACCCCCTGCCGCGTATGGACGACTCCCTCGATGCCTTGTCGGGGGCGAAGTTCTTTTCAACGCTAGATCTCTCTTCGGGATTCTGGCAGCTTCCCCTTGACGAACCCTCACGGGAGAAGACTGCTTTCCGTACGCCGCAGGGGTTATTCCAATTTAACTGCCTTCCGATGGGGCTGAATGCTGCCCCTGCCACATTTCAAAGGTTGATGGAGTTGGTGTTAACGGGGTTGCAGTGGGAGACGTGTCTGATATATTTAGATGATATTATCGTCTTCAGCCGCACATTTGATGAGCATTTATTGCGGTTGGAGGCGGTGTACGCCAGGATGCGTTCCGCAAATTTGAAATTTAAGCCGAAGAAATGTCACCTACTGCAACGGTCCGTGCGCTATTTGGGGCATATCGTAAGTGCTGACAGGGTGGCCACGGATCCGGACAAGACAGCATGCGTCCGTGACTGGCCACGGTGGGGGATGTACGTCGCTTTTTGGGCTTTGCCTCATACTATTGGAGGTTTGTTCCGGATTTCGCGACGATCGCGAGGCCCTTGCACCTCATTACGGGTAAAGGAAGGAAATTTGCTTGGGGACCGCCGGAAGAGGCGGCGTTTCAGAGCCTGCGCGATCGACTGGCTACGGCACCTACGTTAGATTATCCTGATTTCGATCACCCTTTCATTCTGGATACGGATGCGAGTGACACGGGCACTGGGGCCGTGTTGTCTCAATCAAAAGGTGGTGTGGAACGCGTGGTAGCGTATGGTAGCCGGGTTTTGTCTCCTGCAGAAACTCGCTACTGCGTCACACGCAGGGAACTTTTGGCTATTGTTTTCTTTCTCCACCAATTTCGACCGTATCTCTACGGTCGTTCGTTTATTGTTCGCACGGATCATGCGGCCTTGCAGTATGCTCTTAAGATGGACCAACCATCCGGCCAGTTGGCGCGGTGGCTGGACACGCTGCAAGAATTTTCCTTCCAAATTCACCATCGGAAGGGGGTGCGTCACGCGAATGCGGACGCGCTTTCTAGGTTGCCGCAGCCATCCCCTTGTGCGTGCGCGTCGGGGATGCATAGATGTGCGCCGATTCAGCAACCCCCTCAGCCTGTTGCGTTGGCGGTCGACGTGCCTGAAGCTCCAAAGGAGCCTGGACCGGCTGATGGGATTCTGAATCTTCCAAGGGCTGTGTGGATTCGGGAACAAATGTTGGATGGTTCATTGGTCTCGTTACGGAATCGGACTGCGGAGAAGAGTGGGGGACTGGGTACGGGTGGTATGCCGGAAACCGCTCTCCGCGATGGTCTGCTAATGTGGAGGGAAGGGTTACAGGAACGCTGGCGTCTGGTTGTACCGGCATCCTTGCGGTACGAGTTGATTAGGACTCTGCATGGGGACACGCTTTTACATCTGGGGGTGCAGAAGACCCTATTGACGCTGCAGCGAGACTATTTTTGGCACGGCATGACAACGGATGTCGTCGGTCACGTTCGCGCGTGTCCCGATTGTGCCCGGCGGAAACCACCTAAACAACCATATGTGCCGCCCATACAATCTATTCAGGTGTCTAGAGTTAACGAATTGGTGGCGTTGGACATTTTGGGACCCTTCCCGCCATCCGCTAAGGAAAATAAATACTTGTTAGTTGGGGTAGAGTACCTCTCCCGCTGGCCGATGGCCTGGCCTTTGCCTGACCAGTCAGCGGCGTCTATCACAGACGCCTTTCTATTCGGGTACGTTATGGACAAGGGGGCGCCGGAGAGGCTCCTCACAGACCAAGGCCGTAATTTTTCTTCTAAATTGTTGGGGGAGGTGTGCGCGGCCCTTGGAACTAAAAAGATACGGACATCTCCCTACCATCCGCAAACGGACGGTATGGTCGAACGGCTAAATTGGACATTGTCCGCCATGTTGTGTCACACCGTGAGTGAAAAACAATCGGATTGGGATTTGCATATCCCTGGGGTACTTTCGGCATACCGAATGACGCCGCATGCGGCTACAGGATATTCGCCGTTTTTCCTTATGTATGGTCGCGAAAACGTGCCGCCAATGGATGTGCAGTTGGGAACTGGAGTGAGGGGACCTGCTAAGCCTCTTCCTGATTACATTCGGGATACTGTTCGCCGGGTTACTGAGGCACAGGAGGGGGCCCGCATGGCTACTGCCAAAGCCCAGGCCCGGAACGAGCGGTGTGCTCGACGCTCGAAGGGGGAGTGCCCCTGGAAGGTGGGGGACATGGCCTGGCTCCATTGCCCGCAGGTGTGGCCAGGTACCTCGCCAAAATTACACAAACCATGGCAAGGGCCAGTCCGCCTCATCGAGGTTCCCAACCCACAGTCTGCGCGTGTTCGGTTTGGATTTCGGCGTTGGTTCGTTCACACGTCGCGCTTGAAACCATATGTGGCCCCTCGAGACGATGCGTCATCTCCCGATGTTGCCTTGCCGGGGTCTGTGGCTGCCGACTCATCCTTGCCTGTGCCTGTTGACCTTGCAAGAGCGCCTGTCGTACCTTTTACAGACAAGCCGGCCGTGACATTGCTGGAGACAGGAGACTCTGCTCGGGGTGTGCCTACCACGGTTGCGGGGACTCCGAGCCCCGCCGCCCTTCCGACCCCGTCGCAGACACGATCGCAACGCACCCCCGACGCTGGGCCTTCAGGGACACGTGACCGGGACGTTGACGGGCCTCCAATAGCGACAGGAGGACTTCATCCTGTCGCTCCTAAAACCCCATCACGTTCCCGGTCTGCAGGAGGGCCGCCGCCCGTCCGGGACGGACCGGCGACCCGAACGCGCTCAAAGTCCGTTTCGTTAAATTTTACTGTTGTGTTGTTGTTGTTGTTATATTTATTGTATGCTTCGTTGTCCTTGAATGTGTGATGGTTGTGTTCGCTCGCATTACTGGTCTCGTTATTGTTCAGCCGAGGTCGGCTGGATTTTCTCTACGGGGGAGGGTGGTGTAATGCGGGCGTAAACGGCTTCGCGGATATGACGTCATGGGGGGAGGAGTTAGGTCACGTGGGTGAGAGGGGTGAGGTCTTAAGGGGGATATACCGGAAGAGACGGGAGAGTGTGGGAGACTGAGTTAGAGTGAGGCCACGCAGGGCGGAGGTCGAGGAGTGGCGAGATCGCCACACACACGGGGGAGTAAGACTTGGCACCGTCGGCCAGCGGTGACCAAGCGCGGAGGAACGACGGGCAGCAGTGGAGCTGCAGTAAGAGCAGCGATGGAGCTGCAGTGAGCGCAGCCGGAGGACTGCACAAGGGGTCTGCAGCGGAGCTGCAGCGGAGCTGCAGAGGTGTGGAGGCTACGGGAGCGAGGGCAGCTACGGAGCTGCCAAGGGGAGTGCTCTGAGCGAGGGCCGTGCGGGAAAAGTGTAAGAACCCGAATAAAGGACGACGGAGACAGAACCAGGATCGAGTCCCTTATTACATCTGTACCAGATGGGAAAAGAATGTAGGAGCCAGAGGACATCCCTGTCGCACCCGAAGGTGTAGATACCTAAAGTCCACGGAAATAAATGTTAACTACTGCAGTAATATTATTTAAATAGGATTCTTCCAGCTGAATTATTTTTGTCCCTCTGCCTCTTTCTTCACCATTATGAACAAGAGTGGAGATGCAGTACAAGTCCCTAACACTGTCCAGTATAACTTTGGAGTCCTTCTGTGGTGAAAACTGCACAATGTTTCAGAGCAATGTACGTGCTGCTGCTATCAGCACTACTAGTGCCACAACGACCACAGTCAATGCTAGCGGCACTGTTGCTGCCATCCAGACCAAAGTGAAGGCTAGTGACATTATATCAGGTTGTAGCATGAACCCTTTTCTGTGGATCCTGCTGACTGTTGCCTTCCATCTGTCCTGGATGGGGCTCTAAAGAATAATCCTACATGACTGTGGGCCTTGAAAGCACTGGCCTCCAGCTCTGTTTTCTGTATCTACTTCACAACGTCGTTTGTATGCCTACTAATAAAAACATCAAACGGCGTAACTGCGATGATTCAGTTGTAAATGTATGTCTAGCCAAACATGGCTGTACAGGGGTTAGGAATAGCATTATTTTGGAACACCATTATTGGTGGTGGCTGTCAACTCATATTTTACATTGTTCAGAATATGGAAAGAGCACTCCTTTCCACGAACATTTGCATATCTTATCTGGAAGTGGTATTGCATTAAACTCTACGCAAAGATAAATGAAAAATGCAAGTCAATAAACACACAGCTAATGGGCCTACACTGATTACAATATTATCTAAACTTAAATCACATTGTTCAACACTTTTATAACAATTATGATAATTATTTTTGAAGATATATTATTTTGTTGTAATTATACAATAAGGACTGATTTATTGGGTTTTATCAACAAGTTCCAATATTAACTTTTCATTATACAGTCTTGCATTTACAAATTATTAGCTGTCATCTTTAAAATATTATCTTTTGCATGAATGCACTTTTCGCAGAATTTTGGATTTTTGTTTATAATATCTGCCACAATGTAAAAAAAAACCTTCCTTTCAGAGCAGGTTTTTCCTTGGGGAAGTATGTATACAAGATTGGTAATGAATAATTGAAATCAAGAAAGATTTAACACCATGTATTGTGAATAAATGGTTTACTAGGTGTGTGTGGTATGTTTCAATGTTTACTTCTGTGCGATGGTGATGTTCACCGTTATGTTCATATTTAGGCTCACGACTTCTAAACTTGTTTTTTGGGACTTGTGAGCATTTAGAAGAGACATCAGCATCACTCGAGTTAAGAGCATACATTCAATAGGGCTGGAGTCACCTGAATGTAAGTAGTGAATGTGAGTAGTGTATTCCCCTTGTCAGGTGTCTTCACCATCCCACCCTGCTAAGCGTAGTGAAGGATGGTCATATGTCTTCCCCCAATGGTAGTGCAGCCTGAAACTTGGTTCTGATTCATGATGACAGCAGGATTTGTATAGATGCAAGCAATGTTATAAATAATTGGGTGACAAGAACACAATTCGATGCTGCCATTACTGCATTATGTGCACAATTGTATCTGAAGAATCAAACATTGCTTAATTGGAGACAAAATAAATAGACTGGGGCATAATTGATAGCAGCAAGTTGAGAATTAAAGCGTAGAACTCCATGCCTTTGTACTCGCTGTAATCTGTTAATGATCCCCCACGACAGGTTACCTCCAAAATTAGAATAAAAACTGACATGCGCATGATGCTTAGCGCCAAGAATTGGAACATAAAATTTGACTACAAAATGCATCATTAGACCTTCTTTGCCAGTACCAAAATATAATAATAGGGTTTATCCCCTTTTTTATGGAAAAAAACTGAAACCTTTTAACAAGGATTCATGTCTGCATTAACCACAATACTTGCAGTCAAAATGCAAACAAAAAACATACTATGATAATATATGCATTGTCCTTGAAACTGATTGGTCCACACCTTTTTGCGTCCTCTGGTCGAGCACCAATTGGGTCGAGGCTCAAAAGAAAGCCATCCCTTGGTGTGGACCAATCAGTTTCAAGGACAATGCATATATTATCATAGTATGTTTTTTGTTTGCATTTTGACTGCAAGTATTGTGGTTAATACATACATTAATCCTCGTAAAAGGTTTCAGTTTTGTTGCCAGAAAAAAGGGGAAAACCCTATTATTACAAAATGCATCTCAATGCAATATGTCTTCAACTCATTACATTTACAAAATGTAGACTATGAATAAAAACCTAGGCATCCAAATCCATAAGATCAAATGATAGTCACATGAAAACATGCTCACCGCCACTTTTTTCAAATTTTCTTGCTGTGGTTTTCACACCTGATGATGATTGCTTGTGTCGCAATCGAAACGTCGTGAGCATTTTATTGTTTCATATTTTTATTATTGTATTGTTTCCCTTCTACGTGACTTTACCGAAAGAACCAATAATATAATGGACTCTTTCCCCAGAAGTAACTTCAGAGGGGCTTCTATGGTGCTCCACCAGATTTCCAACTTCTTTTTCACCCAAACCCCTGGAAGGTATGTTGTTCTTTAAGTGGTCCCTATCCCAAATTAAATAACTAGGCGTCACTGTCCGCTCCTCTCTATCTTCGCTTTTCGAAAACTCTTTCCCCCCTTGCTCCAAAAGATTGTAGCCTCGTTGGCAGTTTGGGCAGATGTCCCCCTTTCTCTTCTGAACAGGGTAAATTTGGTTAAAATTATGATCCTCCCTAAATTGTTATATGACCCAAGAATGGTCCCCTCCTGCATCCCAAGGCCTATTTTAATACACTTAATTTCCGAATCTGTTCTTTTATTTGGAACCATAAACTCCCATGCATTGACCTATCTGTCCCTTACATTTCCAGCAAAAGAAGGTGGCTTGGCTCTCCGAGATCTATTAAATTATAGGGCCATGTGCCTGCAGAATGTAAAGCGTTGGTTTGACCCAACGAAGTGAGGGATCGCCAAAAGATGTAAATATGAGTCGGTTAAACCATGCTTTCTCGACGGGTTTGCCCTTGCTTTCGCGGAACTTTTCTACAACGTAACCCCCACGATATTCAGGGGTCTCCTGTAATTGGTGACTGGACTTCAGAACCAATTCTTAGGATATGGAGGATTCAAGTTCCTAAAAACCTCTTCGTGGATGACATATGGCGGAGGTGAGGGTGTAAATTTCCTCCTATTCCACCATATCCACTCACACGGTCTTCCCGGCGTTCACCCTGAATGCAAAAAAACACCTTCAACCCTTTCCCATTCCGATGACGTATGTGTACGTCAGCAGTTTTCTTCCGATTTTGTTCTGATGACATATGCGGAGCACATTTTGGCGCCAGCTATCAAAGAGTGCGGTCGCGCCTCTACAGTTTTCTGCGGTGAGTACAATGTCTTTATAAACAACAGGGCTATGCCTCTCTAAATACAATTAATGCTAACCAATTGCGCGTTCCAAGATTCAGCGGTGAACGGACTCACCCTCCAACTTGGAGATGTCCCGGAATGGGAAAGGGTTAATAAGCAGCAGAGAAGATAATGAAAAATAGGTATTATTTTTACGTTAATAAAAAGTTGAAGTACATTTAATTATTGCATTGGCATTTTTTATAGATTGAAACATTTTAAACATTCCGTACGTTATAGAATAATATGCTAAATTACAAAAGGTAATCCTTTAAATGTGTAGTTATTAAAACAAGAATTCAGAGTGATATAAAACTGGTTAGCAGATGATTTTAAGCGAGCAACTTTTGAGTCCATAAAGCTTCAGCTGCGGCACTATGGTGTAACTAACCACCAATATATAAAAATGTGTCATAATATTTTCTTCATTGTAAATTACTGAATTATACATACCAGCTTGTGAACCATTTTTTTATTCCTTATATTGACATTTTCCAATTAACATTTTTGTAAACATCTATATAGTACATAGCCTACTATTTACACATGACATTAAAACGATAGGCACCATCCGTTGGTATTTGCCTTAGAGAATTTGGGAGTGTTCTTTCTCTCTTTCTCTCAGTACAGACCATTGCATATTTTAAATAATTTGCCAAATCTACCACAACTTTGAATAAAACATAGTTCAGATATAAAGCAATACACTGAAAATAATAATACATAAGAGAAAAAGCATCGTCAGATTTTATTGTTGTGTTGATATTACAGCAATAATGTGTATACTTCCTTCATATTTGCTTATTACCAGTAGGTTGCAATTACAGACATCTTGCTTAATAGTTTTAACTAAATAATTCCAGTAAATCTGTCCTAACTTTTATGCAAGCATTAAGCTGTAATAATTGAGTAATACATATTCTTGGTTCTTTCGGTAAAGTCACGTAGAATAAAAATAATAAAATAATAAAAATAAACCAATTAAATAATTCTCACGACGTTTCGGCCACAACGCAAGCAGCCGTCCTCAGGTGAAGAACAGGGCTGTCAGAAATACAGCGTCTGAATGAACACCACCAGGCTTGGCAGCGTATATTTAAGCTGGGTTGTAGGGGGAAGAGCGCCTTGACAAAGTAATTTGCATATTAAGAGGAATTTAGCATATTTATGGGAAATGCAGATATGGGATTAGTCACTACTTGTGGAATGCGTAGGAGGTTGGGGGGGTTTCAAAGTCATATTATGCCCGTGCATTATGCAGTATGCAGGATTAGCAGCATCAAAGGGAGGGAGTAGGGTTCTTCACCTGAGGACGGCTGCTTGCGTTGTAGCCGAAAGGTCGTGAGAATTATTTTATTATACGGCTGCTTGTGTTGTGGCCGAAACGTCGTGAGAATTATTTTATTATGTTTTTTATTATTTCATTATTGCCCTTCTACGTGACTTTACCGAAAGAACCAAGAAGATGAATCCCTGCAGTCACGAAAGCTTTAAATCGAAATTTTACTGAGTAATAGTGAAACAGGACACCTCAATGATTATATTGCATTCTAGTATTGCAATGTGTAACGTTCTTGGTGCACATTTCGAAGATCCCAGAAGACAAAACACAGTAATGATCTCTTATTACCTTTCATTCTACCACGGAAAGCACATGAACTTTGAGCAAAAATGTATCTGCCATATGGAATAAGAAAGCAATCATGGTTAAACTATTCAATGCAATATCCCAAAATATATACACTGGAAACCTGGGTGACATTACAGAAAATATCATTTGTAATATATCTGGAATATCGATACAATGCTAGCAACCAATATCACGTTACTCTTCATTGAATTACATTTCTATTGAAATTAGAAGTTTAGAACAACATATCTGTGGAAAAAAAACTATCTATTTTTTTAGAGTGTGACCTGCCCCCTGACCTGTAGAGTGGAAAAAGAAAACGTTTACCGTAGGGATTGCACAACTCAAAACGTGCACCATCTAAATCATGAACACCAACTCATAACATAAACGATAGACATAGTAGGCCGATGCTTTAAAAATATATTTTCAAATTAGAGAGGAAAGGGACACTCATATTACGGGTTTGCTTTAGCACATTTGGGTTTTGGATAACACTGGAAAGGTTGACAAAGTATTACAATGCCATATGTATTGTATTACTTGTAGACGAGGTAAAAAAATGTTGAACTTCATTGTGCATAATGTATAACACAGTAAATATCGCAGTGCCCATCAATGTTGTGAAAGAACTGTTTATAGGGTTGAAGCCCCATCTCAAAACAGAGAATTAGCATAGGATCACGTGCAAAACTAACACTAGTCTTTCTTCGATCAGCATTTCAGTTACTATTTAATTTAATGAAACAGCAACTGTACTCTGCAGCAAATGTATGTCAGTGAAGAACGTCCACAATAATTGTTGCTTGTCTAATATTAAAGAGACAATATGTTTTTGGTAAATATGTAGTGACATCATGGATGTCACTGTGTGGTGCCGGCCCGAGAGAGGCACGGTGTGCGATGTACTTACATTGTGGACATCACGTATGTAGTGACATCGTGGATGTCACTGGGTAATGCCGGCTCTAGCAATGGCTGTCTTTCCGAGGATGGACCATGACGGAGTCGACTTGTCTATCAAGGTTGCAAGATGCATTCAGGCTCAACAGCTCTTGCAACGGCACAAGGGGATACAACTGAAGACGTGGAGCCTGTCCTAGCCTGCGCATCGTCCCAGAGTGGAGGCGGGCGAGGAGACGGCATGGTGCGACGGGCGGACGACCAGCGACGGCGGAAGACATCTCCTCATCCCGGGAGCAGCCCCATCATGTGCTACAGCTGCGGCCTGCTGGGGAACGTCTCGTTGGGCTGCCGCGTGCAACGACACAGCCTCCCCGGACCACTGTCATCATCCACCCGACCGTCCTTCACTCCACTGCACCCTAAGGCGAGTTGCGACATATTCCACACTTGGCCCCTGAATCCACCTCACCCATCTAGTGCGTTTGGTTTCCATTCCAGTCGCGCGTCGGTGCAGGAGGATTTTGACTTTGATCGGGCCGGCCAGCCACTCCGACCGGGTCAGTGATTGGAGCTGACCCATCGAGTGGTGGCCGCGACCGCAAGTTCGTCTGGGCTTATTGGATTGATAGAAGGGGTTGAAATTAGGATGTTCGTTGACACCGGTGCATCAGCGACCATCATTTCAGAGTTGATTCATAATATCTTGCCCCCTAATTGTCGTTCCTTATGCCCTGTCGAAGCTCTGTGCTTCGCCGCAAACGGCGGCTCATTGGGCATTATTTGGAGAATAACAGCGGAGGTATGCATTGTGGATGTCAAATTGACGGGACAGGTTCTTGTTTCAACGTCCTTTGCTATTCCTTGCTTGCTCGGGACAAATTTTCTGGGAAGGATGCCCCTGCAAATTTTGATTGACCAGGGGTGCCTGGAATTATCATCCGGCCGTCGAATGGCATTTTGCCTTCTCCTTCTCGCTATCGTGCAAGCACTTGCACGTAGAATGGTTAAGATTCCCCCCGGCACGCAAATGTTGCCCCCCCCCTAAGATTGCGGAAGCCGTTAGACCAGGGGGCGACAGCGGGAGGAATCCTCTTGGGACCTTCTCATAAAACCAGTCGTGGATTGACGTTAGTAGGGGCCCAGACGTTGGTATCCAATGATCAGGAAGCCTTCATTCAGGTTCTTAACGCAGGGTTAGACACGCCGGTCATCCAGGAAGGTATCGTGCTAGCTCATGCATCGCCAGCGCTTCATGAGGGAAGCATCGTTGGCAGTGTGGGTGCCGCGTCAAGTACGCGGCTGCACCAGACTCCTGATGAGGGGTGGATGGATACGCTTTGTTCGGAGAATGCGGAATTGTCCGCGGTCCAGAGGGGGAAATTGAAAGCGCGTTGCGCGAATTTTCTGATGTTTTTAGCAAAGGGAAATTTGATATCGGCCGCGCTACGCTTTGAGTCATCATATTAATACGGGTGACGCCGCTCATATCTGGCAGAATCCCAACTGGCTGAGCCCTATGGAAAGAGAACACATTCGGCTGGCAGTTGACGAAATGTTAGCCGCGGACATTATTTCACCATCCACCAGCCCATGGGGAGCCCAAATTGTACTTGGTAAAAAGCACGATGGTAGCTTGCACTTTTGTTTTGATTTCCGTAAGCTTAATAAGATCTCTGTTGCTGATGCATACCCTCTACCTCGAATGGATGACTCACTGGATGCTATAGCAGGAGCGTGGTTATTTTCCACTCTTGATCTCCTATCCGGGTTTTGGCAGTTGTCGCTAGTAGAAGCCTCTAAGCCCAAAACAGCCTTTCATACGCCACAGGACTTGTTCAAATTCAATCGGCTTCCGATGGGTCTTTATTCTGCGCCGGCTACGTTCCAGCAATTAATGGAACTGGTTCTGGCTGAATCTAGATTTGAAGTTTTCGTGACTGCAGGGATCCATCCTCTTTGGTTCTTTCGGTAAAGTCACGTAGATATAAAAGTAAATAAATTTTGTTCCAGCGATTATATCGACGTAACTTTACGGAAAGAACCAAAAGTATGGTTCTGGCTGGTCTCCAGTGGGACTCGTGCTTGATATATCTCGACGATGTTATCATTTTCGCCATACGTTTGACGAACACCTGGAACGGCTACGCGCTGTCATTCTCAAAATGCATGCGGCAAACCTGACATTTAAACCACAGAAGTGTCACTTCCTCCAGAAATCGGTTCGGTATCTTGTCCACATAGTAAGCAAATCGGGTATTGCGACTGACTCAGACAAAACCGCATGTGTTCGAACTTGGCCGACCCCCACGTTGGTGGGGGAGGTGCGCAGTTTCATAGGATTCGCGTCCTATTACCGTCGTTTTGTCGCCAGGATCGCTACCATCGCCAAACCTCTCCACACCTTGACGGCAAACAGACATAAATTCCATTGGGGGGAGGAGGAGGAAGCCGCATTTGTTGCGCTCTGGGATGGATTGGTGAACGCCCCTCCCCTTCGCTACCCCGACTTTTCCTTGCCGTTTGTCCTTGATACAGACGCTAGTAACACCGGAAATAGAGCTGTTATGTCCCAAGTTGTCAATGGCATCGAGAGTGTGGTCGCACATGAAAGCAGAGTGCTGTCTCCAGCCGAACAACGGTATTGTGTCACACGCCGGGAACTGTGAGCTATTGTGGTTTTTGTGCAACAGTATCGCCCCTATTTGTATGGTAGACACTTTGAGGTGCGCTCTGACCGTGCAGCACTACAGTACGCACTGCGTGTTGAACAGCCTTCTGGCCAACTTTCACGCTGGTTGGAGGTCCTCCAGGACAACTAATTTAAAGTTACCTATCGCATAGGCGCCCGTTACACAAACACTGATGCCCTGTCGCAATTACCAATAAGCTACGGGTGAGCGTGTTTTTCGGGCTCCGGGCACTGTAAGCCACCCAATGAGCACTTGGCCCCTCCCCATGCAGCGTCGGCCCGAGGTTGTAATATCTGAGGTGGCTGAGGGTCCGGTGGTGCGTGACGCCATCATTGGGTTGTACCACGAAGAATGGGGGCGCCTCCAGGTTAAAGATGCTTCCCTGCTTAAAATGTGATGCCGTGCCAGAGAGACTGATGGGGGCGGGGATCGATGGGGTGTCGCCTCTGTTATTCTTAGAGGCAGATTGGTCATGCATTGGGACGGAGGGTTGCGCCGTTATAACATTGTTATGCCCACTGCCCTGCGGGGTAAGGTAATTTGGGTGGTACACGAGCGCCTGTTGCACCTGGATGTGCATAATAAGTTGGCCACACTTAAGTTGGACTTCTTCTGGCCTGGCATGGCTGAGGACGTCGCTAATTTGTTGAAAGGGTGTGTGTAGTGCGCGCGGCGGAAGCCGCTGGCGAAACCCTGTTGTCCACCGTTGCAATCGATTCAGGTTTTCCGCGTGAATGAACTAGTTGCTCTGGACATCCTAGGTCCATTTCCCACTACCCCTCATGGGACTAAGTATATATCGAGTATTTTTCACGATGGCCTGTGGCCTGGCCGCTCCACAACCAGTCGGCGGCAACGATCACTGAGGCATTCCTCAATGGCTATTCAATGGACAAGGGTGCTCCCGAACGTCTTATGACCGATTAGGGCAACATTTTTTCTTAAAAATTGTTGCGAGAAGTGTGCGATTTGTTGGGAACAAAGAAACTACGCACGACACCATACCACCAACAGATCGATGGCATGGTTGAGCGACTGCACAGGACCTCCATGTTGAGCCATCAGATCAGCGAGTCCCTCCACAACTGGGATATGCATATTCCCAGAGTCCTATCTGCATATAGGTTGGCCCCTCACGCATCCACTGGCTACTCACCGTTTTTTAATGTATGGAAGAGAACACGACCCCCCGATTGATGTTCAGTTACGAGCCGCACCCAACAAGGCTAAATAAAAAAAATTCTGGCTCCATGCGCTTCACCCTTCAAAAGCTTTCTGAAGCGCGGGAAGCTTCCAGGGTAAATTCCATTCGTGCCAATTGGCCAATGAGCAGCTGAAGGGTTTCCGTGCTTCTGCACATGAGTGGGCACCTGGGGACAGAGCCTAGTTGCACTGTCCACAGGTACTGGTGGGTACATCGCCCAGGTTGTTCAAACCCTGGAGAGAGCAGGTTGATGTGATTCGTGTCGTTCGACCACAGTGTGTCCAGATCCACTTGGGGTGGCGGAGTTGGTTTGTACATCCCTCACGCCGCAAGCCTTTCATCGCTCCACGCGAGTTTGTTCCATCTCCACACCGCAGGCACCGAGTGTCAGATGTGTTGAGCAAGCTAAGGTGTGTGCCCGCTGAGGTTGGCCCTCAGCGGAGTCATGTGATCCCGGCCTCAGGTGCCGCAGGCCTGACATCCTCCGAGCCGCCGCCTGCGCCGTCTCTACTGGATTAGGGAGAGGAAAACCTGTCAACCCAGCCTACTGCACTTTGTGAGGAGCCGGGTTCGACGGGACATTTGCATATTCCCCCCGGGACCTCCAGGGAGAGCAAGCCCACCTCCCCTGGGGGCCCGGCCACAAGGACTCGATCAAAAACTATTCGGTTTTTGTGATCCCCATGCACACACACTTCCACACCGTCAGTTGTTTGTCGCACTCGGTAAGTTGTATCGACTATTGGCTGAACCTAGCCTTTATTGTGCTTGCGGGTGTTGTTACAGGGTTAGGGTGGGAGATGTTGGTGATGGAGGGGATTCCGAGCATTCAAGGTTTACTGCATTTTTCTTTCTCCTCTCGTGTTCTTGTTCTGTACTTACACCCTTTTCCCCATTGTTAATGTACATCTGTATGTAGTGTAGATGTAGAGACGTAAATAGCGTCTCTGTGGCGTATAAGCCTACTATGACCCCAACGGGTGTGTGAATGCGCACTTACCTCTCGATGGGGGCCGACGGGGACTCATCGGAGAAGCGGGCCCGCGAAGCGGGGTCCCGTCGGATAGAGAGAGAGGACGTGCCGACATAGAGTGATGAAGGGGGTCCAGAAACGGGAGCCCGGGGGGCCATGTCACACTGGCTCTGGTGGCGAGAGGCGGAGCGGGGCCATGCTCGAGGAGGATAGAAGGGACGGAGGCGGAGCGATCGTGGTGGTCGAGCGGGAGAGCTGTCCGTGTGTGGTCGCGTCAGGGGGAGCCGAAGAACGTCGGTCTTAGGGACTCAATGAGGCAGGGACCCCCTCTCCCTTTTTGGGGTCTAGAATAGCCCTGAGTATGGTTAACTTGTAAGCCTGTTAAGGTGTTAATAAATCATGGTGCCTCCAGACTGCAGTGTGTGCCTTGTCAAATACACACTACATCTGGTACCAGAAGTGAAAATACTTACTGCTTGGATTTGCATAGGATTCAAATGTATACGAGACGAAGACAACCTACCAAAAGGTTTTCGGAGGAGGAAGATGAGGAGGGTGTGATCCCCCAAACAGCTCCGGGAGAGGCGGGTCAGGAGATAGACCGCGAGGGGTTTGGGCCTGCAGAGCAGCGCCTGGAACGTGACCTCACCACTCCGTGGGCGGCGGGGAAAGAGGCACAGCATGCAATGTATTGACATCGCAGACACCCCATATATGTGGGTGTAGTACCAGCCCTAGAGGGGCTCGGTGCGTGTGCAGTTCTGTCCCCTATCGGTGGGAGTGAGAGAATGCCGGCCATGAATGGGGTTAATGTAGGCCATGGCACTCTGGTTGACCCTAAGTGCCGGGTAAAGTCTACACAGGGGCCCCAAGTGGGGGCTAGGGGTGTTCACGTGTCGGGGCGAGATCCTGCTACAGTAAGGGAAAAAAGTATTTGATCCCCTGCTGATTTTGTACGTTTGCCCACTGACAAAGAAATGATCAGTCTATAATTTTAATGGTAGGTTTATTTGAACAGTGAGAGACAGAATAACAACAACAACATCCAGAAAAAACTCATGTCAAAAATGTTATATATTTCGATTTAAAGCTTTCGTGACTGCAGGGATTCATCTTATTGGTTCTTTCGGTAAAGTCACGTAGAAGGGAAGTAATAAAATAATAAAAATAAAACATAATAAAATATTTTATTTTAATAAAAATAAAACATAATCAAATATTTTATTTTATTATGTTTTATTTTTTTATTATTTTATTACTTCCCTTCTACGTGACTTTACCGAAAGAACCAAGAAGATGTTATATATTGATTTGCATTTTAATGAGGGAAATAAGTATTTGACCCCTCTGCAAAACATGACTTAGTACTTGGTGGCAAAACCCTTGTAGGCAATCACAGAGGTCAGACGATTCTTGTAGTTGGCCGCCAGGTTTGCACACATCTCAGGAGGGATTTTGTCCCACTCCTCTTTGCAGCTCTTCTCCAAGTCATTAAGGTTTCGAGGCTGACGTTTGGCAACTCGAACCTTCAGCTCCCTCCACAGATTTTCTATGGGATTAAGGTCTGGAGACTGGCTAGGCCACTCCAGGACCTTAATGTGCTTCTTCTTGAGCCACTCCTTTGTTGCCTTGGCCGTGTGTTTTGGGTCATTGTCATGCTGGAATACCCATCCACGACCCATTTTCAATGCCCTGGCTGAGGGAAGGAGGTTCTCACCCAAGATTTGACGGTACATGGCCCTGCCCATCGTCCCTTTGATGCGGTGAAGTTGTCCTGTCCCCTTAGCAGAAAAACACCCCCAAAGCATAATGTTTCCACCTCCATGTTTGACGGTGGGGATGGTGTTCTTGGGGTCATAGGCAGCATTCCTCCTCCTCCAAACACGGCGAGTTGAGTTGATGCCAAAGAGCTCCATTTTGGTCTCATCTGACCACAACACTTTCACCCAGTTGTCCTCTGAATCATTCAGATGCTCATTGGCAAACTTCAGACGGGCATGTATACGTGCTTTCTTGAGCAGGGGGACCTTGCAGGCGCTGTAGGATTTCAGTCCTTCACGGCGTAGTGTGTTACCAACTGTTTTCTTGGTGACTATGGTCCCAGCTGCCTTAAGATCATTGACAAGATCCTCCCGTGTAGTTCTGGGCTGATTCCTCGCCGTTCTCATGATCATTGCAACTCCACGAGGTGAGATCTTGCATGGAGCCCCAGGCCGAGGGAGATTGACAGTTCTTTTGTGTTTCTTCCATTTGCGAATAATTGCACCAACTGTTGTTATCTTCTCACCAAGCTGCTTGGCGATGGTCTTGTAGCCCATTCCAGTCTTTTTTAGGTCTACAATCTTGTCCCTGACATCCTTGGAGAGCTCTTTGGTCTTGGCCATGGTGGAGAGTTTGGAATCTGATTGATTGATTGCTTCTGTGAACAGATGTTTTTTATACAGGTAACAAGCTGAGATTAGGAGCACTCCCTTTAAGAGTGTGCTACTAATCTCAGCTCGTTACCTGTATAAAATATACATGGGAGCCAAAAATCTTTCTGATTTAGAGGGGGTCAAATACTTATTTCCCTCATTAAAATGCAAATCAATTTATAACATTTTTGACATGCGTTTTTCTGGATTTTGTTGTTATTTTGTCTCTCACTGTTCAAATAAACCTACCATTGAAATTATAGACTGATCATTTTTTTGTCAGTGGGCCAACGTACAAAATCAGCAGGGGATCAAATACTTTTTTCCCTCACTGTAGATGATTAGAGAAGGTGGTCTAGGCCAAGGGCGGAGCCAGCCACGACCATTGAGGATATAAACTGGGTCCCCAGAGGGACCGCGGGTCAGCGTTGCTGTTGTTATCCTGAAGATCTACGTTCTACGTTCTACATCCGAAAATAGTCACCAACATATGGACCTGGACCAAAGCCGGGGTTCTGTCCATTGTAGCTACTCCCAGTGTAATTAGTGTAGTTAGCCTGGTGGTCCACCACCATAGGTTGTTATCTGGTAAAGGGGCAGTTACCCCTTTGTGTTAGTGTGTTGGTATTAATAAATGTGTTGCCTCCAAGGAGTACGTACGTCTGCGACTCAGTTGAATCCACTACAAATATATTATGTTAATTTGGATGAAGAGCATGCCTTTGGAATAGAATGCAAGACGTTTAGGATTTCATTTCCAACTGAGATTAGAATAACAATAGCAATAGACAATGTCGGTGAAGTGACCAGCGACTGGTTGTTACATGTCACCATTGCAAGCTGATAGATATAGTTTATGTCTTTCAGCAAGAAAGGCCCAATAAGCTGTTGGGCTGTCTTTCATGGACATGCTGTGACGTTGCAGATGTTTACAGTACAGATCTTAGTATAGGAGATGCTAAATTGAATTATCTTTACCTAAAAGCAAATAGTGGATATTAAATATCTGACATACAGTATAAGATGCCACTTTTTTTTTTAAGAAATAGTGTTTCAAATGTATATGGACGAACCTAAATTACAAGTAAAATTGAGCATATTCTCATGGAAACACCTCAGGATTGTCACAGCATCTTTGTCATAACCTAATTCAAATTCAGTAAGTGATCACGGGCTGGTATATTCCAAATTACCATTTAATATCACCACATAGAGCAAGCTAATTAAATACAAACACAAGTTCGTAAAAAAAGTTTAGGATGTAGGAAAATGTAGACTGATTCGACATGAATTCATAATTTCCATACTTGTCATCTCACTGCCCAGAAGAAGGGATGTTGTTTAAAATGTCAGTGTACCATATACTGTTCCAATATAACGAAGCGTTGTGAATAATGTGTAGGTGCTGGTTGTGCTCTGGCTGCTCCCCATTTCCGATCTAAGCACTTAATTGAATGTCTTAAGGATTGACTATTATTTGTTATTGCTTGCTAGACTTGCCTATTGACAGATGACGGATTTACAATAGTTTTCAAATCATCACACCAGTCGTGAATTATTGAAACAATGCCGTATGTTTGTCTGTCATTTGAGTTTGTGCTTTGGAACCAAAGATAGTACAAGAACGAACCCCTGTGTACATGGTAGCGATAGTGATACAGTGCCAGAAGCACTGCCAATGATAGCTTTAGCTAAAGTCCTAATAACTCATTAGAGACTGGTCTTGCTTCGACTTTACATTGCCTCACCAATATCAAAACTGGGGTTGGTTGTACCCATGCTTGCTGTGTGACATTTCCCGAGTGGTTTGCTTGGGACTGCAGCCGATGCAACTTTCTCCACAACCTGCAGGACAATGAACAATGTGCAATGGTGATTTATAATAACCCACATATATCCCACCTGCTATATACATATTGATATAAACATTTCACAATAATAATAATAAGGAAGTTGAACTGAACTAAAAAGTGCCATCGTTAATCAGAAATAACTGTACATGTATTGTTGTTGGTGAACCGTAAACGACAACCATGTGTGCTTTCTGTAGCATGGAGTAATGAGACACGTACACACAGAGACAAAGAGACAGAGAAGGGCATAGAGATAGAGAACCATAGAGTGACACAGAGAGACAATGAAATAGACAGACACAGTGATATAGACAGACACAGACATAAATAGACTATGAGATAGACACATTAATTGTTTCTTAAGATAATTAACCTTTAACTATGACATAATGTATACAAAATATCGGGGTAAAATACAATATTACCTTGGAGTCAAGAGCAATTTTCATGAATACTCTATGACATGCTAACTAATTGGTTATGCTCTCATTGAATTATGTACTGTACTCACATTAACGATTTAAGTACGTGTCATGTTATTGTTATATGTGGAATGGTAAACTTGTCCCGGGCTGCAAACCGAGGTCAAAAACACGATTCCCCATAACATGTTACTAATGAACACTATTTTGACCTACCGTTTTCCTGTATTTGGTTACCTAAACCGAACCATAAAACCCATCAGTTCGATTCTCCAATTATGAATATTTTTGTTACAGCCCTTTGCTCATTGAAAGCGTCCTCTCAAAGTGAAGGTCATGAGGGTTGTTTGTCCATACTATCTCCTACTGGTCAGTGCGGACTTGTTGCCAACTACCAGTTCAGATATCACTTGTCCCTTATGTTAGCTATGGCTATAGATCCAAATTAGGATGCCCGGTTAATTGTGTAGTGCACTAACCAATATACCACGAATCCACACATGGATAATCCCAATTAAATAAGAAGGGAATTGTGCTGACGAACAATTATTATAGTTAATATATTGCATTCATTTCTGTGCCTATCGATTCGCATTGACCAATCAGAACACTGTTTAGATTTTGAGAATAAAGGGATGACGACCACCGGCGAAGTGCAGAGTGGTGGCGCCCTGTACTGGATGTGGAAGCAAAATATTACATACCAGTACTCTAAAGGCGTCCCACAGAGAGCCTAAATATACATCACGGCAACAACGTGGCGATACCGTCACAGCTCCTTATCGGCCATCACAGTTTAGTCGTCGTAGTACTCACTGCAGTATCTGAATGTGATTTCCTCCAACTGCACGGGAGACAGGACCTCACGAGAAGGGAAGGGCTAACTTCTTTCCCTTTCCTACCACCTGTCGACAAACAACAGCACACAGCTCTGCTTCAAACGATCTTTCCATTTTCTGGAATGAATCTGATATCAGGCATATTATAGTGAGATTTTTAGTAATATGTCCTGCATATCTTCTTGGTTCTTTCGGTAAAGTCACGTAGAAGGAAAATAATAAAATAATACAAATAAAACATAATAAAATACAAAATGTCCTGCATACTTTCAGATGAAAATAAACCATTATAATTAATATCATTACAATAACCTCGTCTCGAATCTTTGCATCTGATAGGCTCATAGTGATGACATAATTTAGCTTTATTTGTGACCAGAAGCAAGATGACTTCGTCACAATTCTGGCAAATCGCCTGATGACGCTGGTTCTAATCACCAGTAAAACGTTGTACTTAAATTGTAAATGTTGTGGGTTTACTCACCACTGCTGTGTTGAATAGCTATTTAGCACATTTTGTTCATGTGACAAACCTTACTAATTGACTGTCGGGTGGTGGTGAGTTAACACATTTATATTTATGTGATCTAACCCAAAAACCTTTATTATGAATAACATTGGTCACGAAAGCCTACGTGTTAAATTAATATATCAATCAGATCTTAGTATGTTACCTGTCAGGACACTGACGAACATTCCCACAATGACCACTCCCAAGGTCCCCACCGCACTGTAGTAGAGGTAGGACAGAGAATACCAGGTGCTGGCTATAGCAGGCTGATCCGGAGGCAGCCTGCAGAGAGAGAACGGCATACAGAGGATACCTCAGCAATATCCTCATGAAACCCCTTTCAAGTGGTCCCGCCGCGCCCGAATAGATGATTGCGTTTTTTGTTGTTGTATTATGTTATTGGAATCTCCTCGTGTGGTGTGCTCGGCCCACATGTTATTACAATAATGAAAATAATATATTCATGAATAAGCAATGGTCCAAAAGAAATGGGATAATTAATGCGTGAAGCTCAATATTTAAATTTCGATTTAAAGCTTTCGTGACTGCAGGGATTCATCTTCTTGGTTCTTTCGGTATAGTCACGTAGTAATGAAGTAATACAATAATAAAAATAAAACAATAAAACAATTCTCACGACGTTTCGGCCACAACGCAAGCAGCCGTCCCCAGGTGAAGAACATGTCTGTCGATAAGACAGAGTCTGAATGACACGTCCTAGGCTTGGAGCGTCTATTTAAGCTTGGAGGGAGGAGGAAGAGCACCTTGACAAAATAATTTGCATATGAAGAGGAATTTAGCATATTTATGGGAAATGCAGGAATGCGAATAGTGCTAATTGTGAAATGCGTGGGAGGTGGGCGGGGGGTTTTCAAAGTCATATTATGCCCATGCATTATGCAGGATTAGCAGCATCAAAGGGAGGGGGCAGGGGCAGCACCAACAAAGGGAAGGAATGTTAATAGTGTGCAGCTGCAGCAACCAAACAACCACGTAACAAGCATCATCAGTATGCCAAATACACTCTCAATAAGCTGAGCTACCAACCGTAAGTAATACATTACAATTCTAGGTCGCAAAAAATATAATGTGCTTACAGCTAAACTTTTTCCTTACATCACACGAGTCTATCCCACACTATATGCTGCCATAGACAAACCCAACACCAAATTGTATACTGTATTACTATACACTACCCTATGTCTTAGAATAATACATAGTGTAATATTACACTATGTATTATTCTACCCACCCAACTGTATACCACACTGCTGTATATTCACCATACAATCACGATACTATATATTACCCTATACATTGTATTAAACATTACACCTTAATACTATTTATTATTATTATTATACAATATGCTATACACTATACCATTGACCGCCGCGTGAAAGGTACCAAGAGGAAGCAACGAAATATGTCAATGGGAGAGCGAGAAAAAGAAGCTTGCAGCGGAGCAAAGAATCCACTCCCCGCGGATAACACAAGATATATAGTCAATGTCAGTGAGTGGAACGCGGTCTGAAAGCCACCGTAAACGCGGACACAATAAGTTAAGATCCGAAATGGTTTATTACGTCCTTCCAATGATTGCTAAGCCGGAATCCATCTTCTCGGTTGAAATTGTCTCTGTGTTTGTACATGTGGATCGCCTCATGGACGAATCTCTCATGGTAGCCAGATGGCTTGCAGAGAACCTCTGTCTTGGAGAAGTCAATATCATGTGAGCCCACTGAATTGTAACAGTGATCTGCCACGGCTGAGGTGTTTGCCCAACCGTGTTTCAAGTCTGCTTTATGTTCACGGATGCGGTCCGAGACATGTCGTTTGGTTTCTCCAATGTAACTGCTACCACAGAGGCAACTTAGTTTGTAGACGCCAGGGTACTGTATGTCTTGAACCACATCTTTTACAGACGGGACCAGATCACGGATTTTATGTACTGTGTTGAATCGGACCTGGATCTTGTGTTTAATCAGGATTTTGGAGATCTTTTTTGTGACCCCAGCAATGTAGGGTAAGGTGATGGTCTTGAGAGGCTCCTCAACAGGGTCCTTCTTGATGGTTGGAGTGATGGCTTTGCGGATTGTGTAGTCGGAGTAACCATTAGCCTTAAGAGCTTGGCGTACATGTTTGAGTTCACTGGCAATGTGTTCCTGGTCGGAAATGCATTGGGCTCTATGGTATAGAATCTTGATGAGGGAATTCTTCTGGGATGGATGGTGGTGGGAATCCGGTTTTAGGTAAGCATCCGTATGGGTGGCTTTCCTGTAGACAGAGTGGCTCATTGAACCATCAGGTCTCCTTTTAATTAGGACATCCAAAAAGGGTAGCTTGCCATCTTTTTCGACTTCCATGGTGAATTTGATGGCTGGGTGTATGGAATTGATGTGGTCGAGAAATTGGTCTAGAGCAGGCCGGCCATGTGGCCAGATGACAAAAGTGTCATCTACATACCTCTTCCATAAGGTCGGGCGTAGAGTGGCAGTCTGGATGGCATCAGTCTCAAATTTCTCCATGAAGACGTTGGCTACAACAAGAGATAGAGGGGAGCCCATTGGGGTGCCCTCAATTTGTTTGTAGAAAGTACCATTCCAGGTGAAGTATGTATTGGTTAAGCAGTGTCTCACCAGGGGGGGGGGTACCCCAGCATTCAGTCCTTGATGAACCAAGTCTTCAATGATTGCGATGTGTCAGGTACAGGAACTTTGGTGAATAAGGAAACCACATCAAAACTGACAAGCAGGTCGTCTGGGGACAGGGAAATCCCCTTGATTGTCGATACCAGGTCAGTAGAGTTTAGTACCGCAGAGTTGGTTTTTCCAGTGAAAGGCAGTAGGATTTCAGACAAAAAACGAGCCAGTTTGTATGTGGGGGAGATGATCGTAGAGACAATTGGACAAAGAGGTGTATCTTCTTTATGTATCTTTGGCAAGCCATATAATCTTGGTGGCCTGGCTGCAGAAGGTTTCAACGAGAACTGTTTGGTCTGATCAATTAATGCAGTTGAATCAGAAATGATTTGGTTGGTTTTAGAGACGAGGCTGTTGGTGGGGTCTCTTTTTATTTTTGTATAGCTGCCATCGTTGGGTAGTTCTTGAATTTTGTTGTTGTATTCTATTTTGTCCATGATGACAGTGGCATTGCCTTTGTCGGCTGAGAGGATGACAATGTCATCCCTCTTTTTTAATTGAGCTAATTCAAAACGCTCATCTTTGCTGATGTTGCTAGCTGGCATCTTCGCGTTTTTGAGGGTTGCAGATATTTCAGATCTTGCTACGTCTGCAGGGATGTGACTCAGGCCCTTGAGAGCTACATCTACTCTAGCAATTATATCATTAACTGGTATGTGTCTAGGTGTGACTGCAATGTTTAGTCCTTTAGCTAAAACGGATTTCAGACCTTCAGAAATAGAACTGTTACTGCGATTAATTACGACTTTGTTAACATCTAGCTTTTCAATGTGTGGGTCCGGTCTCTTGTTTGAGAGGCGGTTGAATTTGGAAATCAAGTTGTCCTTACATTTGGTCGACATAGCGGCAGCTGAAGAGGCAGTCATTTTGTCTACATTTTCCCAATCCGATGTGGACATTGTTGCACTCAAAGATAAGTGTGATTTGTAGAGTGTCTTGTCTAACTGATCTAGATCGGTGCGCGTAAGTCTGATTTTCTCTGAGATAAGAGCTAAGCTAGTTCTAGACAGAATTCGTTTAGCATTAGAAGAAGTTACAGCAACAGATGTTAGTGTAAATGCGTTTGGTATTACCTTAGAGTCGCGGCATCTCTTCAGAAAGGTGAGAGACTCGATTAGCTGAGCCTTCTTATCACGGAGCTTGTTGAAGGATCTCAAAGTTATGTGGAATCCCTCCCCGTAGAGGCGGTTAAATTTCGATTTAAAGCTTTCGTGACTGCAGGGATTCATCTTCTTGGTTCTTTCGGTAAAGTCGCGTAGTAGGGAAGTAATAAAATAATACAAATAAAACATAATAAAACAATTCTCACGACATTTCGGCCACAACGCAAGCAGCCGTCCTTAGGTGAAGAACATGTCTGTCGATAAGACAGAGTCTGAATGACACGTCCTAGGCTTGGAGCGTCTATTTAAGCTGGGAGGGAGGAGGAAGAGCACCTTGACAAAATAATTTGCATATGAAGAGGGATTTAGCATATTTATGGGAAATGCAGGAATGCGAATAGTGCTATTTGTGAAATGCGTGGGAGGTGGGCGGGGGGTTTTCGGTGGCTTTCAGACCGCGTCCCACTCACTGACATTGACTATATATCTTGTGTTCTCCACGGGGAGTGGATGCTTTGCTCCGCTGCAAGCTTCCGGTCGCCACTCTTCCATTGACATATTTCGTTGCTTCCTCTTGGTACCTTTCACGCGACGGTCAATGGTATAGTGTATAGCATATTGTATAATAATAAATAGTATTAAGGTGTAATGTTTAATACAATGTATAGGGTAATATATAGTATCGTGATTGTATGGTGAATATACAGCAGTGTGGTATACAGTTGGGTGGGTAGAATAATACATAGTGTAATATTACACAATATTACACTATGTATTATTCTAAGACATAGGGTAGTGTATAGTAATACAGTATACAATTTGGTTTTGGGTTTGTCTATGGCAGCATATAGTGTGGGATAGACCCGTGTGATGTAAGGAAAAAGTTTAAAAAGTTTAGCTGTAAGCATATTATATTTTTTGTGACCTAGAATTGTAATGTATTACTTACGGTTGGTAGCTCAGCTTATTGAGAGTGTATTTGCAATACTGATGATACTATGTAGTTTATACTTTAGCTTGTTACGTGGTTGTTTGGTTGCTGCAGCTGCACACTATTAACATTCCTTCCCTTTGTTGGTGCTGCCCCTGCCCCCTCCCTTTGATGCTGCTAATCCTGCATAATGCATGGGCATAATATGACTTTGAAAACCCCCCGCCCACCTCCCACGCATTTCACAATTAGCACTATTCGCATTCCTGCATTTCCCATAAATATGCTAAATTCCTCTTCATATGCAAATTATTTTGTCAAGGTGCTCTTCCTCCTCCCTCCCAGCTTAAATAGACGCTCCAAGCCTAGGACGTGTCATTCAGACTTTGTCTCATCGACAGACATGTTCTTCACCTGAGGATGGCTGCTTGCGTTGTGGCCGAAACGTCGTGAGAATTGTTTTATTGTTTTATTTTTATTATTTTATTACTTCCCTACTACGTGACTTTAACGAAATAACAAAGAAGCTCAATATTTAGTTTCGAAATGTTTGTGGAGTACATATACTCTTTGGTTCTTTCGGTGAAGTCACGTAGGTATTAAATAAAATAAAATAAATGACGAAGTTTCGGGTGCAACACAAGCGTCTATCATCAGGTGGGGAAGCATGGTCTGTTGCTGAGGCAGACTGTTTTAAAAGATTTGAAATGGGTGTAGCTCCAGGGTTATAAAGAAGTGGCTGGGGCTAGTGATGTTAATGTGAAAAATTAGAATGCAAAAGTAAGCTAGGAGAGCGGCCTCCTAGATGAGGGCACGGAAATGACTATGTTAATGTGAGGGATTAGCATGATGTTAATGTGAGAAATTAGAGGGCACGGAAGTGGCTATGTTAATGTGAGAGATTAACATGGTGTTAATGTGAGAAATTAGCATGTAACTGTAGAAAAGAAGGAGAAGAATAGCGGCCTCCTCGACGAGGCAGTGCAACCCAACGGATGTAATCCGAAGGGGCTGTGAGTATGAGAGTGTAATCCAAAAGACATGTGAGCATGGGAGTGCAATCCAAAGGCATTAGAGTGCAATGTAACGGACATGTGAGCATGAGATAACTAAGAGAGAGGCATAGAGAAAGAGAGAGACACAGAGAGTCGAAATAACAGCTGACATATGCAGGTAGGATGGAAACATCACAGTCAGTTAAGACTTTACCTGGTTAATAACGTCCTTTCAAATCAAGGAGTACATTATATTCTAATGAAAAAATACAACCAGCAAATGAGCTCATCATATGCTTAATACTTTTTCAAGTGAAATCATGGGTAAGCAATTATGTACCATTCCAACTAAGCAATATGTACTATGCCATTCATTTTCATTAGTTTGGAGGCGACATAGAAAACTGTATAAAAGCAAACAACTATTTACCATAGATTCGAAGCTTTCGTGACTGCAGGAATTACTGTTTGTCTTTGTGTGTGTCTCTGTCTGAATGTGTGTCTGCCTATGTTGTTTCCGTGTCTATGTTTTATCATTAATTTTTACCTGATTATAACTGCTTGTGTTGCAACCGAAACGTCGTATTCTATTATTATTTTATTTAATTGTATACATGACTTTACCGAAAGAACCAAAGAATATAACTATTTACCCATTAGATGTCGGAGCCAGCAAGGTTACGATCGTTTCATTGAGTAAACTGTCAGTCTGGTTAAGCCACAGACATCCACTGGTGTTGAGAGGTAAGGGCAGAGTTTTGTCAGCTGGTGGAGGATAGAATTGTGCTCCAACTCCAACCCACAAGGCCAAGAGAAACCCCGCCGCCAGACCAGCAGTAGCACCCTATGGCAGAGATATTCACAACATGCAGTCACATTAACGTTAGACCAACATTACCACTTATGTGTAATTGTTAGACACGCAATGATTAATCGATTCAAATAGATTCCTATGCTCACAATACATGCATCCAATTGTGCTTGTGAGAATCCATTATTAACACGACAAAAAATCTTAATTGTTTTGCATATACCCTGCAACAATGATTGGTTCCACCGATACCACAATGGAAAAACAACAAAAAATCTTCAACCAAGTCACGAACCCAAATCATGAAGTTCATAGAATCATGAAGGGAAATTTTTACATGTGTAATGAGCGACTTCCGCGACACGTCGTGTAGAGGGTACTCTCTTCTTTATTCACATTCGGGTACACCATGGGCCAACCTTATCCTCTTACTTCTCCGAGTACACACGTAGATATTAGCATCCCTACAGGCTACACGTGGTTGATCCCACAGTGTGGTTCCGTCCGCCCACTTCCGGACTCGCCACTGGTTGAAGGCGTGCCGGCGAGGGTGGTGGGACTTCGCAGGAGATCTGCCACGTGGCCGAACGATGGAGAAAGATGACGGCGAGCAGCGACGCAGTCCGGACCCAAGGCTCCCTACACTGACCACGAATACGCCTACGCTTATATTGCCACAAGTGCGACTAGGCTCCGCCTCTGGACATGTCCTCTCTTGGAACCTTCTAGCCGGTTCCCGGAGTACCTCGGCCAGCCCTGCCCTTTACCTTTGGCCCAGATACCTCTCCCTTTGGGATTGAATTATGTTTATAGTGGTGCCTGTACCCGTGCCTCCCTTTTCCAACCAGTAGATGTCACTATGTCATTACATCACCCCCCCCCCCCCCCCCATAATAAAAAAAAGTAGCCGTCTCGGCTAATATTCAATTAACATGGAAGAGCACGTATGCACAGAATAAGATTTACAATAAAGAGGTATAAAAGCAGGACTCATGGCATGTGCCTTAAAGGACGGGACAACCCATAGAACAATTTACCCGCAATAATGAGGGGACACGGAGAGAAGGGGATATTCAAAGGGGGCAAGACGGAGGAAGGGAACAAAACGCAACAACCCTTAGGCACTCTGACAGAGCAAGGATCAATGGAACCACAAGCATTTGGACCGAGTCCGCGATGCTGGTCTGTCAATGGGGACGGCCTCCTGCTCCCTCTTGGGCGGTGTGCCAACCACCGGATCATCCGGAGATGCGGGCTGCAACACAGGAGGCACAGGAGCAGCAGGCTCGGCAGCAGCAGGCACATTCTTGATCCTGACGAGGTCGTGAGCCCCGTTCACGGTCACAGGCCCGGATGCTGTTGGGATTGAGGTTGAGCTGCCGGAGGGGCATTGGGCGCTGGAGCAGCAATCGGTGTTGGAGGGCGATTCTGGCATCCCCTCGCAAAGTGCCCCAGCTGGCCACAGCGGAAACAGGCCAAAGGCAGCCTCTGCGCCACCCAGTCCTCGCGTTGACGCGGTCTCCAGCTCCATCAATGGCGCGCAGCGTCCCCCCGTCTCCGATTCCATGGCGGAACTGCAGCAGCAACATCCCCCTCCGAAGATGCATCGCCGGGCCGGAATCACCACAACTGTGCTCGGCGACCATCCCTTCGGTTCCCTGTCCTGACTGGGGTCCCCCATCCACGCCGCCATCTGAGATCAACGCTGTAGATTTTCGTGGGCCTGAAGACACCTGGCGGCCCATCGGGACGTTTGAATGTCTTTGTCACACACAGGTAAGACCACCCCCATGTCTCTAGCCAGTCCCAACATTCGTTCTATGACGAGCGAGTCGAGGGCCTCCGGATTCACGGCAGGGTAAGCTGTTCCCACTAACGCCAACAGCACACTGCGATAGGCGAGAGGCGTCTCGGCTTCCCCTCGCCTACGTTGAAAAAATTTGTGTCACGTGTTAGAAGGCGGCTCGTACAAGTCTGCCATCTCAGCATAAGCACCTTGAAGTGTGAACTCTTTCTCTGCAGGAATGGCTCTAAAGACTGCAAGAACGTCATCATCCAAAACAGTCAGCAAAGCGACCAGCGCCTCCTCCTCCATACAATGTACTGAATGAAAAGCCGCCTCGAATCGCCAAGTGAAGGCGCTCCAGTCGCCGCCTGCTGTGACAAATGATTTAGCTTGAGGAAGTCTGCGAGTACGATCGGTCCCACTCCGCACATCCTTGGCGGCGGCTGCCGCACCTTGCGCACCATGCGTCTATTGTAAAATGGCGACTCCGTCCGTGCCTCTCCCGCACTGCCTGAAATGGTGGCGTCCAGTTGTGCGCTCCCCTCAGCATGCGTAATAGTGGTTGTCGCACCTGCAGACGAACCCGCTGAAACATCCACCTCGGACTCCTAGTCGCTACCTCCCAGTGATGCGTGTGTTGAGTGCCCCGCCACCGTAGATGCTGTGAACGAGCAACACCAGCTGCACAACCACCGCCAGCAACAAGTCCAGCTGCTCCGACACCTTCCTCCAGCTGTCTTGGGGCTGCTGGTGCGTAGATGTTGCGTCTGCGCCGACCGTCTCCGGCGCTGCAACCTCTTCCGCCGTGGTTTTCATAACCGGGACCACGGCTCCCAGGATTGGCAGGTCTTGGGTTCCATTTTCATCATCCTTGGAAGACTCCACCGGTGGGTGACGCTTCTTCTGATGTTTAGACATCTTATGTTAACTTGTATTTCTTGTTAAACCACTTCTGACTCCAATGTAAGGAGTGGGCGGATGGAACCACGTTTGGTTCCATCCGCCCACTCCCGGCCTCGCCGCTGGTTGACGGCATGCCGGCGAGGGTGGTGGGACTTCACAGGAAAAGAGATGACGGTGAGCAACGACGCAGTCCGGACCCAAGGCTCCCTACACCGACCACGAGTCCTCCTCCGCCTCTGCTTATATTGCTGCAGGCGCGGCTAGGCTCCGCCTCCGGCCACACCCTCTTGTGGAACCTTCTAGCCGGTTCCTGGAGTATTTAGGCCAGCCCCGCCCTTTACCTTTGACCCAGATACCTCTCCCTTTGGGATTGGATGATGTTTATAGTGGTGCCTGTACCCGTGCTTCCCTTTTCCAACCAGTAGATGTCAATATGTCATTACACATGTCTAATTAACTGAACCCAATTATCAAGATTCAGCTTACTCATATGATAAGAATTACAACTTACATCATTTTATCAACCTACTGCCAGGTTAAGCATGGGGGTCTTTCTTACGTAGTCATTGCTGCAGGGGAAGATAATTCCCAAGACGAAGACGCCGAGCATGGGGCCTCCCAGAATCCCAAACACCATCAATGCCGCCTGAAAAACAAAAACTGCCATGGTGAAAATGTGGTCCCAAGCATGCTGCACCTTCATCACGGCAGAATCGAATCAGGGTTTTCCAAAACTAGTTTTTTTATCTGTGATCTCTTATCAAACGCATTGACTAATAGGAGACCACACTCCTTGGATATATCATTCAAGGAGTGTAGAAACATGCATTTACAGTATTTGGCTGCTATAAATGTCCACGTGATAAGCCACTTCGTTGAGCAATCAATTGTGGTCAGGTTGCTTCTGAAAAAAGGGTTATGTATATAGCTCAGTGGGCCTTACCTGAAGACGAACGCTTGTGTTGCGATCGAAACGTCATCGTTTTTTCGTTATTTTTTGTTATTTTCTTTACCGAAAGACACAAGAATATCAATTCCTGTAGTCACGAAAGCTTTAAGTCAATATTAAAAAAAAAATAGTTTCGTTTTAAATATTTGTCATAGTTTTATTCAGTTTTCACTTCATTGCAATTTGAGACATGCATCTTGCTGATGGTCATGACTCACAATTATGAAAACCCTGGTCTGATGCATGCATTAGCTGCTCATATTTAATAAGAAAAAGAAAAATCAATAACGGGTACTGCTATTTCATTGCACGCAAAAGACAGGATGGTCAAGAATAATGTGCATGCATAAAGTACGTTGATTACAATATGAATAACCCAACCGGCAATGGATACCTAATGTAATGTATATGCATTAATTAATACCCCCTTCGCACGTGAAGGGCTCACAAGTGACATCATCACATCTATCCCTCTATTTAAGGAACCAACCAGGAAGATTTCTGCACAAAACTGGCTGTCGCCTGATGAAGCTAGTTGTAATTAATGGCAAAACGTCGTACTAAGATTGTAAATGTTGTGGATTTGCTCTCCAGTGTGCTGTACTAGTAACGAATTGGCATGCTTACGTGACAAATCTTACTTATTGGCTGTTTCGGGTGGTGGCGGGTTTAACGACACATTTATATTTATGCGATATAACCCAAAAAAAAACATATTATGGATCACTTGAATGCATCACAAAGTACGAATAGAAACATGTAGATTCTTACCGACAATTGTATGCATGCATCACGAGCTTAAGAATCAATATTAACCAAATGATTGATGTTTTGTTACACCACTACCGCCGTCATAGACACCTCTACAACTGTACACTTTGATACTTTAACTTCACAAACTTTATTAACAATATTCATAGAGTGTGCTTTATGAAAAGTGAAAACAGGAATACCTGCAGAATGCTTCCCATTCCTGAAGCAGCTACTGCCATGGCTATGCAAATCACACCATAGCCGACACCTGTCGTCGATACACATGACATCAGCATTAGTTTTTTTTGTATTCTTGCACCAATAACAATATAATTAAAGAAAAAAACACTTTAACCATTCTCAAATTCATACATATGCATACACTCAGCTAAAATATGCATTGGAAGCAGTCACTGACCATTGAGGGTGGGAACAAGAAGTTAATACGAGAAAAGTAATGGTTAATACTGCTTTCGAATAGGTCACAGGTGATTAAGGATGAAGATATTGAAAGTTTGAGTGTGGAGTACAGTGGGATATGCCAGTGAAACTTGGACACTGCGTTTTAAATGTGGTGTTAGAGGATAATGGGAACAGTCAGCTTATGTGACAACAAGATGAATGAAGATGTGCTGAGAATGGCTACAAGCAGAAATTACTGAGCAGTCTGATGAGAGGAAAGATCACTTATGTGGCACCTATACTAAGTGGGTTACTGCTGGAGATATGATAAATATGATTTTGAAAAGAGAAATGGGAGTGAAGAGGGGAAGAAAACGGATCAACTGGTGGGACAATGTAAGCAGTCAGATGGGACTTTCCATGAAAGGTGCTGCAAATCGCAAATGTTGGAAAGTATCTGTCATGGACTTTACCCTCAGTTGTGAGGTAGACGCTAGATAGATATATACTTGAACAAATAAATGTATCCATGCTGAACTCATCATTCTGAATAATGGTTTTGTTAATAAATTATGCAAGGCATTTAAATTATGCAAGGCATTTCAGACAGCATGAGCTTACCTACATCTGCATGATTCAAAAGTCTGTAAATGTGTGAAATTTTTTACTCACATTTATAAATGCTCTAGGTATTCTTCAACTTGTTTTTCACTGCTCTTATTTTCTTTGGTTTAATTATTATTACACAACCTAATTAATACATCTTGTTTTTGGCAACTTAAAAAAAGACAAATTATCCTTGGATGTGGGTTTTAATATATCTAATCCTCCATACACACGCACCTTTAAATGCGAGCTGTATTCACCCTGTTATGGATCTGGGCTGTCCACAAACACCTGTATCCCAGGCTGTAGCTCCAACTCCTGGGCTGGAGTCAGCCCAGGCAGCCAAAATTCTAAGTCAGACAACCCCAATTAAACCCATAATATACCTAAACATTACATCAATGATGTAAAATCTTTGTTTTTCTTTCAAGAAGAAGATTTGCAGCCATTTCTTGGAAGGTATGAAGTAGAGATCACAATCCAGGTATCTACAGTAGGTGAAAATGTATAGCTCCAGTATGCCTCAAATACACGGTTTTTGTGGTTAAATTAACTCCTTAATTTTGCACAACTTATATAAATGTTTCCAAAAAACCCATTGCGTATGACTTGCTGATTTTAAAACAAAACATATTTAATTAAAACATCTACAGAATTCTACCTATAAAGTGATATTTGCTTTAAAGCACCTTCAAATGAATGGCTACCAACAAAGCTCTAAAGTCATCAATGATGTCTCATCTAGGTAAATTCCAGTTTTAATTTGATCTAAACTGATGGTATGGACCTGCTTTTTTTTGGGCTGCACATGGTAGAGCATGGCATAGAAGGGTCTGAAATTGGATGCATGCAGATGCAGCGTTCGTGAATGCAGAGGGAATATGAAGCGTAGTTATTAATGGTTGTATTTGCCCCAGACAGTTGTTCTGAACGCATATGCCACAGTGCCCTCAAAATCCCAGAAAAAAGAGACAGGAAATAATTATTATACACACGACTGTACAATCGGGTTACATTATTCATAGTTGTAACAAATTGCCCCCCAACAGAGCAACAAACAAGTGGGGGAAGGGGCAGGTGGGAGTACGTGTAAGTGCATTTATTCATTCCTGTCATGTTTTGGGGGTTAATACTGAAATCACATTAAACCTATTAAACATTACTATAATGAGCGCTGTTTAACAGCACTCATTTTCAATATTTGTAATAACCAGAACGGAGGCAGCTAACTGAACACATATAGCATTGTATAACATTAAAGGAAGAGCAAGATTATTTTACAAGATGTATGTTACAATGAAGAATTAGTGTTGTTACTCACTGAGGCCCTTAGAGACCAAGGACAGTTGCTTCTCGGGCAGATTCAGGAAGCGAGGCTTGATGAGATCTTCCAAAGTAACAGCTGCCAGTGCGTTTATGCTGGAGGACACTGTACTACACATCACAAATAATAATCTATATAAAAATATGGCACTGTAAATAATACAAGTATTTTTGAATCACAACTTCATATTTGATATGTTTTTTTTAAATACGAAATATTGTCTCACTCAAATGAGCATGAGGCAGTATCCATCTGCCATATACAATCCTGAGCCAATTTTATAAATTATATTTTAAATTGTGATCCTCTTATTGGAAGCCATGCTAACCGATATACTGCTTAGATAGAAAATAATGCTATGAACCCGCGACACTGAACTCAGTCTCCAGTCATTTCTGGATATCGAGACCAAGCACGGGAGGAGTTTTGTCAATTGGCCACCGTCGTTTCAAGCCATGTGTCCTGCCCAAGCCCATGTACTTTGTATTAACAATCAATATGTCTCAAATGTGTATTTGTTCCATGTTCTTAGTCAAGGTCCATGTTTTAGATCCGAGTCTGATGGTCTGTAGTATGGATTGAAAACGTGATTTTTGAGGCATATTTTCCTGCTGTTTGTCATTCTCAGATTCAGCTAACTTGTTGTACATGATGGATGATAGGAGGAATTTTCTGCATGACTTCGCTTGTCCGAGTAACGGCTGTGGATAATAAGAGTCTCTCTGGGGCAGGCATTTTACGTAAAAAAAACTAATAGGACACCGTTTAAAGTGGACATTTCTTATAATACTTATCCCGAGCATAGTAGGAGTTTACCTAGATAGATTCTGGAGGTAGATAGCAGGAGTCACATATACAGTACTATGTTTGCGTATAAGAGGAGCTCCACTGCATTGGAGTTAATGGTCAATTGAATTTAACGTAATTATGCAATTGCATACATGTCCCGAGACTCATGTTTACAGCGTTCCTGTGAAAACAAAACTTAACTTTTGTTCCTGTGTGTGTTTGTATATATGTTGAACTTCTTTCATACTGTACATAGCCAAACGTGCTAATCAGAGGTGCGAATGACGTTGCCTTGCTGAGCGTGAGAAGCTGCCTACCTCAGTGTACCACTGAAAGCGCTGGAGACAAAGAGGCCCGGGACTCCTGGGAAGTCACTCAAGATGTCCATCACCAAGAAAGGCATCAGCTACAACCAGGAACCAGGAGGACAACACAGGATTATGACATTTGTGCACGTTTACATCATCATCAAGATTGGAATAGCACAATGGTTAGTTACAGTGTGATATTATAATGTTTTGCCATAGAATGCAGTTTATTTCGTATACCCAAATCACCACAATGTGGCCAATCTCATCAAATATGTGAAGTCCAGCAGGGTTCAGATTGTATGGTGCTTGGTTGGATAGGTGACCGCTATGCACACATAACAAAATCAACGAGCAATGTCTCCTTCACATGCTCGTCTCCAGATAACAGTATAGGTACACAAAAAACTAACCGCTTTGTCTGTCAGTCAGTTCCTAGCGTTCTGATCTGGGGAGGCTTGCGGAAAGGGTAGATGGTGCGCGGAGTGAAGTTTGATCAAATAGCCCTCACCCCCAGTCGTGGCGTGAGGAGACCCTAATCCAGGGGTCAGCAACCCGCGGCTCCGGAGGCGAATATGGCTCTTTAAGGACCGCTTTGTGATGCTATTTACTAAGGACCACCGTCTCATATTCACATGTATTGCAGCTCTTGAAATGTAGAGGTTTTCTTTTTAGCGAATTCGAAAAGAAATTGCTCTTATTGTTATTTTGTTTACCGACCCCTGCCCCAATCTAACAGTGTGTTTATAAAAGGGCTGGACATGTGTTGTGATACAGACTCAACTACCTGAGTTCAGGTAGTTGGGTCTGCTCAGGGCTAACATGAGTGACGAATATCTAAACCAGTCCTAGGCCTCCCCTAAGACGACACAGTCTCAAATGAGTACCTAGTACGATGTATACACATTGCAGCTTGGGAGACAAAGGCGGGCGGGCGTGCTACTGGCCACCCTCCCCTTCGTGTGCAGTGTCGGCCTTCGAAAGTGCTCTCTAAACTGCACTTGGCCCATTAGTGTGTTAAGGCTATTTGGGGATATTTATTTTTAAAGCTTTATTAGATAACTAAACGTCATGGCAACTGTTGATTCCACTGTGTAACAATTTTTTTAATTAGTTTTGTTCCTCGGTAGTAAGTGTTATTTCCTAATTGCTTATGCCTCAAAAGTACAGAAAATCACTATTATTCCCCACAAACTTTGATTTTGTGACCAGGATAGTGATATTTTTAAATTTACCTATTTTCCAGAACATTCCAGATAAATTCAGTGCTGAGTAAACTTGGAGTAACTTCTAGAACATTCTAGAACTTTCCAGTAATATAAATAGTCGTATAAATACAGGGGCCTTAAGCCCACCAGTTCAGTTTAGTTCCAGCTGCCTATGTGGATACATATCTGCATTTTTTTGAGATGGCATCAAGAGGCTGCAAGCTTCTTGCTATGTCTGCCCCCAATTTATCAAGACAAGAGCAAAAAAGTACCATGTGGAAGCATCTGCTAAGATGTGTGAGGCCTCCAAGGAATATTTAGGCATGCATGTCGGGGATCAAGAAAAACCCTGGGCACTTCATTTCACCTGCAAGCAATGCATAACAACTCTAGAAGGTAAGATGGACAATTGTTGCTCAGAAATGTATGTTAAACAATTTGTTACAATTTTTTTAATTGTTAAAGTTTTAAATTCTAAAATGTTTCACAATTTTCTAGGTTATTGAAAAAATATATAATTTATTTAAAATGTTAGGAGAATCTCTTACACATTAGTCATGTGTGAAATAAATGTATTTTTGTAGGATGGTACAGAGGGGAAAAGAGAGCCATGAAGTTCGCTATTTCAAGAATTTGGCGGGAACCCATTGACCACTCACGCAACTGCTACTTCTGCATGGTGGACCCTTCCAAACGTCGGACTGGCAAGAATGCACCTACTATCACATATCCGGACCTTCCTTCATCCATCGCCCCAGTGCCACATTGCCATGAGTTCCCCGTACCCACTCCTCCGGAAAGAGAGCAGCCATCTTTGGAAGAGAGCATCAAGTCAGAGAGTGAGGAAGACGTTGTAGATCCAGATGACAATTTCAGAGGTGGAGTTGAGGAGGGAAACCCATACTACCCCCCAAAAAAAGACCTCAACGACTTGATCAGAGATCTTGGTCTCACCAAGTCCAATGCCGAGCTTTTAATATTGAGGCTCAAGCAGTGGAACTTGTTGAATGAAAGTGTGCAAGTCGCAGATCAGAGGAAGCGTCACCAACCTTTTTGCAGCTTCTTCACCTGTCAAGATGGGTTCTGCTTCTGCCACAATGTGACCAGTCTGTTCGAGGCAATCGGAATCGCCTGTAACCAGAATGAGTGGCGCCTTTTCATTGACAGCTCATCCAGGAGCCTCAAAGCTGTGCTGCTCCATAATGGTAACAAGTGCCCGTCTCTTCGCCTGGCTCACTCGGTGCACCTCAAATAGGATTACAACAGCCTCAAGACCTTGCTGGACGCCTTGAAGTATGATGAGTACGGCTGGGAGGTCATCAGAGACTTAAAAATGGTGGCATTCCTGATGGGTCTCCAAGGCTGTTTTACCATGTTTCCCTGCTATCTTTGTGTTTGGAACAGCAGGGACACAAGGTGCACTACCACAGGCGGGACTGGTGACAGCGGACAGCCACTGGTGAGTTGGCAGCCTTCAAGTACCTTCAATACTTCTTCCCTAAGCTGTCTGAGGCAAAGGTCAAAACCGGTGTCTTCGTCGGACCACAGATAAAGAAGATCCTGGAGTGCAATACATTCCCCAAGAAGCTCACTAGAAAGGAGAACGCGGCTTGTAACAGCTTTGTCGCAGTGGTTCGTGACTTCCTGGGCAATCACAAGGTCGAAAACTATGTGGAGCTGGTTGAGACCGATGAAGAACTACAGCACGATGGGCTGTAGGATGCCCCTCAAAGTCCATATCCTTGATACTCATCTTGATAAATTCAAGGAGAACATGGGAGCGTACTCGGAGGAGCAAGACGAGCGCTTCTACCAGGATATACTGGACTTTGAACGCCGCTACCAAGGACAGTATAACGATAACATGATGTGAAAGTGATTTACAGTATAATCGTAAATCTCGAAAAACGACTCATTTCTTAATCTTTTGTGGTAATTCTTGTATTACTTTCGTATAAATACATGTTAATTTTAATTCATATGTTGTTTTTTCTGACTTTTTATATGAACGAAAAGACACAAATTCGCCCATTTTCTCATTCAAAATAGATAAATTAAAAAATATCAATGTCCTAGTCACAAAAGCAAAGTTTGTGGGGAATAATAGCCATTTTCTATACTTTTTAGGCATAAGCAATTAGGAAATAACACTTACTATCCAGGAACAAAAATTGTGTTACATAGTGTTATGATGGTAAAATCAATGGTTGTCTTATAGATGATCCCTCACCTGGTCACTGGCAGAGACGAGCCCAGCAGTGAGCGGGTCACAGTCGGCGTATTGCGCGTACATAACCAGTCCGCAGAGGACGGAGCAAGCCAGGATTATCCACAAACCCAGCAGATTCAGGTACAGAGCTCTGGAGAAGGTTCAGTGGTAGTAGGCAGGCAACAGAGAGTCACGTTTTTCAAAGCACAGAGCTCTATTCTCAATTCATGTGTAAACATGTTCGGGAACAGTGTAGTTCAAAGATACAGTCCAGCTCGGTTCGATGTTGAAGTCAGCAGATGATTAAAATAAAATTAAACTTTTCATTTAAGTGAGGGCGATTACTGAGATGTTTTTGTAAAAAAAACAGTATTATGAATCTCTACACTAAGGTATAAGTATGGAAGCCAATTATAACAGAACGTTGCATTCACCATAAAAAAAGTATTTGGTTTGATGCACACAACTTTAAATACACAAACACAAAACTCACATTAATCATGTTATTCTAAGCTAATCAACCAACCTCCAAGACTAACACAGCATGAGGAGGACTTTATCATGAGTCTGTTGATGAAGGGCTGTAAATCGATAGGATATAAACAAAGATTCCTATATAGCCTTAACAAGCTGTTAGAGCAAGTGCTGTTAGCAAGCAGGTATGAATGACTATACAGCACACGAGGGGGTTAGTGGCCCGCACCACTCATAACCCGCCTTTGTCTCTCTAGTGGCGATGTATACTCATGAGGTACTTATTTGAGGCTGAGTCGACTTAGGGGAAACCTTGGACCGATTCAGATAATTGTCACAGGTGATGGCCATGAGTGGGAATCGAACTCGGGTCACCGGGTTTGTAGTGCAGCGCGCTAACTGTTCCATCATCGCTCCCACATTTATACAAACATATATTTTAAATATATATACACACATAGACTTCCACATATACTGTATATACACCCACATACGTCAACATATACATTGTAGGCCTGGTAGACGCTGGTGGCCCCAGTGCTGCACCAACATTTCCACCGTATAACTCTCTCATGAATCACCAATCTATACCTAATCCATCAGATTTCATATCTGTGATCTACCAACTCCAATACCCAATGTGATCCATCAACTTCAATGCATATGTAAAGTATATAGAGCTGTGGTTCTCAACCGGGGGTACGTGGACCCCTGGGGGTATGTGGCAATGTCCCGGAGGGTACGTGATGTGATGTATAAATGTGTGAAATTATGTCATACATAGGAGTCATTGGTGAACAATCATGTATGAATCTGTCAATATAAAGTAACTACAATAATATTTAAATCCATATGGTAACAGAGAACGATGTAAAAAAATCACTGTCTAAACTCATGGATCATAAACCATGTGGTTTCCAAAAGTACCAAGCGTGTATTTAATTATTTTTTATTTGCTTACAGTTACTAGCTAGTTAGGATACCTCACAAATGGACGATTGGTTAAAATATTGATATTCATTATTCATACATTTATTTATTAGAACCATGTTGGGTCAAACAAGGGGGATACTCGGTTGAAACAAAATTTAACAAGAGGTACGGTAACCAAGTACAGTAACCAAAAAAGGTTGGGAACCACTGAGTCTAGAGGATGGTCCCAAACACTCCCCCAATGGTCACCACCCATCAACCGAGGATCTCAAAAAAATACTGGACAAAATATATATGAAGTCGCTAGTGTATGTGTAGTGTAATAGCGCCGGCTGGTGGGCAATGGCGGCAACTGTGGAGGACAGACAGTACACACGCCGGTGAGGGAGTGCAAGGGTGTGTTGACAGAGCGGAGAAACTAGGGCAAGGGTCATGGAGGACCCCATCTGGAGGCCTCTGGAACCTGCTAGTGGGTATGAGAAGGGAGGCGCGGTCAGGGCTGAGCCAGGCTGCGCTGGTAGCATAAAAGGAACCGAGAGCAGGAGCTCGAGGGTGGGAGAGAGAAACAGGCTGCTGAAACAAGGTTTTGATTGGGTCCTCAGATGGTTCTCTACCCATGGTTGGGGATACAGATTTGCGGATTGTGCGGTCCGAATATCCAATCATCTTGAGGGTTTGATCGAGAAGAGGCCTGCTGGTTCGTTGGGACACTCTGTCGACAGGAAACAACCCACACGGATTCCTATCTAAAGCCTGATTCCCACCACCATCCAGCCCAGAAGAATTCCCTCATCAAAACACTGCACCATAGGGCCCATTGCATCTCCGACCAGCACCACCTATCCAGTGAACTGGAGCACGTACGCCAAGCCCTCAAGATGAATGGATATTCCTCACAATCCGCAAAGCTGTATCCCCAACCATGGGTAGAGAAGCATCTGAGGACCCAATCAAAACCATCACCTTGCCATACATAGCAGGGGTTACCAAAAATATTTCCAAAATCTTTAACAAACACAAGATTCAGGTTCAATTCAACACAGTACACACAATCCATGACCTGATACCATCTGTGAAAGATGTGATTCCTGACATGCAATACCCTGGTGTCTACAAACTAAGTTGTGTCTGCAGTAGCAGTTACATTTGGGAAACGAAACGACTTGTATCGGACCGTGTTCGCGAACACGAGGCAGATTTGAAACACGGCAGAACCAATACCTTCTGCAATGGCTGATCACTGATTGAATGCGGTGGGCTCACACGACATTGTTTTTCCGAGACCAAGATACTCTGCAAACTTTCTGGACTACCATCAAAGATTTGTTCATGAAGCCATCCAGATATATAAACACAGACATAACTTCAACTGAGAAGATGGGTACAAATTGAGCAATCATTGGAAGGATGTTATTAACCAGGTAAAGCCTTAACTGGTTGTTGATGTTTTTATCCTACCTGCCATCGTCAGCAGTTTTTTCCGACTCTCTGAGTTACATTACCAATTTACATTACCAAGCGAAATGTCTTTACATTAACGAGCTAAAATCTCACCAACAAAGCCAACGTTGCCCCTTTCCCTCGATGTGGCGGTGGCTCTCGTTTTTTAGCAGACTATAACTGGCTGTGATGTTTTGTGTATGTGTCTCTCTCTGTGTATGTCTCTCGTTTAATGTGTGTCTCTCTAGATGTCTCTCTCTCTGTGCGTGCGTGTGCCTCTCGGTGTGTGTCTCTCTCCTTCCCTCGATGTAGTGTTGTCCCCCGTTTGTTTCCCTCATTTTCTAACGAGCTGGATGTCTCAGTAGCACAGCCACCGTTGCGTTGGTTCGTTTACATTGACATCAGAGGTCGCAATCGGGTACCCGATACCCGTACCCTACCCGATACCCGGCTACCCGTACCCAGCCGGGTACGGGTACCCGTTTGCGACCCTGGTGCGGCCGGGTACGGGTACGGGTAGGCTGTGAGTAGTGAGAAACCATTTGTCACTCATTTCCCAACGTCTTGTCTCTTCTCACAATTCAAGTTCCTAGAATCAACCCACCCGTGCCTGCAACATGGCTTCATCCCAGAGGTCGCAATCGGGTACCCGTACCCTACCCGTAACCCGGCCGGGTAGCCGGGTATCGGGTAGGGTACGGGTACCCGTTTGCGACCCTGGTGCGGCCGGGTACGGGTAAGGAATCAAAACCCGTTTGCGACCTCTGATTGACATGCTAATCTCTCACAATACAATGGCCACCTCCTCTGCTCCTCAGCTCTCGCAGCTCTCGCATCAAACACAACCCCCCCTTCCCCCCCATCTCGGTTCCCATCTTTGGATTTCCCACTCGCTTAGGCACAATCTCTAGCCCCCACCCGCTTTCCCGATGCGGCAACCCCCCCCCTCCCCCCCTCTCGGCTCTATATATAAGGACTTGTTTTAGTAGCCTGTTTGTCTCTCCCACCTGAAGACGATTACTTGTGTGGCGATCGAAACGTCGTGATCTATTATTTTTTGGACCTACGTGACTTTACCAAAAGAACCAAAGAGTATGATTTTTCAAATTTTCAGGTAGCCCAATTGCTTGCGTTTTGATACCAATATCGTTGTTGTGATGGGTTTTCTGGTTTCTGAGTCGCTCTTGGTACACAGTTGTGTTTATATAATGCCGACCAGTGACGTGTGGTGAGGTCAATGGCTGGGGAGGCCTTGGCTAGTATCAGAGCCAGATTCAAACACAGGGGGGCGTGGCCTCATGGAGGGAGGCGTGCTAGACACATCCCCCTCAGTGAGGCAGATGTGATAGCTGCCTCCCCTGGTGCTTTTTCATTGCAGTTTCATGACGAGACCAGCGAGCCTAAATATCTTTATACACATACGTGAAATAAGTTACCTGGAGTATGGAAGGCGATGACATGAAATTAAGAAGTCTATAAACATTACATTGGTGACATACTGAGATTGTAACAGGCACGCGCTTATTGCCCGCGCTCCATCCAGTTATTGAGGGGTTGTGCAATTAGAGGGGAGGCTGAGCTCGTCGCTGCCTCACCTTTCGTCTCTTCCTGTATTTGCAGCGGAGCTCCGCAAATTTGGCGATTTTGACTATATAAATAATTGGAATCGTACATAAATGACATTTATGACACGGATCAGTGGAAAAATCAAAAATTTTATTTTATTTGATTATTATTTTTTTTACTTTTCATAACAACTATTTTCATTGGAGTATGACAGGTGAGGCTCTGCCTCCTCTGCCTCCCCTGCCTCCCCTGACCGCACGTCCCTGATGCCGACCAAATATATTAGTATCTTCCTGCATAAGAAATTCAAAACATGTAAGATGTGAAAAAACCCTCTTCAAACACTTACAGCTTGGCCTGTCGCTGCGTCTTGCAAGCCAAGTATCGTTGAACTTGAGATTGGTTGACTCCATAGATGGTCGTCCACACAAATGTGCCGCCCACCAAGACAGACCAAAACGTGTGTCGAAACCTTGGGTCAGGATGGAAGCTGAGACAGGAGAATTGTGTTGTAATAACTTGACAATCACATTGCGCCGAATAAAAAATGGCATTAAATGACATGAGCAGAACAACAGAGAAGTGGCCTCTTCATGTGTTGTGAAGAAGGGCCATTGCTCCATTCATTCCCTTTAATATGCCTTCCTTTAAAGGCAGTGTTATTGACGAATGTGTTGATTTTTGTGTGTCCTTGTGCACCACTGCTAATGCAGTATCACCAAATAATTTGTGTCATTTTGGGCAGAAGTTCAACATTGAAAAGTTGAATATTGAGGTATATATATTTAAAATAGCAGAACGGTAAATATCTGTAATCCCTTCTTACCAGAATATGAAGCTAAGATCTACTAAGCCTTACAAGCGTGAAGCTAAATGCAATAATGAGAAGCCTATACTCTAGTACGGAACATGTGGGTACATTCCATTAAGAAATAAACTCCATAATATAGTTTTTTTTGGGTTAGATTGCGTAAATATAAATGTATCGTTAAACCCGCCACCATCCGACATAGCCAATTTGTAAGATTTGTCACGTAAACAGAACATGCCAATTCGTCAATAGTACAGCACACTTGTGTGTTGGAGAGAAAATCCACAACATTTTCAATCTGAGTACGACGTTTCGCCAGTAATTACAACTACCATCATCAGGCAGACAGCCAGATTTGTGGTGAAATCCTCTTGTTTCGTTCTTTAAATAGAGTGAGAGATGTGATGACGTCACTTGTGAGCTCTTCACTTGTGAAGGAGGGGAGGGGGTTAATGAATGCATATTAATTACAATCGGTATCCATTGCCGGTTTGGTTATTCATATGGTGATCAACGTACATTATGCATTACCATTATGCATGCACATTGTTCTTGTACCTCCTGTTTGCGTGATATTGTCTGCGTACAGGTAATCCCCATTGACGTATGGTGACCTGTATGCATTTAAATGTTATGGTGACCTACATGCATTTAAACAATGTATTATTTGATGATTCGCTTCCAAGCAACACTAAGCCTGTAGCTATCGGAATGGTTAAAATTAAATATATTTATCTAAATTCGATATATTCTCTAATTAGTCTTGGCCAGTAGCAACTAGTTTCGCACATAGCTTCAACATTATCAAAATCAATTGAGTGTCCTTGTTGGCACGCGTGTTCTACCATTTATGACAGTGGTATTTGGGAGTATTTAATATTTCTTTGGTGTTCTTTTATTCTTGTGCTGATCATTCGTCCTGTTTGCCCAACATAGCATTTGCCACAAGTGAAATTAATCCGGTACACACCTTCTGTTGATAGCTTCGGTTATGCATCTTTAGTACCAGATAATAGTTTCTATATTTTATGTACCATGCCAAATCTTACTCGGAGGTTTTATTTATCCACAAATCTGGCTAGTTTATCAGTTAATCTCGCAATGTACAGTATTTTAATAGTTTTAATTACTTGGTCAGTTTCAACTCTCGTGTTATTTGATTTGGTTTTGGCATTCAGTACCCTGTTGATTTGTGCGCCATTATAACCATTCAATTGAGAATAGGGTTTCCCCTTTTTTATGGCAACAAATCAGGTGTCCTCTGGTCTAACAACGTTTTGAGACTAGTGTGGACCAATCAGTTTCAAAGACAATGCATATATTGTCAGAGTATGTTTTTTGTTTGCATTCTGACCACAAGTATTGTGGTTATATGCAGACATGATTCCTTGTAAAAGGTTTCAGTTTGGTGTTTTAACATCTTAACACATGTTTTGTTGCCAGAAAAAAGGGGAAACCCTATTCTCATGTTGAATTTCACTTCTCAGACTATCACCATCTGACACTTTCTTAGCACGATGTATGAGCGTCTTGATGAGAGAGGATTTATGTGCGGAGTGATGGTGTGACTGCATTCAGATAGGCGTTAGTGTGCATTTTATTTCGGTAAACGCTGTTTTATTTTACCATTTCAGCCGCCCCCGAATAGAATATCCATAAATAGGAGAGTTCTGTCAACTTCCACTTCCATGGTGAACTGGATGGATGGGTTTAGCAAGTTGAGATGATTTAGAAATTATTTAAATGTATCTACGCCATGTGGCCAGACCACCAGTGTGCCATCCACATATCTAAACCAAGCAGAGGGTTTTAGAGTGCTTCAGGCTATTGCTTTTGCTTCAAAATCTTCCATGTACAAATTTGCAATCACAAGAGACAAAGGAGAACCCATTGCTGCTGCTTCCTTTTGTTTATAAAAATCACTTTTCCAGAAGGAACAGTGTTCAGCTAGTCGTGGGATATCTTTGGCTAAACCTTTCTTCGTTACCAGAGTATCGAGTATTTGAAGTGACTCATTGACCCGAACCCTGGTGAACAGAGAAGTCACATCAAACTTACGAGAATATCTTTAATTGTATTTACGAGATGTTCTGAGTTTATAATGAACGAAGAGGTCTTACCGATGTCGGGCTGTATTTGTTTCGTTACGTATTGTGATCATTTGTATGTGGCAGAGCCTATTATACAAACTATGGATCTTAATTGGACATCAGGTTTGTAAATCTTTGGTAGCCTATAAATTATTGGTGGTTTTGACGCCCTTGGTTTGATCAGGTATTGCTCTTCCTTGGGAATTGATGACTTGGCAATGATTGTCATTGTCTTCCATTCCAAGGTATTGGTTGGGTCTCGTTGAATTTTAAGGTAGGTACCTTCATCGAGTAAATATTTGATGTTATTATTGTAATCCTCATGGGGCATCACAACAGTTGATTGGTCTTTATCAGCAACAATAACTTGGATATCTTTATTTGCTCTTAGTTCTCTTAAGCCTTTTTGCCTCACTGAAATTAATATTTATTTCAGCTTGATTATGTGGGAGATGTTTAACTGCTGATTCCACTTCAGCAATTATCTAATCGGCAAGGATTGTACGTGGGGCAACAGCAAAGTTAAGACCTTTAGACAGGACTGATACCATATCACTGGATATTTCACCGTTAGTCAGGTTGATAACCGTTTTGTTTATACATTTTTAGTTGAGAGTTGTTTGTCCAGCAAATTTGTGAGTGTTAGTTTTGTAAAATACATTATCAGCCGATTTCTGTGCAATTGTGTCGATTATATTCCAATAATCTGTAGAGACCCTTTAGAAATGTCACTTAGTTCACTTCTATCATGCTGTATTCTCTCTTTTAGCAATAATTAACAAGCTTTATGTAGTTTTAAAATAGTTTTAAGTGACTTCATGTGATGAGTTACTTTAACCGCGTGTGGTTTTAGCAATAAATAAATAAACTGCTTTCAGTATGGTAACGATTCAGCATCTTATTTGGGTCTTTCGGTAAAGCCACGTAGATAGAAAAATATAATAAAAAGATCACGACGTTTCGATCACAACACAAAGAATATGAATTCCTGCAGTCACGAAAGCTTTAAGTCAACATTTAGCATCTGTTTGGTCAAAATATAAAGCATAATTCTGTAAAAAGATATACAAATTTGCACAATGTCTCAAAAAAAAATTCTGCATTCCCATGACCATTGTCCTATATCCTTATAATCCTGTGAACATTTTATAAAATGTTGACGCATGGACTCGCTGTTTTATGCGTTCTGGACTGTACAAGCTGAAATGACGTTCAGTACTGGCAGCATGATTGTACTGATGTGACCACACGAAACAAAGGGCTCAAAACTCCCGAGGCACTGTCACTTATAGTCAATCACGGTAGAAACTGCTTCTTTGTGTCACCTCACTGAAGAGGCAATGAGTCACAGAGAGAACCACACCTCAGAGGGTCGAGACGACCTCCCTGCTGAGACCTCTCCCAGGTGACAGAGAAGCCGCCCTGCAGGATCGTTCCCTGGATGATCACCGCCAGATATCCCGCCACCATCACCCCGATTTGGAACACGTCTGTCCAAACCACAGCCTTAAGTCCACCCTACAGAAAAAAATATAAACCGTGTGCAGTTCTGACATTACGTGAAATTCCTGAAAGGGAATGAGGAGATTGTTATACACACTTAGAACAAAAACAAACTCCTCATGGATTTCCATGAAACATTAATAAAATGCTACTGAATTACCAGATGTTATTGGAAAGAATATTAATAAAATACAATAAATTATATTATAGATGACATTTTGGGCAATGGCTATTCCTCATAGTAGATATGTGATGCCAATATTCAATGTAGTAATATCTACGGGACCTTTTTGGCAGTATTATTCAATTATGTTGATTATTTTTTCTGAAGGAAGAAAGTCATGTTGACCATTCAAACGTGAGATAAGTAATTCACACAGGTTCATGCTAATGCTACAAGTGCCTGCACGAGTGCCTTACCAGTGTAGTGTAGAAAGTGCATACGATCCCTGTCGCCATAATCGACCCCCATAGGTTAAATCCAGTCACTGAAAAAACACGTTATAATTATGGTCTACCTTTTGATAAAAATAAAGATTTATGCCAACTTAAGACCAGATTTTATACTTCCTCGTATCACAAAAAAACCACATACAGTCATGCAGCATTGCGAAATCAACACGTAATGCTAGTTTCTTGGTTCCAGAATGGATGACGAAGTGGAACATTCAATCCAAAAAGCCTAATGCAGAGATATGTTGTAATTGGTAAGTGGTGCCCTGAGCTACATCAAATAGTTTTGGAGCACTGTAGAGTTAAGGAACCGAGAGCAAACAACTTGTAACAGGCTGCACGCAAAATACGGTGAAGTCTCAGTTATTCGTGGGTGGATTTTCCATGATGCAGACGCATAGAAACATTGCAATACATGCACCGAACATACAGACTAATGCATTAGCAAACAAATAGATACACAATTGACTAAATATTTGCCACCCCACCATAGCCAGCATAGGATGTTGAAAGAAGTGCTGTTTATGGAGTGCCCATAAAGGCCGGCATGTCGATAAAGGGTGTGGTGTGGTCAGTGCCACAACTGAGTGATAATGTTTACCCCACTTTAGATGAACACAAAGATACCCTGTATAGCCTTAACAGACTGGAGGAGTAAGTGCTGTTAGCGAGCACCTATGAAGGCCGGAATGGCACACTAGGGGGTGGTTGGCCAGCACCGCGAGCGGCCGCCGTTGTCTACCTAGTGGCCATACTGAGTCGACCTAGGGGAGGCCCAGGACCATTTCAGATCATCGTCACTGGTGTCGAGCGTGAGCAGGACTCGAACGCGGGTTGTCAAGTTCGTAGCGCAATGCACTGACCACTACACCACCGCTCGCCATCCCACACACGTAAACACAAAGATACACAGTATTGAGCACTTATCAAGGCCAGCACAGCACAGATGTTAGGGAAAATGTTGTGCAGATCATATTTTTACTGGCAAATGAGGTTCCCATAGTGTAGATGCTTGCCCCGAGCTCTCATACTCTGATGGTGCATTGTCCTTGAGTTGTGCGCCTTTTGGCGTCATCTGGTCCAACCCATATGAGACTAGGCTCTAAGGAAAGCTGTCTCGGGTGTGGACCAATCAACTTCAAGGACAGTGCACATTATCAGAGTTATGTTCTTTTGTTTGTATTATGACTGCAGGTATTGTGGTCTATGCAAACATGACTCCTTGTAAAAAGGTGTCAGTTTTGTTGCCAGATAGAAGGGTAAAGAACCAATTATCATATTTTTACTGGCAAATGAGGTTCCCATAGTGTAGATGCTTGCCCCGAGCTCTCATACTCTGATGGTGCATTGTCCTTGAGTTGTGTGCCTTTTGGCGTCATCTGGTCCAACCCATATGAGACTAGGCTCTAAGGAAAGCTGTCTCGGGTGTGGACCAATCAACTTCAAGGACAGTGCACATTATCAGAGTTATGTTCTTTTGTTTGTATTATGACTGCAGGTATTGCGGTCTATGCAAACATGACTCCTTGTAAAAAGGTGTCAGTTTTGTTGCCAGATAGAAGGGTAAAGAACCAATTATCATATTTTTACTGGCAAATGAGGTTCCCATAGTGTAGATGCTTGCCCCGAGCTCTCATACTCTGATGGTGCATTGTCCTTGAGTTGTGCGCCTTTTGGCGTCATCTGGTCCAACCCATATGAGACTAGGCTCTAAGGAAAGCTGTCTCGGGTGTGGACCAATCAACTTCAAGGACAGTGCACATTATCAGAGTTATGTTCTTTTGTTTGTATTATGACTGCAGGTATTGCGGTCTATGCAAACATGACTCCTTGTAAAAAGGTGTCAGTTTTGTTGCCAGATAGAAGGGTAAAGAACCAATTATCATATTTTTACTGGCAAATGAGGTTCCCATAGTGAAAAAGGCAATTTTTCAGGTAATTTCTTGCCAATGGAATGTTCCACAACCACAAACTCAACTCGCAGATAAATTGTGAGACAGGATATGAGTGGAAATATGCAGTTGATATGTGATAACATTTTGAACCTTTGGGTAATATCAGCAATCAACTAGCGTAATTTTCCAAACAACATTTGGTATAATGTACTGTCATTTCATCAAGCAAAATATAAGAAATGAGGAAGACTGTCCTTACCCTGATTAAGAGCCAGAGCAGGAGCATAAATCACAATTCCAGTATAAAGAACCTGAAAAAATCGCAAAAGATGGTTTATTCTATCTATATGCAGGCATTCATTTATTGAGCAAAAATACATATACATATATGAACAAGCATTTAACATATGTCTAGAAGTACTACACTTCAAATACATTCGCAATTGAAATGATTAGCATGAATGTGAAAAGTGTGAAGAGTAATGTCTACTCACAGTTTGCACGATGTAAAAAACCGTTCCAAACAAACGTATGATTTTATTGAAACGCAGCTCCAAGTACTGCAAGAGATACAATGTCATGCATGTTTCAGTGAACAGCACCAGTCAATTCCAGTTCAAGTATGGACTAGAAAGAGTGTATTGGAAATTGCATTTTTCTCCTCTTTTTATTGCCTGGCTCACAATTCATCTACTTGTGGAGTTTGCAGTTGCAGACGATTTCACTGGCAATAAATTCTGTGCCAATTTGACTTTGTATTATTATTGAGCAGTCAAAGTGTTTTCCCGGCTTGTCGGACAAAGAGAGTGCAAGACCAAACAAAATCCAACTAAGTATGACTTAGGAACGGGGTGATGTGGGATTCTGCAGAGTATTAAGATGTCACGACACAATATTTGCTTATGGCCAAAGTTACAAATCAGCATTTATTCTAGCACATCTACAATTGTGTGTGGTCTGTTTGCATTGGAGGTCTTTTCTTAAGGAAACCGTCATGTAAAGGAGTTTGAACACTTGGTGTGGATTTGTTTTAAGAAATTCCAGTATTGGTTTATAGTAATTAATTAATATTGCATTTTCTTTTTTAGGTTTGCCAACGTTTATACCTCAATTATTCACCAACCCATATTTGCTAGCATGATAAAGAATGGTTAAATAATGAGGGCCTTCCCACTGCCTGCACCATGTAGAAACGCCCACGTCTAGCAGTAGATGGACAAATGGGCTGCACATGTACACTTGTACAATCCACGTTGTTAAACTGCATGCCGAAACATTAACTGTGAACAGCCAACAACCGTTTTTGCGATTTTTTCATAATATGCATGCGTGATGTACATACATTATGTATGTTGATTTCCCATTGTAATTTATATTACTACATTAACTCCCCCTGGTCTTTACACCTGATTGGCTCACAGTGATTATATCACATTCACCTCCTCTATTTAAGACCTAAACAGGAGTATTTCTCCACAATAACGTTTGTCGCCTGATTAGGCTGGTTTTAATTGCCGGCGAAACGTCATACTGGAATTCTAAATGTTGTGGGTTTATTCTCCAACACACCAGTGAGCTGAACTAGTAACGAATTGTCATGTTGTGTTTATGTAACAACCCTTACTAATTGACTATCGGGTGGTGGCGGGTTTAATGACACATTTATATTTACGCGATCTAACTCGAAAAACCTCTACTATGGATAATATTAGTCACAACAAGCCTATGTGTTAATCTAATCACTGTTAATAGCGATGTGGCAGATCTGCACGCTTACATGACCCCTGCACCTGCATCCAAAAGGGCTTAAAATACTTTACCATTATCAACAACCTTACAGACCGCGAATTAAATGTAAATTAACATTCTGGGCAGCGGACCTACTTTAGAGGTGGACAACGTACGCGTGGCATGAATGCAGTACCTCGTATGTGCTGGTGATGCCCAGCTCGTAGAAGACAGGCAGGAAGACCTCGGCACTCACGACCACCATGAGCACGTAGGTGAGCCCCATGTAGCCGAAGCTGACGCCGTAGCGATAGATTTCAACTGGGGTGCCGAGCACGGCAATGGCAGACATGAAGCTCGCTGTGAGGGACACAGACACGGGCACAGGGGAGAGCTGGCGGCCGCCCATGAGAAAGTCAGCATTGGAGCGCTCCTTAGTGGCAAAGTAAATCCCAATAACTGCAGATACCAGCAGCATGAGGGCAAACAGCACATAGTCCCACACTCCAAACGTGCCCACAATCCTTCCAGACACAGCGTCCATTGCAAGATTAGCGAGTAGTTCATTTACAATGGCCAAACTTTTTGGAGTTTTTCCTTAAATAGGAGCGTTTTGAAGTACATTAACATTCCTAGTTCTGTGTGTATTTCATTCAAGTGCATATCTGAATGAGATCAGCAAAATTACACAAAGGTTCCTCTCTTGTTCAGATTACATGTTGGGTACAGAACTGTGACCAACCCTCTTTAAAATATTGTTGGTTTCGACTCAAATGTCAAGAAGTATGTTGTGAAAACCCATGCTGACTTTGCAAAGTACACCATGTACCAAAATATCCAACTCAGAACAAATTCTTTCACATATTTAAAATATACAGGAAACCAATTTTATGATATCAAAATAACTTTCAGGCACATAACAATTTAATAAAAATACAAGGAAAGCATGCTGAACCGAGAGCCGTATTCATTCTATGAGAATGTTAATGTATTTACCATTGCATTGCTTGGATTGTGCACCCCATCATGAACATTATACCCAGCTGCCAAACAACAATAGGAAGCAGAGCACAGCCTTTCCACAGTGCAGAAGCATTGGAGACTGGAGGATTTTTTTGTTAAATGGACCAATAACACATAGTCAAGCGATAAAAAGATGACTGTTGCTATTTTTACATATCAAAACACATCACTCCTTTACAAAAGAGTGAAGAGCAATGCTTTCTGCATGCGTTAAATTCAGGACACAAAGCCACCACCTACGCTTTAAATATTTCCTCATTACAGTAGGTGATTTAAAAAAAACATGGAGAAATATGTATTTAAATCATGAACACCTCATAAGACAATACCTCATAAGAAAATATATGAACAAATCATACCAGCCATATTTAATTAGCCCTTTCTCTGGTTATATAGAACTAGATCGGAAGTTTCCGTGACTGCAGGAATCCATAATCTTTGTTTTTTTTGGTAAAGTCATGTAGGTATAAAATTAAATAAATTAAATCACCGATTTAAAATAAATAAAATAAATTAAATCACTGACTTAATTTGTTTTATTTTATACCTATGTGACTTTACCGAAATAACCCAAAAGTATATATAACTACATTTGAGAGAGAGACAAAACACAGACACGGAGACGCACAAACAGACACACAAGCAGAGAGAGACCACACAGAGACACAGAGAGAGAGACACACAACATAGACACACTAAAATGTACCAGGCTCGTATAGGTCCATTCGCTCTTTCTCTCCCCCGGCCGCTTCGGAGTGGATTTCCACACAACTCTCTCTCAAATGTACCAGGCTTGTTGGGTCTTTCTCTCCCCCGGCCGCCGCGGGGTGTATTTCCACACAACTCTCTCATTGACATGCTAATTTCTCTGCTTCAGCAGCTGCTCCAGCAGACCCACCTCTTTCTCTGCCCCCCCCCCTCATCTCTCTATTTAAGGCCTCGACACAGAGGCATTGGGTCTATGTGTGTCTATGTTGTGTCTCTCTCTCTGTGTGTCTCTGTGTTGTCTCTCTCTGCTTGTGTGCTGTGTGTCTCCGTGTCTGTGTTTGTCTCTTTTTCAAATTTAGTTCTACCTGATGACGATTGCTCGTTTTGCAATCGAAACGTCGTATTCTATTATTTTATTTATTTTCTTTCTACCTGACTTCACCGAAAAAACCAAAGAGTATATAAAAGAGAGTGAATTGTAACACAGCTAAAATTCAAACAATGTAGTCTACAACCCAAAACAAACACGTTATGTTTTTATCAGGCTACCTGCCAGTATTGCTCTGTTTGAGATTTTGTAATCTCAGCCCGAAGACGCTTCCAAAATAGATTCTGGACAAATGGATTTGGTGGCCACTGCATAATAGAATCTGGACAAATGCGCTTTAAAATAAGTTGAAATGTTTTTCATATTCCCATGTCAAGGCTGTTTCCTGGAAAGTTTAGCGTTTTCACTGTGTTACTGTGCAGGGGAGAGTCTATCGAAAGACGTTTGATACCATTCTTTGCCAGGCGAAGCTCTGTTAGTGCAGACATACCAGAAATGCATTTGATTGTATAGAATTACTAAACTTCAAATACATTTCCAATTGAAATGATTAGCATGACTGTGAAAAGTGTGTAGAGTAATATGTCTACTCACAGGTTGCACGATGTAAAAACCCGTTCCAAACAAACGTATGATTTTATTGAAACGCAGCTCCAAGTACTGCAAGAGATACAATGTCATGCATGTTTCAGTAAACAGCACCAGTTAATTCCAGTTCAAGTATGGACTAGAAAGAGTGTATTGGAAAGTGCATATTTCTCTTCTTTTTATAGCCTGGCTCAAAATTCATCTACGTGCGGAATTTGCAGTTGCAGACCATTGCACTGGTAATACATTCTGTGCCAAAATGACTTTGTATTATTATTGAGCAGGCCAAAGTGTTTTCCCGGCTTGTCGAACAAGGAGAGTGCAAGACCAAACAAAAAAAAAGCAACTAAGTATGACTTAGGGATGGGGTGATGTGGGATTCTACAGAGCATTAAGATGCCACTATCTCGGCCTCGCTGTGCGCTGCGTTGCACCGCTAGTCGAGTAGATAACCTTGTGTTCAATAAACCCTCGGAGCCAGGATGAACGTCCCACTCCAATCGTCATTTATTGATTTTAACAAGGTAAAACTGGTGAGAAAACACAGATACAGCATCTGTTATAACCCGGAAACACCAACACAATGAACACCACAGCATCAGAACATTGTCTTAGATAACAATAGATCCTGGACGGACCAGGCCCCTACATTACCACTGAACAACTACACAAGAGCACAAGCCGGTGCGTTGCATAAAGGCACATCGTGTATTCATCCCACTGCACCCCAAATGTACAGCATTACACGTAACACTAAACTGTGGATGAGATACTTCGTCATCTTTACTCTCAGGATCGCAACATAGCCACCTGGGCACAAGTCTGACTCGAACTACTAAATCACAAGTAACATCCACAATAAGGAAAGTTGCAGGCTTCGTTGCTAACTAGGCCTCGTATTTACCACAACAACTTAACTGTACCATAAAGGCATTTACATCACTGTAACGGTCATTCCAACATTACAACAGCATTGCCAATATTATAAGAATATTAACAAACTTACAGACAATGCTTCTCAAAGTCCCACGATGGACAACTGCGTCTGGCTTCACTGACACGCGATGGGTGCCGCCTTCCCGACTTACCTGCGCAATGGCCGACGCCCGCGTGGTTCAGTGGAAATCTAAAATCGCAACTTCCTGGTCACGCGACCAAAACCAGCATCAAAAACAGGAACTTCCTGTGCACATACGCCCCCCCCCCCCCCCCCATCTGCCGCGCGGCAAAACTCCCGCCGTGAGACAGAACACTCCCCGTCTAGTATCTAAGAGATACCACCATTTATTTCCTATCTAAACAAATATATAACAACTTCGACGGGTCAACTTATTTGTCCATATCTTTGCGAGAGAGAAGTAGTACTATCTCGACTATGGGCCTGACGAAAGTTCTTGCGACACCTTGCTTCGCAATCATAACCTCGACTTTTCGAACTTTTCCATCGGCACTTAGAATCGACTTGAGGATGCGGCCCATTGGCCACGCATTCCGCTTGGCTTGGTTTTCCTTCAATAGGACGAGGTCGCCTTCTTGGATGTCTGGTCTGTTAGACTGCCACTTGTTGTGCACTTGGAGTGTCGTAAGGTACTCGTTTTTCCAGCGATGCCAGAACGTGTTTGCGAAGCTCTGCACTTATCTTCATTGACGTCTGTAGAGGTCTGCAGTGCTGGCCTCCTCGGTAGGTGCTGTGAGCACGTCTGTCTTCTGGGTAAAAAGTGTAGCAGGAGTTAAGATGAATGGTGACTCCGGGTCGGTTGAGACGGGGATCAGGGGTCTTGAGTTAATTATGGCTGAGACCTCGGCCATGAGAGTGGTCAAGACCTCGTGAGAGAGCCGTGTGGACCCGACATCACATAGCATGGAGTCGAGAATGCGTCGAGCAATCCCGATCATGCGTTCCCAGGCTCCACCCATATGCGAAGAGTGGGGAGGATTGAAGATCCATGTGCAGCCTTGGTCACTAAGGTATTTCCTGACAGAATCATCTTCGACATTCTCCGTATTGATCTTAAGTTCTTTACATGCTCCAGTGAAATTGGTTCCACAATCAGAACGGAGATGCTTGGCTGGCCCTCTGATGGCGAAGAATCTCCGGAGTGCATTTATAAAGCTCGACGAGTCCATGGACTCGATGACTTCGATGTGCATTGCTCGTGTACTCATACAGGTGAACAGCACTGCCCAACGTTTGCCGTTCGCGAGCCCTCCTCTGGTGCGGCGGGAGATGACTGTCCATGGTCCGAACACGTCGATCCCTACAGAGGTGAAGGGAGGTTCCACACTGAGTCGATCGGCTGGGAGGTCTGCCATTTTCTGTTCTTGCTGTTTTCCACGTAGCTTGCAACACCGTGAGACAGAACAGCCACGACACAATCTTTGCTCATGGCCAAAGTTAACAAATCAGCATTTATTATAACACATCTACAATTGTGTGTGGTCTGTATGCATTGGAGGTCTTTTCTAAAGGGAACCGTCATGTAAATGAGTTTGAACACTTGGTGTTAAATTTGTTTTAAAAAATTCCAATATTGGTTTACAGTAATTAATTAATATTGCATTAAATGTTTTAGGTTTGCCAACGTATATGCCTCAATTATTCACCAACCCATATTTGCCAGCATGATAAAGAATGGTTAAATAATGAGGGCCTTCCCACTGCCTGCACCATATAGAAACGCCCACGTCTAGCAGTGGATTGACAAATGAGCTGCACATGTACACTTGTACAATCCACGTTGTTAAACTGCATGCCGAAACATTAACTGTGAGCAGCCAACAACCGTTTTTGCGATTTTTTCATAATATGCATGCGTGATGTACATACATTATGTATGTTGATTTCCCATTGTAATTTATATTACTACATTAACTCCCCCTGGTCTTATATCACATTCACCTCCTCTATTTAAGACCGAAACAGGAGCATTTCTCCACAATTATGTTTGTCGCCTGATTAGGCTGGTTGTAATTATCGGCGAAACGTCATACTCGAATTGTAAATGTTGTGGGTTTATTCTCCGACACACCGGTGTGCTGAACTAGTAACGAATTGTGTTTATGTGACAACTGTTACTAATTGACTATCGGGTGGTGGCTGGTTTAACGATACATTTATATTTAAGCGAACTCAAAAAACATATTAGTCACGATAAGTCTATGTTAATAGTGATGTGACAGATCTGCACGCTTATATGACCCCTGCAACTGCATCCAAAAGGGCTTAAAATACGTTACCATTATCAACAACCTTACAAACCGCGAATTAAATGTAAAGTAACATCTCGTAGAAGACAGGCAGGAAGACCTCGGCACTCACGACCACTATGAGCACGTAGGTGAGCCCCATGTAGACGAAGCTGACGCCGTAGCGATATATTTCAGTTGGGGTGCCGAGCACGGCAATGGCAGACATGAAGCTCGCTGTGAGGGACACAGACACGAGCACAGGGGGGAGCTGGTGGCCGCCCATGGAGTGCTCCTTAGTGGAATAGTAAATCCCAATGGCTGCAGATACCAGCAGCATGAGGGCAAACAGCACAATGTCCCACACTCCAAACGTGCCCACAATCCTTCCAGACAAGATTAGCGAGTAATGGAGTTTTTCCTTAAATAGGAGCGTTTTCAAGCACATTAACATTCCTAGTTCTGTGTGTATTTCATTCAAGTGCATATCTGAATGAGATCAGCAAAAATCCACAAAAGATCCTCCAAAGTAATACTGGTTATAGCTGAGATCCAACACCTCTAAGTTTGGCAACTCTGAAAAGGCAGTGATTAATACCAAGCTTATTCGATTATAGGAAAAATCAAGGTACTTAATGTGTGTGAGGTTGGTAAATTTAGTGCCATTTCATGCCTGGTTTAAACCATTTCGGAGGGAGAATCAGGCATTCAATGTCCCCAGTGTTATAGACGTAATGTCTCTTGAAAATAAAATTTTACGACCTTCTTATAACTCTTACATTTTGAAACACCTCAAACTTTTTGTATTTTTTATTATCACGCTTTGATATACGATGTATAATGAGAAAGCGCCATCTAGGGGATACTAGAGGGCACCTTAATGTCATCTGCATCCAATCCTAACGGGGGATATGATCATGCCAGAGAAGACGGGTGGGGTTACTGGCAGAGGTTCGGGAACCCTTGAGAAGGTTCCCCGAGGGGGTGTTGCCAGAGGCGGGGCTTAGCTCCGCCGAGTAGGATATAAGGGAGATCAGGCCAAGGCTCGAGGTGGGTGTGGGGAGCCTCCTCGCCACGAGCCACGGGGCGGGGAGGAATGATTACTCATGCTTTGCATTTGGTTGACATTGTGTCAGAAGAAGCAACAGTCATGCTGTCAACGTGGTTCCAATCAGAAGGGGACATTGTTTGTGTTAACATTACATGTGTTTGTAAGAGAGTCTTGTCTAAATTATCGAGTTCAAATCAGAGTAACCGTATTCTTTCCGAGATTAGTGATAGACTAGCTTTAAATAAAATCTGTTTAGAGTTCGGTGAGGACACAGTAGCAGATGTGAGTGTGAAAGCGATGGGTATTACCTTGTTATCGCGGCATCTCTTGAGGAAGGCCAGCGTCTCGAGAAGCTGTGACTTCTTTGTCTCGTTGTCTGTTAAAAACTCTAACAGATAGGTGAAATTCCTCCCCGTAGAGGGTATTAATTCTAGATTTGAAGCTTTCGTGACTGCAAGGATTCATACTCTTAGGTTTTTATCGGTAAAGTCACGTAAGTAAAAATTTTAATAAATAATAGAAATAATTGAAATAAAATAATAAATCACGACGTTTCGAAGGCAACATCAGGTGGAACCGTCACAGCTGAATTTACTGTATTAAGTGAGGAAAAATCCAAGAGACAAGCCCTTAAATACCAGTTAAGGGGGGAGGAGGGGGAGGGGCTTGTCTGAATGTGGTAGCCAGGGGGATGGCCTTGATGGTCCTCGGGAGTGGGGCTAAAAGAGAACAATGGTGCACATCGGCTCATGGTTGTGGCCGGTGTTAGCTGATAATAAGCATAAAAGTAAGCAATACTGGTAAACCCTGGGGATGTCAACACTCGGTAAAGTAGATTATTACCTGTCCAATAAGATGGTACAAATATGCGTAGTTAAATATGTTTTACATGGTTAATGACATCTTTCCAATGATTACTCAGTTTGTACCCATCATCACGGTGAAGGGAATCAGAGTATCTGATAGAAAACGGGCTAGTTTGATGGTTCTCGGGAGCGGGGCTAAAAGAGAACAATGGTGCACATCGGCTCATTGTTGTGGCCGGTGTTAGCTGATAATAGGCATAAAAGTAAGCAATACTTGTAAACGCTGGGGATGTCAACACTCGGTAAAGTAGAATAGTACCTGTCAAATAAGATGGTACAAATATGTGTAGTTAAATATTTTTTACATGGTTAATGACATCTTTCCAATGTCTTCTTGGTTCTTTCGGTAAAGTCACGTAGAAGGGAAATAATAAAATAATAAAAATAAAACATAATAAAATAATTCTCACGACGTTTCGGCCAAAATGCAAGCAGCCGTCCTCAGGTGAAGAACAGGTCTGTCGGAAAGACAGCGTCTGAATGGGCACCACCAAGCTTGGCGGCGTATATTTAAGCTGGGTTGGAGGGGGGAATTGGCGCCTTGACAAAGGAATTTGCATATCAAGAGGAATTTAGCATATTTATTGGAAATGCAGATATGGGATTAGTCACTACTTGTGGAATGGGTAGGAGGTGGGGGGGGTTTCAAAGTCATATTATGCCTGTGCATTATGCAGTATGCAGGATTAGCAGCATCAAAGGGAGGAAGTAGGATTAGCAGTAATAGAGGGAAGGAATTTTAATAGTAAGGAACTGCAGCAGCTAAACCACCATGTAAATAGACTAAAATATAAACTACATCAGTATCTTCAATATGTAATGCGAGCAAGGACAGGGTGGGTGCTGCCTCCGCGCCACTCACATGGGCCAGAGTATTGGGGAGACGGAGCCTGGTCGACGGAGCTAGTGGGAGGAGCCACTGCTCACCTCAGCTCCAATGGGAGTCGGGGTGAGTAGGGGCGGAGACAGGGGCAGTACGGGAAGGAGGAGTCAGGGTCACGTGAGAAGGAGGATATAGGGCGAGAGCCGGAAGAGATCTGGGAGTTGGAAGAGAGTGGACATAGGGGAGAGCCACGCTGGGTGGTGGCGGAGGAGTGGCGCCATTTGCCACGTGGTCGGAGTCACGGCACCGTCGGCCGGTGGTGTACGTGAGGTAGCAGTAGCTAGCGGAGTGTGGGGAGCTAGCGGGGTGTGAGGAGTTAGAGGTGTGCGTGGGGCACACAGAGCAGCGGTGTGGCTGCGGAGTGTGTGGGGCACACGGAGCAGCGGTGTGGCTGCGGAGTGTGCGGGGCACACGGAGCAGCGGTGTGGCTGCAGAGTGTGCGAGGGGTAGACGGAGCAGCGGTGTGTGGCTGCGGGGTGTGCGGGGCACACGACGCGTGCGCGAGGTGCACGACAGAAGAGACGCGGGTCCGACTGAGGACGCCGCGGGTGCGAGACAAGAACCCAAATAAAGGGCAAACGGAGACCTACATCGCCTGCAGAGTCCTTTATTACAAATATACTAAATATACTCTCCAATAAGCTGAGCTACTAACAGTAAGTCATACATTACAATTCTATGTCGCAAAAAATATGATATGCCTCCAGCTAAACTTTTTCCTTGCATCACACGGATCTACCCTGTACTATGTACTGCCATAGACAAACCCAACATTAAATTATATACTGCATTACTATACACCACCCTATACCTTAGACTATACATTGTAATATTACACTATGTATTATTCTACCCACCCTACTGTATACCACACTGCTGTATATTCACTATACAATTACGATACTATATACAGTATTACCTTATACATTATATTAAACATTACACTTTTATACTATTTATTATTATACAATCTGCTATACACTATACCATTGACCGTCGCGTGAAAGGTACTAAGAGGAAGCAACGAAATATGTCAATGGGAGAGTGGTGAAAGGAGACTTGCAACGGAGCAAAGACTCCATTCCCTGCGAAGAATACAAAAGATATATAGTCAATGCCAGTGAGTGGACTGCGGTCTGAAAGTCACCGTAAACGTGAACACAATCAGTTAAGATCCGAAATGGTTTATTAGGTCCTTCCAATGATTGCTGAGCCAGAATCCATCTTCTCGGTTGAAATTGTCTCTGTGTTTGTATATGTGGATCGCCTCATGAACGAATCTCTCATGGTAGCCAGATGGCTTGCAGAGAACCTCTGTCTTGGAGAAGTCAATGTCATGTGAGACCACTGAATTGTAACAGTGATCTGCCACGGCTGAGGTGTTTGTCCTACCGTGTTTCAGGTCTGCTTTATGTTCACGGATGCAGTCCGAGACATGTCGCTTGGTTTCTCCAATGTAACTGCTACCACAGAGGCAACTTAGTTTGTAGACGCCAGGGTACTGTATGTCTGGAACCACATCTTTTACAGTTTGTACCCATCATCACGGTTGAAGTTATGTCTGTGTTTGTATATCTGGATGGCTTCGTGCACAAACCTCTGATGGTAGCCAGAAGGTTTGCAGAGAACCTTGGTCTCGGAAAAGACAATATCATGAGAGGTCACAGCATTGTAGCAATGATCGGCAACGGCGGAAGGCTCAATTTTACCGTGTTTCAGATCTGACTTGTGTTCGCGGACACGATTGGAGACATGACGTTTCATTTCCCCAATGTAACAATCACCACAGATGCAACTCAATTTATAGACTCCAGGGTATTGCAAGTCAGGAATGACATCCTTTACAGATGGGATCAGATCACGGATTTTATGTACTGTATTGAATCGGACTTGGATCTTATGTTTGTTTAGAATTTTGGAGATATTTTTGGTCACGCCTGCTATGTATGGCAACGTGATAGTTTTGATCGGAGTTTCAAGTGATTGTTTATGTATGGTGGGAGAAACAGCTTGGCGAATAGTGCGGTCAGAGTATCCGTTCATCTTGAGGGCCCGATGTACATGTTTCAATTCACTGGCCAGGTGGTGTTGGTCAGATATGCCATGAGCTCTGTGGTATAGTGTTTTGATGAGATAATTTTTTTGAGCCGGGTGGTGGTGGGAATCAGGTTTCAAGTAGGAATCTGTGTGGGTGGTTTTCCTGTAGACAGAATGTCCCAAGGATCCATCAGGTCTCCTTTCAAACAGAACATATAAGAATGGTAGTTTACCATCTTTCTCCACTTCCATGGTGAATCTGATGGATGGGTGTCTGGAATTGATGTGGTCCAGGAAATGGTTCAATGCTGAGAGGCCATGTGGCCAAATGATGAAAGTGTCATCCACATACCTCTTCCACAGAGAAGGACATAGGGTGGACGTCTGGATGGCGTCTGATTCAAACTTTTCCATGAACATGTTGGCTATCACTGGTGACAAGGGGGAGCTCATAGGGATACCCTCATTCTGTTTGTAGAAGGTGCCATTCCAGGTAAAATAAGTGTTGGTGAGGCAATGCCTAACAAGTGCATGTACATCCGAATACAATCCATGTTGGACCAAGTCCTCAATTATTGTTAGGGTGTCAGGCACTGGGACTTTGGTAAACAGAGATACAACATCAAAGCTGACGAGGATATCGTCAGGAGATAGTACCATGTCCTTGACCATAGAGACCAATTGGGTTGAGTTAAGTACTGCTGAAGAGGTCTTGCCTGTGAAGGGAAGCAGAGTATCTGATAGGAAACAGGCTAGTTCGTAGGTAGGAGAGTTGATCGTCGACACGATGGGTCGTAGTGGGGTGCCTACTTTATGGATCTTGGGAAGACCATAAAGTCTGGGAGGTCTTGCAGCCGAGGGTTTTAGGGAGGGACGTTTGTTTGGTTCGATTAGGGAAGTCGAACTCGTGATGATCTTGTTGGTTTTTGTCGTTAGGTTGTTAGTAGGATCGCTTTTAATTTTGGAGTAACTCCCATCATTGGGTAGGTCCAGGATTTTGTTGTTGTATGAGCCTTTATCCATAATAACCATGGCATTTCCCTTATCGGCGGAGAGGATGACTATATCATCTCTCTTTTTTTAAATTCGCGAGTTCAGAGCGTTCGTTTTTGCTAATGTTGCTAGTAGTTTCTTAGCATTCTTAAGAATAGTGGCTATTTCAGCTCTTGCTACATCCACCTGGATGTGTCCTATGCCTCTGAGGGCTACATCGACCTGAGAAATCACATCCTCTACTGGTATATGTTTAGGGGTGACAGCGAAATTTAGTCCTTTGGCCAGTACCGTTTCCAGATTGTCAAAAATTTGGATGTTACTCTGATTAATAACGGTCTTGTTGACATCCAGCTTTGTGATGTGTGGCTCTGGTTTCTTCTTAGATAGGAGGTTGAATTTAGAAATCAGGTTAGCTTTGCATTTGGTTGACATTGAGTCAGGAGAAGTAGCATTCATGTTGTCAACGTGGTTCCAATCAGAAGGAGACATTTTTTGTGTTAACATTAAATGTGTTTGTAAGAGAGTCTTGTCTAAATTATCGAGTTCAAATCGGAGTAACCTTGTTCTTTCCGAGATTACTGATAGGCTAGCTTTAAATAAAATCTGTTTAGAGTTCGGTGAGGACACAGCAGGGGCTTGTCTGAATGTGGTAGCCAGAGGAATGGCCTTGATGGTCCTCGGGAGCAGGGCTAAAAGAGAGCAATGGTGCACATCGGTTCATGGTTGTGGCCGGTGTTAGCTGATAATAAGCATAAAAGTAGGCAATACTGGTTAACGCTGGGGATGTCAACACTCGGTAAAGTAGAATATTACCTGTCCAATAAGATGGTACAAATATGCGTAGTTAAATATGTTTTACATGGTTAATGACATCTTTTCAATGATTACTCAGTTTGTACCCATCATCACGGTGAAGGGAATCAGAGTATCTGATAGGAAACAGGCTAGTTTGATGGTCCTCGGGAGCGGGGCTAAAAGTAAACAATGGTGCACATCGGCTCATGGTTGTGGCCGGTGTTAGCTGATAATAAGCATAAAAGTAAGCAATACTGGGGATGTCAACACTCGGTAAAGTAGAATAGTACCTGTCAAATAAGATGGTACAAATATGTGTAGTTAAATCTTTTTTACATGGTTAATGACATCTTTCCAATTATTACTCAGTTTGTACCCATCATCACGGTTGAAGTTATGTCTGTGTTTGTATATCTGGATGGCATCGTGCACAAACCTCTGATGGTAGCCAGAAGGTTTGCAGAAAATACGACCGGTTGTTGATGCTTGTATTGCGGCTAATGGGGGTTTCATGGACATAATTGGCCAGGTGGACGCCCTCGTTGTCATCGGTGATGTTGCCGTATCAGGGCCGGTTTTGATCTCGAGGTCGTTGGCTGTGCCCTGTTTGTTGGGTAGTGATTTTCTTCGTCGCATGCCCATTAAGATCTTGGTCGATCAGGGTTGCTTGGAGATGCCTTCAAGTTGCAAATTGGCCTTTTCGCCCACTCACTTGCTGCTTTTGACACCGAGCGCTGCAGTTCAGGCCCTCGTTGACGTCAAGGTGGAGATTTCTCCGGGATCTCAGATGCTTGTGCCATTACGCTATCACAAGGGGATGGGACATGTTGATTCGACAGCGGGAGTCCTTCTAACTCTGTCTAATGATGTTACCCGAGGGTTGGCGCTTGTTGGCGCGCAGACAATTGTTCACTCCGAGCAAGCCCCGTTCTTACAGGTACTCAACGGGGGGATGGACGCTGTGATTGTTCCCGCTGGTACGATGCTGGCTCATGCCACCACCATGTTTTCGAACCACGACGAGGTTGAGCCGCAGCGGTTGATAGGGGTGGTTCAGCCTTGTCGTGTGATGGATGAGCGATGGGTTACCGCGTTGTGTGGGGAAATTGCATCCTTGTCCTCCGAACAACGGGGTAAATTGTGCTCCCTGCTGTGTGAATATTTGGACGTATTTAGTAAGGATGAGTTCGATCTGCGTCATACGACTCTGCTATTACACGGTAATGATAGGGTGACACCAGCCCAATTCAGCAGAACTTGCACCGGTTGAGCCCGGTGGAGAAGGAGCATGTGCAATGGGCAGTCAACGACATGCAGGCCGCCGATATTATCTCCACTTCTAATAGCCTTTGGGGCGCAACTGTTGTACTCGTCAAAAATAAGGACAGTGGCCTCAGGTTTTGCGTCGATTTCCGCAAATTAAAAAAAGTTTTGGTGGCCGATGCCTATCCACTTCCATGGATGGACAACTCTCTAGATGCCTTGTCCGGCGCAAAATATTTTTCCACTGTTGATATGTCTTGGGGGTTTTGGCAGTTACCCCTGGTCGAGTCGTCGAAGCCGAAAACCGCATTTTGCACGCCTCAAGGTCTCTTTCAGTTCAATTGCCTTCCGATGGGCTTGAATTTGGCTCCGGCCACCTACCATTGGTTGATGGAGCTCGTTTTAGCCAGCTTACAGTGGGACACTTGTCTCATTTACTTAGACGATGTTATTGTTTTTAGTCGCACTTTTGACCAACAGTTGCAGTGCCTACACTCCGTTTTCGATAGAATGCGCTCCACTAACTTGAAGTTTAAACTGGCTAAGTGTCAATTGCTGCAGAATTCTGTGCATTATCTGGGCCACATTGTTAATACTGAAGGCATTGCCACAGACCCTGAACATACTGCCTGTGTCCGCGATTGGCCGACCCCTGCGACTTTGGGGGATGTCCGCAGCTTTGTAGGATTTGCGTCATATTACCGTAGGTTCGTGCCAAATTTTGCTATGGTCGCTGGACCGTTACACGCGTTGACCTCTAAAAATCAGAGGTTTAAATGAGGTTTGGAGGAGGAGGCTGCGTTTTCTGCCCTCCCTGAACGGTTGTCGAACGTGCCCATGCTCGGATATCCTGATTTTTCCCTGCCGTTTGTCCTTAACACCGACGCTAGTGATACGGACATTGGCGCTGCCTTTCTCAAACTAAGGATGGTGTGGAAAGGGTGGTCGTGTATGGTAGCCATGTCCTTTCGCCTGCGGAACGCCGCTATTGTGTTACCCTGAGGGAACTTTTGGCCAATGTTTATTTACAGGCCTTACCTCTATGGCAGGGAATTTGTTGTCCACACCGATCATGCGGCTCTTCAGTACTCCTTGAAAATTGAACAGCCAGAAGGCCAACTCTCTCGTTGGCTAAAGATTTTGCAGGAATTATCTTTCAACGTTGTTTACCATGAAGGTTCTCGCCACTGCAACATGGACGCTTTATCGCGGCTGTCACAATTTCCTCATTGCCCGTGACTGTCTGGTACGAGTCGTTGTGGACCCATCGCCTCACAGGTAAGTACGGCTATGTCTGTGGTTGCTCTTCTTAGCCTTTGTATGTGAACGCGCAGGTTGACAGTGTTTTGCGACTTCCGCGCTCCGTATGGATACGTGAGCAGCTGCTTGATGTCTCCTTACGGGATCTGCGGCATCGGGCTGAGCATGGGCAGGTGAGGTCCACTTCTGCTGAGGATGGCCGGTTGATTTTTCACGATGGCCTTTTGATGTGGAAGGAGGAAACCTTGGATCGTTGTTGCATTATCGTTCCTCTTCCTCTTCGGTGCGGCTTCGTTCGCGCTCTGCAAAGGAAAAAGTTGTTACACCTTGGAGTGAAAAAGTCTCTGTTGACATTGCAACAAAATTATTATTGGCTGGGTATGATGGCCAATGTCTCCAAATGGATCCGAGCTTGCACGGAATGTGCTCAGAGGAAACCACCGCAGCAGAAATGCCACCAGCCGCTGCAGTCTATTTTGGTCTCACGTATCAACGAGCTGGTGGCGATCGACATTTTGGGGCCCCTTCTGGTCACGTCCAGAGGGAAGAAATTCCTCTTAGTAGGTGTTGAATATTTTACTCGCTGGCCGATGGCTTGGCCGCTACCGGACCAGTCGGCGGCCTCCATTGCCGACGTGTTTTTGAATGGGTATGTTATGGATAAGGGTGCTCCCGAACAACTACTTACGGACCAAGGCCGGAATTTCTCCTCGAAGTTGTTGCGCGAGGTTTGTGATGCATTGGACACTAAGAATATCAGGACGTCACCGTATCATCCTCAGACAGACGGTATGGTCGAATGCATGAACAGAACCCTTTCCGCCATGCTGTGTCAGACGGTGGACGCCAAGCAGGCGGATTGGGATCTGCATGTGCCTAGCATGCTCGCTGCGTATAGGATGGCCCCTCATGCTTCTACAGGGTTTTCGCTGTTCTTCCTTATGTATGGCCGGGAGAACGTGCCACCTATTGATACCCAATTGGGTGTTCCGATTGCTGATTCTAAGTCTAGACTGCCGGAACACGTGCGCAATTCCTTGCGATGTATCTCTGACGCACAGGAGGCGGCCAAAATTAATACCGCCAAGACACAAGAGCGAAATGAACATCTTGCATGCAGGTCTGACTGTGCTATGCCATGGTCTGTCAGGGATAGGGCTTGGTTGCATTGCCCTCAAGTTCGCGTTGGCACCTCTCCTAAGCTGCATAAGCCCTGGCGCGGACCAGTGGAAGTGATCCGAATCATTCGTCCACGATGTGTGCGCATCCAGGCGGGCCGCTGACGTTGGTTTGTCCACCCCTCGCGGCTGAAGCCGTTCGTTCCTCCTCTGCTTACCCCTTCATCTCCACCCATTGGCCTGCTGAAGTCTGACGTGTCTGACGAACCGGGGACGGCGCAGTTAAGTGATGACCACTCGAAGGGCTCTGTTTTACCTCGCACAGTGTCCGAGCCCATAACCGCCGATGTGGACTACAATCTCGATCGGGCCGACCCTGCTGCGATGGAGCCTTCCACTCCGCCATCGCTTATCCTGCCGCCCGGCGTGCCGACCAAGGAACAGCAGGTGGTATTTTCTGATGCCGGTCCGGTGTCACGGACTCGCTCCAAGACGCTTAGATTTCGTTGAATTCGCCACACGGCATTCTCGCCTCTTTGGGTGGCTGCGCTCGTTCGTTATTCTCTTGTTAGTGTTCTATGTTGTTCTCTTGTTAATGTTCAATGTTGTTGTTGGCCTTGGCCTGTTGAGTGCTACCCTCCGCACGCACACCACATGCGGCCGCGCTTGCGTTTGGGTTTTACCTCTAGACGGGACGGCTATTCTTTTCGTTACGGGGGGGGGGTGATGTAATGAGAAAGCGCCATCTAGAGGGTACTAGAGGGTAACCGGTACGGGCACCATTATGTCATCGGCATCCAATCCTATAATCGGGTCAGAGAGGACGGGCAGGGTTGCTGGCAGAGGTTCGGGAACCCTCGAGAAGGTTCCCCGAGGGGGTGTGGCCAAAGGCGGGGCTTAGCTCCGCCGAGTAGGATATAAGGGAGATTGGGGCAAGGCTCGAGGTTGGTGTGGGGAGCCTGGGTTCCGGGCCGCGTCACTGCTCATCTCCTCCTCGCCACGGGCCATGTGGCGGGTCCTCCCTCGGAGCTCACCTCCGCTCCCAGAAAGCCGTCAGCCAGCGGTGAGGCTGGAAGAATGGAGTGAGCCTCGTGGGAGCGCGAAGAGAGAGAGAGGCGCCTCGTCCACGGGGTTGGAAAAGGGAAATCATCGGAGAGGGGAAGCGAAGCTGTGCTGTACTATCGTGAAATAAAAGAAGCACCAGACAAGCATCGTCAAGGAAGTATTTTATTACAGATGTAAAACACTGACTTCATTAGTTTTTGCATATATTATTGGGTGAGAAGCAAGAAAGGATGTTTTTCTTGGTGGTGAAACCATATTTTTATTTAGAATAATCTCTTTCATATGTGACAGTCAATAAAACCATATCTACCTGCTGAATGAAATTAAATGATACATTTATGGAAGTCAGATTTAGGAGGTTTTTTAGAGGATTAAAGTTGTTTACTTACAGATTCTGAAAAATCCCCGCCTTTCAAAACAAGTTCTTTCAGGTAAGTGAGGTTAGAAAAATGTGATGACAGTGTGAGCTCCACTGGATAATCTGGAGAGTGATAATTAAATGATATATTTAAATACTCTATATCGTGCAGCTAATTTAGAGAATATGCTTCTTTAATATCCACACCTAAAAATCATGATAGAACTAAATATCTTTTGAGAGTTGTTCTCAAATAGTTGCTGTGGGATCACCTTAAGTGAGGTACTAGATAAGTCTATGTGCGGTTAAATATGGTATGTCAGCAAATAGAAATCTGTTGATGTCGAGCAATGCATTGTTCGGACATGGTTTGCAGGGGAAAGATTCAGTGATGCACCATGGGAGGTTCAAGGCCGCAACGAGGGTTTCCAAGAGCGCCAGGACATTTAAATTATTTCTTATTACTTTCCGAATTTCATTGTGTTTAATGTTTGTTAAGATGGCCTAAAGTGGTTGGAAGATTTAGCGGAACATCTGTAAGATTGTTACAAGTTATATCAGAGCAAAAACATGATGTGATCTATTGTAAGATTTCTGGCAAGGGTTTACCAATTAACAATAACGACCCAAATGGAGACATTGCAAATTGTCCAAGCTAGAAAAATCCCCACTATTTAAAGTTGTAGTGTGGTTTAATTTCAGATATAACTCTTTAAGACTTGGTGGCAGCTTTCTGGGAATTAATGTAAGATTGTTGCCATTCAAACTGAGTGAGGTTATATTGAGCAGGTCAACAAAAGCATCTTCTTCAATGGTGAAATTATTGCGGCAGCGAGTGTATGGTGTGGTCGGATGATACTTTTGCCAACAATTTCTGCTGAGATCTAGCTCCTTCAGCAATGGCTGCAGAAAGAAAAATATAAGAGGGCCTCAAATGAAAACAATGTAAGTACAACTTAAGTACCCTGTTACAGTATTTTTTTGCTGTGACGGTTCCACCTGAAGACGGAGGCTTGGGTTGCCTCCGAAACGTCGTGATTTAATTTATTTGTTTTCCTTTTTAACCTACGTGACTTTACCGAAAACACCAAAGAGTATGGATCCTTGCAGTCACGAATGCTTCGAATCTAGAATTACAACTTAAGTAACCAAGATAACATTGTCGCTCATGCTATGGCACGTTGCAGTAATTCGGAGTACTTAAAGACACATATGCATAGCATGAATTGATTTGGAGAATCACTCGGAAAACTAATGCAGTTTAAATTTCTACTACTACTGCACTGCCTAGCCATTGGTTTTTCCAGCATTCGCCATTACAGTAAAACTTCTATAATTATCCACGTTGTTGTGGGGAAAGCTATTGGCAGATCCTCTCACGCATGATACACTATGATATAACAAATTCGTCTCCTCCGTGAAAATAATTCTCAGATAATCGCAGAGTGGAGTTTTTAGCCATGGTAGTCCTCAAAGCCACAAAAATGTGCGGATTTTAGGACTTTTGCCTTGTTTGGCATTGTCCCCACCTATATATGTGTTGTGCAGTACGACCACGCGGAGACGGGATTTACTATAAGGGCTGTTGCCGTTTATTAACACTGTTCACACAACACTGTAACTCACACCAGAGGTAGGTGCTCTCTATTCTTGGTCCTTATCCTGGACCCCGAACTCTATATTGTCCAACCCTCGGCTATCTCTTGGGCTCTCTCACTCGTCTGACCAGAGCGAGAGTTAATTCCACACCGCCAGGCGACGAGGAGGGAGAGACCTCTTCCAGCCGATTCTTGCCCTGGTTCCCCACAACGACCACACCTTCGTCACCGGGTCCCCCTTAAGTACCCCTTTGGCGGCTCCTCCCCCTAGCTCGGACACGCCTTTGTTCCCGAAGGTACCCCTTTACAGCACCTGTCTTCGGCTATCAACTCGCTCGCACCTTCCTCTGTTCGCTCCCTCATGGTTGCTCACACTACTCATCTACATATGTATAGTACTGTATATATGCTCTGGCTATTGTTACTTACAGTGCACAGACTATATCTGAAGAAGAAAATATTGTTGAACTGGAGACAGCATTGAAATTCATCAGACATAGTAGGTGTCAGTGAGTTGGAAAGAAAAGGGGAGAACAAAATAATTGTGAAGAGTGACAATAATTATCGAGTCAGTTTCCTTGTCCTTTAGGGCTATCAGACAGGAGTTTTATGGTTCAAGAGTTAATTGGATAGCGTTGGCAAGCTCACACTAAGGCGCTGGAATCACTTTAAGGTAAACAGGAGTTTCAAGAACAAGCAAATATGATAAAGAAGTATACATTATACGAATACATTACCAAGCTACTAAATGAGATAAAATTCATGAGAGCATGTAATGGGTGGCTTAAAATCAAAAGCAGGGAATGCAGAGGTAAGAAAATTATTCCTAAGTGCTTTATTGTAGTGAAAAATGGGAGGTGAGCATCTGTTGGAGATCACAGCCAGGAAATACTTGAAATATGCACAAACCTGAGATTTACAGAGATATTTCTGTCTTCAGCAAATTCAACACATGAAGCAATCAGTGACTGGTGAAATGTGAGTTGCACTTGAACATAGCCCAAAGAGAGTTCCAAAGTAATTTCAAGCAAAAAAAGTCGCATTAAAACAAATCTAGACGATGCAACAGATTAAAATGGCTTGAGGAGCAAAATGTTGGAATCGATGACACCACCTTAAATAATGCACTATTATTATAATGGATAGTGCATTGAAAGTGTGGGGAAAGTCTATAGACAAAAATGCTTTTTGGATAACGAAGTGATAAATAACAGCCAGACACTAAACAAACGTAAGGTTTAATTCACAGCAGCTGGAATAGGTAAGGAAAATAATAAATTGCATAATTGATCACGTTTATAATACTGTACACTATATACCAAAACAAATTTCGTTTAATCACGTGGATATTATTATCACTTAAGATCAATAGTCTGGTGTTTGCTGGGATGTTCTTTGGCACGTTATACAAATTTCTATTGTCGCAGGAAAGTTTAATGTCTGCATCGGATGTGTGGGTGTTTTGGGACACTTGGACGTCACATGGCAGAGTGCTGGGCCACCAGCGACGATTATCTGGGCGCTTTCTAGCAGTGGGTACTCCATTCAGGAGACACAAGAAGAACATTAACTTCATGTCTCTCTACTTCAGGTCAGTCTTAATTCTGTTCAAAGGGGGGTGAGAGAGAGCTGTGCTTCCCTATGTTGGTGCTTCCCCATTTGAACACAATTTGCATGAGAAGAGCCTCGGCTTGTCCGGCAATGTACTTGACAGTGTCTCAATGACGTGGCGTGTCAGTGGCTACGATGCCCAACTTCCCGCTGTGCTTATCTCTTGCCCCCAGCCTGTCATTAGGTTGAGGTGCCACAATGAGTATTTCGTTGCTCAACCCTCGTTCTGCTCATCCCGTTTGCAGCTCTTCCGTTTTTTTTATTTTTCTCCCTCACATAATTTTATGTTGTCCTCCCGCACCACCCATATCGTGACCAAACTCATACACTACCTCTTGACCATTGCCTGGCCACTTATTTGTGTCCTTTTTTCAACGCACCACTGCTTTCTATATTGATCCTTGGCCTCGTTTATTACTGGAGCTGTCCTGGAATTTGTTGGCACTGCCTTTGAGAATCGGTGTTCAAGGGTCTCTCAAGACTGTCCTGAGATTAGTCAGCAGACATTAAACAACCATGGGAATTAGTGCTGTTCTGGCTGCCCCGGCTGAGGCTCGTTGTTGTTGGTGCTGGTCCCCGGTCGCTTCGACCCAGGTTGTGCCATGTTGTTGCTCTCCTCTCTCCAGCATTTCCTTGCCCTGACCTCCCCCCTTCCCCCACCCAGCACCTTTTTGTAGTTGACTGTTTTTTATTCATTTTTGTAATGGGTCGTGCGATGCATTTACATGTTTTGTCAATTGAATGTAACTGCAACTACAGATGCAGAAATCTACGTCGTATTGATAACGTAGTTGTAATTGTCGTACAGTATTGTACAGTGCAGTGATCAGCAGTAGTTATCGGAATATAATAATACAGTACTTACGAAGTCAGGGATAGCAGTGACACGTAACACTGAAAGAAGATATAATTTATGTATAGAAGTGCAAGTTTATATTATTTGGGTCTTTTGGTAAAGTCACGTAGATAGGTTCAAAGAAAATAATAAAATAATAATAAATTACGACGTTGAGATAGTGTTGCGATCAAAACGTCGTAGTTTTTTGTAGTTTATTTTTTGTGATCTTCTTTGAACGTATCTACGTGACTTCACAGAAAGACCCAAAGAATATGAATTCCTGCAGTCACGAAAGCTTTAAGTCAAGATTAAAGAGCAAGTTTAGTGAGCTATTGAACAGAAATAAACCACAACACTTGAACCTTTCTGAAATACCGCACAAAGGGGAGATAATAATGTACAAGAGTAAGAGAATGCTGAAGAACTGCAGAAAATAGTAACGGTACGAAGATGGGTTTACGAAGCATTCCATGAAATTATTCACGTTTGAGAGCAAGCGTTGTTGTGATCAGTATTTTTACTGTCAGGGTGCAAACGGAATAAAGCTGGAGAGTTTGGGCAGGTTTACATGACTAAAGCCAGAGGATATGGTTAGAGAACGCCTCAGAAATCGTTATCGACTATCCAACAGTTGCTACCTGACAGAAGGAAGGTAGTGAAGGAAGAGTGTGAAGTAGTTTTTTTTCCGCTAGTCTTCTTGCTCCTGGTCACCCCCGACAGTGAATTTTCATAATTGAAAACTAATTTCTTTAAAACTGCTTTTTTGTGTAGCTTGTTGTCCTTCCCTCGCACCTAGGATTAGCACGGTTGGCTACGTACGGTGCGAAAGAAGTTAAACATACATACAGCAGTGGCAGTAAGTGCACATGCATGGGATGCCCCTTGGTGTAACACTATGGCCAGCCGACCAGGGTGCAAGACCAGGGTGCAAGACGCTTTGAAGCGGCGCTGGAAAGCCGTCCAGTCGCCCCCCGTGGCCACAAACTCACGGACGGTAGGCAGGTGCTTCCATAGAGACAGCGCTCCTGCACAAGCCACCGATGGTGACTCGAGTTTGGCGGGAAGAATTTCCTGCTCGGGCAATAAAATGGCTGTCGCTTGCTGCGCCACGCACACGTCGGACAAAATGGCGGCCGCCCGCGCGGGTGGGAACTTAGCCGTTTCCTGCGCTGGTGCAGCGGCGAATGTCGAGCCGTCCGCCTGCTGCCCTCATGCTGTAGAATCTCCGGCAGGCGCCGCGGACCCGAGCTGGCCGACCAGCTCTGCTGCAATGGAGAGCAGACCCGTGAGGCGCCCGGTGAGGTCGCGCCAGCCCTGTTGTATCCTAACCCTTCTTCCAAACTTGATATTTTTATATATTATCTTTTTACTTGATATATAATGAATGAAAACACCCCAAAGCGCAGTAAACTGCAAAACACCAGGTGTTGTTAAGTGATGAACTGGAGGAGGGCTGGGATGACAGAATTTGCAACCTTGCCTCAAGGAAGATAAATCCAGGGTGAGTGGTTAAACGAAGTGGGTCAGCTCAAGGTTGTGTTACACAGGGGAGGGAGCTGATTAACAACCCTGCCCGGCTGAACGTGAGGGGGCCTTTGACCTGAAATTAAGAATAACACTCCCAGAGCAGAAGGTTGGATGACCACAGTGAGACGAGAATAAGGGTGTTGTGCCTCTCTCAAGGCTGCAGGCTCAGCTGAATAACAAGGCTGCGGAGGTTACCAGGAGTTCGCGTTCGCCTAGTTAAGTCAAAAAGCTCAATAATTCTGTATTGCTATTAAAGTAACGTTAAAGTCGGAATTTAACAACAGGATAGGCTAAAGTTATCGATATTCACACCCACTCCAATTAAACCAGGCCACAAGTTACGCCTACTGAACCATCACCATCATTAAGTCAATATGAAATGTTATTTCCATACTTTAATATACAACTCGACCCAAAGCATATGACAATCAGAACCTTCCTAAGTCAAAATTGAATCGCACCCAGACAGGAGCGAATAGTCGATATAAGGTTGAAGAGGGAAGGAATTTAAGAGCACGGCGAACTGCAAACGTAAGCAAAAAAGCCGGGAACAACACACCAAGCCCAGCAACAGCGAGTCGGGCTTCGACAGGCCATAGAAGTAGGAATGATAACTCCCGGGGTCAGGGGACATCAGAAAAAGCAAGCAGACAAAAACCAGAACTGACTCCAAGGTTCAACCGCCCTCACCTACAAGGAGTGACGGAAATTAATGAGGCCTTGAGTTAACGGCGTCAGCTGGACAGCAACAACACCGGCGAGCAGAGACAGAGTGAGGCAAAGACTGCCAGGCTATGAAATACAACTTCATGTCAGTAAAGCCGAACAAGTTAAGTTAAAGACATCACAATACATAATATCGTACATAACATCAATGTTAACGCTATTCACCGTCAACTATATTCCGCTTATATAACCATGCAGACACCAAGGAATACGAATTCCTAGGATCAAGAAACTTACCCCTTAACCTAAGATATCGGAAATAAATTAATAATAATAAGCCTATGCATGAAAAGACAAAAGTAAAACTTATGAAAAGCCAGGATAGCGGGATAAATCACCACCAGGTCGAAATAAAATACATAATAAAAGAGCGATGTTAAACCCAGGGTCGGAGAGAAAGGGAGATCCCGGCCGTCTTTGTATCCCCGCAGCGCGGAATGGGAGTGTGTATGTGCTCGGGGAGGCACCTCCACTTGGGTTAAGCACCACGATGGGAAACGACACACCTTAGGCTACATACAGAATCATAACTGGGAAATGGTAAGGGACAAATGTTAATTTAAAACTTTTTAACCATGTCTTTGTGTGCTGTGAGGGTCGGAGGGAGTGTGCCCCTCCCTCCAGGTCGTGCAACACGGACAGAGACGCCTGTGAGACGATTTGTAACGTCTGTGTTTTGGTTCATGAAGAAGGCCAGACAAGAGATAATATTGCACCCAGACAGAGAGACGACTTCGAGGCAATTTGTAACATCTGATTGTTTGCGCATGGATTTTATGGAGGGAGTATGACAACGGAAAATACCGTGGGTGATGCACACAAGGACACGGACGTACGGACACACACATGGACACACCTACCTACGGACAGATCCTGACACAGCAAAAATCGAAAGAAACCCCGCCTTGTGGGCAGGACCCAAAGGGATTTTTCGGCATAAAATAAAGGACCCTGAGCATTGGAAACCAGTTCGACCAGGAGAGTCAACTCATCACGAGTGCGACCAACGGGTCGACTCATGAGCGAGCTCGACCGGAAGGGTCGGCTCGACTCATCAGCCGAGTTCGACCAGAAGGGTCAACTCACCAGCCGAGTTCGACCAGAAGGGTCAACTCACCAGCCGAGCTCGACCAGCGGGTCGGCTCGACTCATCTTCAGCTCGACCGAGCGGGTCGACTCAAGGGCGAGCTGCGACTAATGGGTCGGCTCGACTCTTCAGCTTCTGGGACTCAGCCGAGTTCAGACGGCTCTCGGGGCTCGACTCAAGCGGCTCCCCGTCTCCTCTGCAGGCGGGCAAGACCCGCTTGACAGCTCAACTCGGCCGCGACAGCCCAACCTCTGCGAGTCGAAGGTCCCTCTGCTGGCCGCCAGCGTCGCGGTTTGGCGACGAGGTGACGACCCAACACTGCACGCCAGGAGCGAGCTGTGGGCGCCACCTACCGACCGAGCATCCAAACCAAATTCCCCACGGCGACAGAGGAGCGACTAATACGTATGACGCGCACCGCCCCCTCACCATACGACCACCCGGCGTCTGTTTGACATAAAGAACCGACTCCGAACACTGACTATTGAAGACAACTCTTACCACTCAAACCCACTCGAACCCATAAGCCATCCGTGGCTGTGAAGAGAACACTAGAGACCGAGTGATGGCCATCCGTCGTTTATAAGAGTATTCGTAATTTTATCTTTAATATTTAGTGGGCTGTACTCTTAATCCCATAAATTCCCAACAGATCCATCAATACGAATTGATTCTTGGCACCTCCTTCCGCCGAGCAACGCTCACGTGGGGAGTGGTGGCCCACCAGATCCTTATCAGGTGATCTGGTCCCCAATTAGTAAATTTGATATAAGATAACGATCTTCGGAAAAGGAGCATCGTCGCCGGCCCTTACTCCGAGCCATTCTGTTGTCAGATAACCTGCCGATGTATCTGTTGAGATTGGTGCCTTTAAGAATAATAACTGTTTTGATTGTGTTTTCTTTATCGCCGTATAATCTTTCAAGTATCTTTCATTCATTAACGTTAAGGTTTTTCTTAGCATAGTATTTGCATGTTTTAACGACTCTCTCTCTCACTAACAACCATCGCGTTATGCGGGATCTGTGTGCCGTTGTCAAGTGAAATCAGACAATCGTTGATGATACTGTATTGATGCCGTATTGACGTTCCGAGATTGAGAGTTCGCATACTATATCATAGTTGAGGTTGAATTAGTAATAAATTGATTAATACAGAAGTGGTTGTGTGATTCTTTCCTGAACTATGCACAAGATCTGCTTCTGCGTTGAGATCTGAACTTGGTGACCTTAATAAACACACTAACACATACTCAGTAAATGTTAAAGCGATAACGGGGCGAACCGGGGACCTAAAGATAAGCGAGAATGAGACGAACCTAGACAACGATGCCGAGTTAATCTAAGTTAATCTTGCATACTTACACCACACCTGCATAACTACATAAGATTAATTGCCTTATTCCGATCGATAACCCACCCTCGTCACCGAGGCGGGGTCTGGTTATCATAACGACTGGCATTATCATAATTACACCCACTCGCATAATTACTACAATTACCTCTCGAATTGGCATAATTAAATGTGCATAATTACATAAATTAACATATTTCCGGATAATTACACATTTGGCCAAGTTTCATTTGATTACTATTATTTTCACTGAATATTCATAACCCACATATACAACATAATAATTTCACCCACGCACGCATACAACACATCAAAATTTTGATACCCAACATATACAACATAATGGGGGCTCTTGTCCGGGATTTCTCGCAGACAGTTTATGCATGAATTCAGGAACGAATCACTGTTGTGTTAATCAAAGTGTTGTGAACTAACGTTGCCTTGTGATTGTAAACGGGCGTAAAACAAAACAAAACGCGCTCTGAAGGGAAATACCAGAGTAGCAGAGTATAACAAAGACAGCTGGGCTGAGATTATTTGCTCGAGTTGAACTGACGCATCCTGTGATACAATTGTGTATAAGTACTCTGAAAAGGAATGTCAAAGTAACTCCTGCCACTTGAGATGATAGGATTAAGAATAATTTTTGAATGGGTGACGGGGTACGGGGAGCTCGTATTAAAACGTACCGACCAATCTGTTACAAAGCAGTACAGTCAGAGAGACATATGGGGAGGGAGCTGTATCGATAACACGAACACACCTCGGGGGAAACTAATTGACTGGATAAAATGTAACAAAGGCGAACACGATGCAAAAGCTGCAGAGAAGGCAGGGCAGGACTCATTCCTCCTCACACAGGCATACAGTCAGGGGTGGTGGAATAAAGGAAAATTCGGAAAGGAAACGGGAGAGAAATCGTCTCTAATAAACGAGGAAAAATGTCCTCACACCATCGTAAGGGAGGAGAAATCAGGGCTCGCGACACCAGCGAAACTCACAGACGTGGATCCACAGAATAAATATGGAAGTAACATTAAATCACACTCATTCGAGAGAAGGGATGGAGAGATACATATGCAAACAAAAACATGTGAGATTGACAACTTCACAGATAGAGGGAAGCAAAATGTTAAAGTAAAGTCGACAGGACGTGCTCCGCTAAGGGCAGAGGCAAAAACTGAAGGGAAATGGCAACACGAGCGACACGGCACTGGGCGCGCACACAGGAAATGCACACCGCTTAATCACGCCCCACACAGAACAGATAAAAGTGACGGATTGCCTGATGATAACTTGTTTGATGATGACGCTGACGGCGATCAACTTTCGGAATACTTTTTCAACAGTAAAACCCTTAAATTGATGGACAAGGCTCTAGTCAGAATCCCCGATTTTGACCCCCACAATAAGACTATGGATATCCACACACATATCGCGACAGTGGAAGAGGAGGCAATGATTAGAGGGTTGATGAGACGGGATGAAAAAGCGAGTTTGTTGAAACGAAGCTTAAATAAAGATTTTATCCCATGGGTAAAGTCACTACCACACAAGGTTAGAAATGATTTTAAACAACTGAGCCTGGCAGTGATTCGGAAGTTTGGAGAATATTCGACACTCACTGAGGGGTTTTATGCTGTAAAATCGATGACCCAGGGCATGGACCAAGATCCACGTGACTACCTCGTACAATTTAAAAGAGCGTATTACGCAGGCGATGTGAATCAATACCACGAAGGAGATAAAATGTGCAAAATTATGTTTTTTGAATCCTTGAGCCCAGAGATTACCGAAAGGGTGAGAATGGTTGTGAATCCAGAAACCGCATCCTTACGCCGCATAGAGAGCAAGGCGTACATGGCATGGTTATACAGAGCTAAGAATCATAATTCGGATCCAGAACACAGGGAGAGGGATAAAGAACCCAGCCTCTCAGAGAGGAATAAAAATCACCGAGCAGTCCCACAATGCAGGACGGAGCAAACAAACACGCACACATGGCAAAATAACCCAGAGAGAGGTTGGCACGAGAATGAGAGCGGCATAAAGCCGAACATGCAGAGGAATCGCAGGAGGGGGAGGTTCGGAACAGAACCATACCAACACCCCATGCCACGACACACACGAGGCCAAAGTTGCACACTAAGATGGCGAGATAACCATCCAGCGGGAAGGTACACAGACTGCGGAGGTATGGATGCGAACATGCAGGAGAATCGTAGGGGGGAGAGGTTCAGAGCAGAACCATTTCAACACCCCATCCCACGACACACGCAAGGTTCAAATTACGCACAGAGATGGCAAGATAACCACCTAGCGGGAAGGTGTTACACAGACCGCGGAGGTATGGATGCGAACATTCAGAGTAATCGCAGGATGGGAGGTCAAACACAATCGATCCAATTCCGACCAATTCCTCCACCGGCTATACCAGGAGGGAATAGAGGAATAACACAGAATGCGGTCCAAAGACATGATGAACTACCCATAGTGAGCGCGAGCGAGCGGCCAAGACGCGCCCCACCCGCCGAGGTATTAAACCCTGAGATCAATGGGAAATACAGGCAGAGTACAAGTGACAGGGCGGGCAAAGGCGTGGACAGTACTCCCGTAAATGACGCGCGGATCGAATACAAGGACAGGGTTGCCTTGAAGCGCGATCGGACAGTACAAAAACAGACAGCAGGGACACGCCCTGAGGAGCGCAGGCATGAGCCTTTGAATGGAAAATATCCAAGGGAAACCAAAATTTATGTGGATCGGAGTGCTAAAATGGAGACGAATGTCCATGACGTATCGGGAATGGTGTTGGAATCCAACACACTCGTAAAAACAAAGAGGGCAACATTACGAGGGACAGAATTAAATCGACACACTGACTCGGCAAATGTGCATGTAATCGCAGAGAGAGCGAATGCCAGTGATGACGGAATACCGAAGTTGGTTGTGTGCGCGAATTCTGATTATGTGCAGCACAATTTTACACCCCACACTCCCACGACGCGAGAGAGTGAGAGGGGAAATTACAAAAACGAACCGGAAAACCGTGATCGAATGATCAAAGTGATAAGTGGTAAACCAGACACTCGGAACTTGGTAAAAAGATTGCAAGGATGTAACACGAGGGAATTAACGCAAAAATGCGTTCGAAACCGCTACCTATCGTTTCCCAGGATTTAACAAAAACAAAAAAAAATTAATATCCGTCGGAGTTATGAGGGATGAGAACCATGTAACTGGTGATATCGATGTTAAAGTTTAATTCTTTTGCTTAATTCAAATGTAACCTTGTTAAGATTGTGATACATGCGCGCGCTTTGGAAGGAATGCGTTATGGATTAGTACCGATGTTTAACGTGGTGTTTTTTTTTTGCTTATTTCAAAAGTAACCATGTTACGATTGTGATACATATGCGCGCGTCGTAAGAATAACCGCCGAGAGTGAGGGCGGCTTATAGATTCATAACACAAAAAAGGGGCATTTACTTGGTTTGAAAATTCGCCAGTGGCCAAATCGACCCCTGATAATTATTCAAACGGCCGGATTGTTGTGTCTATTTTTTTTAATTAAGAACAATTCAAAAAAATATAATAATATTTTTAAATTTATATATATACCTTTTTTTTTATTAATTAATGAAAACAACTCACTTCTCCTCACAAGAACACCAGGAATCCATGAAACATGGAGGGCGGTTAAAATGTTGAGAGTTCGGTCACAAAGAGGTCATGGACATCCAAATGGACAAAAGATGTATGGACTAGCCTCCCAAGACATCTGGAGATATACAGATAAGGGCAGAATAATAACGGTTGAAACTTCGCGTTTCTTAACGTTTTCCGTACCGAAAAGTAGAAACTTAACAAAGATAATTAACCAACAAACAATAATTTTTTATTATTATATGTTTCCTACCTACACGACCTTCCAAAAAAATAAAAATAAAAACTAAAGAGTACGAATTCCAGAAAGCTTAAGTGGAAACATAATAACGCTTAACCTTAGGACATAAAAAAAATTTACTCAGAATAAAACACCAATCTCTGGGGAACTAAACTAATGGGCATATCACACTACGATAATGTGTAACATGTTTTCCAGGAAATGGCAGCCCTCCTGCTCACGCTCCTGCTAACGTACCTTGCCAAGCTAGAAGGGAGCCAAGGCCTGATGATGCCACCCAAGAATAACCGTAGAAACTATCTTTTAACGATATCTCCTATAACACGTAGTCAATAGAATAATTTCTCCCTCCCTTATCGTGTTACCTTCCTTTAGAATTTTTTTTTTCCTCCTCTCTCTTGTCACATATAACCATGTTAAGTTGTGACACGTACGCGCGCGTTGTAAGGAAATAGCAGCAAAACTTGAGGACAATCGATGGTTCATGATGGAAGAAGGGTATACATTTTTTTAAAAATAACCCGTGGCCATTTGACCACTGGTCATTTTTAAAAGGGCGGCATGTTGTATCCTAACCCTTCTTCCAAACTTGATATTTTTATATATTATCTTTTTACTTGATATATAATGAATGAAAACACCCCAAAGCGCAGTAAACTGCAAAACACCAGGTGTTGTTAAGTGATGAACTGGAGGAGGGCTGGGATGACAGAATTTGCAACCTTGCCTCAGGGAAGATAAATCCAGAGTGAGTGGTTAAACGAAGTGGGTCAGCTCAAGGTTGTGTTACACAGGGGAGGGAGCTGATTAACAACCCTGCCCGGCTGAACGTGAGGGGGCCTTTGACCTGAAATTAAGAATAACACTCCCAGAGCAGAAGGTTGGATGACCACAGTGAGACGAGAATAAGGGTGTTGTGCCTCTCTCAAGGCTGCAGGCTCAGCTGAATAACAAGGCTGCGGAGGTTACCAGGAGTTCGCGTTCGCCTAGTTAAGTCAAAAAGCTCAATAATTCTGTATTGCTATTAAAGTAACGTTAAAGTCGGAATTTAACAACAGGATAGGCTAAAGTTATCGATATTCACACATACTCCAATTAAACCAGGCCACAAGTTACGCCTACTGAACCATCACCATCATTAAGTCAATATGAAATGTTATTTCCATACTTTAATATACAACTCGACCCAAAGCATATGACAATCAGAACCTTCCTAAGTCAAAATTGAATCGCACCCAGACAGGAGCGAATAGTCGATATAAGGTTGAAGAGGGAAGGAAATTAAGAGCACGGCGAACTGCAAACGTAAGCAAAAAAGCCGGGAACAACACACCAAGCCCAGCAACAGCGAGTCGGGCTTCGACAGGCCATAAAAGTAGGAATGATAACTCCCGGGGTCAGGGGACATCAGAAAAAGCAAGCAGACAAAAACCAGAACTGACTCCAAGGTTCAACCGCCCTCACCTACAAGGAGTGACGGAAATTAATGAGGCCTTGAGTTAACGGCGTCAGCTGGACAGCAACAACACCGGCGAGCAGAGACAGAGTGAGGCAAAGACTGCCAGGCTATGAAATACAACTTCATGTCAGTAAAGCCGAACAAGTTAAGTTAAAGACATCACAATACATAATATCGTACATAACATCAATGTTAACGCTATTCACCGTCAACTATATTCCGCTTATATAACCATGCAGACACCAAGGAATACGAATTCCTAGGATCAAGAAACTTACCCCTTAACCTAAGATATCGGAAATAAATTAATAATAATAAGCCTATGCATGAAAAGACAAAAGTAAAACTTATGAAAAGCCAGGATAGCGGGATAAATCACCACCAGGTCGAAATAAAATACATAATAAAAGAGCGATGTTAAACCCAGGGTCGGAGAGAAAGGGAGATCCCGGCCGTCTTTGTATCCCCGCAGCGCGGGATGGGAGTGTGTATGTGCTCGGGGAGGCACCTCCACTTGGGTTAAGCACCACGATGGGAAACGACACACCTTAGGCTACATACAGAATCATAACTGGGAAATGGTAAGGGACAAATGTTAATTTAAAACTTTTTAACCATGTCTTTGTGTGCTGTGAGGGTCGGAGGGAGTGTGCCCCTCCCTCCAGGTCGTGCAACACGGACAGAGACGCCTGTGAGACGATTTGTAACGTCTGTGTTTTGGTTCATGAAGAAGGCCAGACAAGAGATAATATTGCACCCAGACAGAGAGACGACTTCGAGGCAATTTGTAACATCTGATTGTTTGCGCATGGATTTTATGGAGGGAGTATGACAACGGAAAATACCGTGGGTGATGCACACAAGGACACGGACGTACGGACACACACATGGACACACCTACCTACGGACAGATCCTGACACAGCAAAAATCGAAAGAAACCCTGCCTTGTGGGCAGGACCCAAAGGGATTTTTCGGCATAAAAGAAAGGACCCTGAGCATTGGAAACCAGTTCGACCAGGAGAGTCAACTCATCACGAGTGCGACCAACGGGTCGACTCATGAGCGAGCTCGACCGGAAGGGTCGGCTCGACTCATCAGCCGAGTTCGACCAGAAGGGTCAACTCACCAGCCGAGTTCGACCAGAAGGGTCAACTCACCAGCCGAGCTCGACCAGCGGGTCGGCTCGACTCATCTTCAGCTCGACCGAGCGGGTCGACTCAAGGGCGAGCTGCGACTAACGGGTCGGCTCGACTCTTCAGCTTCTGGGACTCAGCCGAGTTCAGACGGCTCTCGGGGCTCGACTCAAGCGGCTCCCCGTCTCCTCTGCAGGCGGGCAAGACCCGCTTGACAGCTCAACTCGGCCGCGACAGCCCAACCTCTGCGAGTCGAAGGTCCCTCTGCTGGCCGCCAGCGTCGCGGTTTGGCGACGAGGTGACGACCCAACACTGCACGCCAGGAGCGAGCTGTGGGCGCCACCTACCGACCGAGCATCCAAACCAAATTCCCCACGGCGACAGAGGAGCGACTAATACGTATGACGCGCACCGCCCCCTCACCACACAACCACCCGGCGTCTGTTTGACATAAAGAACCGACTCCGAACACTGACTATTGAAGACAACTCTTACCACTCAAACCCACTCGAACCCATAAGCCGTCCGTGGCTGTGAAGAGAACACTAGAGACCGAGTGATGGCCATCCGTCGTTTATAAGAGTATTCGTAATTTTATCTTTAATATTTAGTGGGCTGTACTCTTAATCGCATAAATTCCCAACAGATCCATCAATACGAATTGATTCTTGGCACCTCCTTCCGCCGAGCAACGCTCACGTGGGGAGTGGTGGCCCACCAGATCCTTATCAGGTGATCTGGTCCCCAATTAGTAAATTTGATATAAGATAACGATCTTCGGAAAAGGAGCATCGTCGCCGGCCCTTACTCCGAGCCATTCTGTTGTCAGATAACCTGCCGATGTATCTGTTGAGATTGGTGCCTTTAAGAATAATAACTGTTTTGATTGTGTTTTCTTTATCGCCGTATAATCTTTCAAGTATCTTTCATTCATTAACGTTAAGGTTTTTCTTAGCATAGTATTTGCATGTTTTAACGACTCTCTCTCTCACTAACAACCATCGCGTTATGCGGGATCTGTGTGCCGTTGTCAAGTGAAATCAGACAATCGTTGATGATACTGTATTGATGCCGTATTGACGTTCCGAGATTGAGAGTTCGCATACTATATCATAGTTGAGGTTGAATTAGTAATAAATTGATTAATACAGAAGTGGTTGTGTGATTCTTTCCTGAACTATGCACAAGATCTGCTTCTGCGTTGAGATCTGAACTTGGTGACCTTAATAAACACACTAACACATACTCAGTAAATGTTAAAGCGATAACGGGGCGAACCGGGGACCTAAAGATAAGCGAGAATGAGACGAACCTAGACAACGATGCCGAGTTAATCTAAGTTAATCTTGCATACTTACACCACACCTGCATAACTACATAAGATTAATTGCCTTATTCCGATCGATAACCCACCCTCGTCACCGAGGCGGGGTCTGGTTATCATAACGACTGGCATTATCATAATTACACCCACTCGCATAATTACTACAATTACCTCTCGAATTGGCATAATTAAATGTGCATAATTACATAAATTAACATATTTCCGGATAATTACACATTTGGCCAAGTTTCATTTGATTACTATTATTTTCACTGAATATTCATAACCCACATATACAACATAATAATTTCACCCACGCACGCATACAACACATCAAAATTTTGATACCCAACATATACAACAGCCCTCTCCGACTGGCGGCTGCAAGGGGCCGACGTCCCTCTCCTACTGCTCTGCAGTCATCTCCGCCTCGGAAAGCATCACCAGAGTTCCAGTTTCCGGGGCTGTCGAGGGGACCACATCTCCGTCGTCCTCATCTCCAGAAGACACTATCGGTGGGTTATTTTTCTTGGCCGATTTTGACGTGACGAATTTATTGTTTTACTTTAGCACTTCTGACGCCAAATGTAGTGACTAATTCGGTGACGATAAGGGTTGGAGGCACTTTATTAACAAGAACCATCGGGGATTAGATTATACAAGATTATACAAGAAATATCCCAAAACAATAGTATTCATGCGAGTGTATAGATTCGGAAAATACATGCTTAACAATTGGTGAAGTAGGACGTCAATGAATGAATTGGTAAGATTATGCGATGAAAAGAAACAAATGACTAAAATACTTCTAATGACCGTATTCATGCAACTTACGGGACAGAAGAATGCTTCTCAACGACCAGTTAATACTTAGCACACCACCTTGGAATGTGAAACATTACACAGCAAAACAACCTTATTCGTACTGATATGCGCATTGTGTGTGTGTGTGTTGGAGCGGCAGTCACCACGAGGTCCAATAGTTATAGCAATTAGTATGGTTTGAGTTTGTCCATGTATGGTCTCTGCACATGGATTGTGTTACCACCTGTGGCTCTGGGGTCCCGACAGCGGTGGGTGGCTTGCGAAGTTTGTTCCCGTTGTACCAAAAATACATCAGGTTCCCAGCAGGGGGCGTTGGGTCAGCGAATGTGTGTCGGCACAAGGCGTGTGATCCACTCGGGCTGCGTGCACGTCAGGCACTGTCCACAGCTGGAGTGGCTGTCGAGTCGACACGCTGGCGGCTCACTGGTGGCGGCGGCGCCCGCGCTAGCAGGGAATCAATAGGTCAGGCTCAGTCTGCAGCGGTGTGCACATTGGCCACATCGCCAGATAGCGTTCACAGCTCGTCCGCCGGGCGGCAGCGTGTCACCCCCTTTGGCACCAGGCACGGTTGACCCTTGCAGACTGAGGAGCGGCTGGGAGCGACAGGAGTCATCGTGTCTTCCCCCCACTTCCTGAGAGTTCTCCTGCAGTTGACCTGCACGTGTGAGGGCCGACGTCGACCCCACCGTCCTCGCTGGGCAGGTGGGGCACGACGGCCGCCCCCTCCACTCCCTCCTCCACCACGTCAATCAGCTCCCGCCGGGCCCCCGCGCTAGCGCTCTCTCTGAGGGACATGGCTACAGTGCTGGCTCACCGCTGCACGGAGTTACTCCGCACACGCCCACGTACACCACCACTAATGCGAAGGCGGCTGCACAAATGCGCGCGCCCCTGCTGGCACTTATATTTTAATATGCACACGTACCACGATTAGCGCTATAGTGGCGGCGCAAACACGCGCGCTTCTAAGGGCGGTTATTTTAACGAGCGCTCATGCTGTGGCTCTACGTTCGCTCTCCCGCGCACACCGTCACTGACGCTGATGCAGCATGCCACGATACGACCGCACCCACGCCTGCAGCGTTCTACTCTCCGTACGCGTGCCCCCGCTACTCACGAATGTAGAGTACCGCACTAAGCCTGATGCTAAACGGCTGCGCGAAAGCAAATGTCTGCAGGCAGTTATATACTAATTTGCTTTCACACAAAGACTAGTGTTAAACGGCTGCGCGAATATGCGTGCCAGAAGGTGGTTATTTGCTAATCCGCTTCCACACAAAGGCTAGCGTTAAACGGCTGCACGAATATATGCGTGCCGGCGGGTGGTTGTATCCCACACCGCATCCACACAATTGTAATAAAGGTCGTGGAAGCGACTTCTGGAATCCGGTCTTTATTTGTCTTTCGTTCACAACACTCCCATCTTACTCCTTCACGCTGCTGACAGACAGCGTGAGAGGGAGAGAGAGAGAGACACGCGCGGCCATGTGGCAGCCTGGACCCCGCAACAGCGTGGCCTCACCCTCCATTCGTTCCAGATCTGACCACGTGTTGTTCGTCTCCACCCCTTTTAATACCTGGGTCACGTGGTACCTTTCCACCAATCCTGGTTAGCCTCTATGTAATCTTCTAGACTCCATGGTACCCTCCCAGGACCACGCCCCTGACTCGTCCCCCCATTGGCTGTGGCTAAAGCCAGCAGAACCAATCCTCTACTTACAGATGTCACCTTCCCATTAAGTCAGGGCCACGCCCCTAGACTTCTCCCCATTGGCTATGGGCCAGGACCGGCATAGCCAATCATCGTATGAGGTGTAATCCAACAGCAACCCAGATATGTCCTCACATTACACAATGACTAATGCTACAGCAGCGGCGTGAACACACGCGCACCTGCTGACGTTTGTTTTCTCACATGCGCACGCCCCACGGTTAACACTACAGCAGCAGTGCACTCGCACACCTGTAGGTGATTAATTTAACTAGTGCACATGCTACAGCTCTGCCCTCGCCACTCGTCTGCCCATGCAACTGCTCCACACACACACACAAATCACATCGCACCGATAATCTGTGCTAACGTTTATTCACTGTGCGTCAAGAGCCTAGCCTAACTCTGCCTACATACCCATTCACTCAAACGTACTACCACATACCTCGAAGCTGTACTCACAGCATCGCACGGACGCTATGAGAATCGGAGGGAGAATGACGAGAGAAAACTTAACCTATCACTGCCTCGTAGCAGCACTCGCTAGCATCACACGGATGTTGCGAGCGGCTCGAGAAGGCAGGACGGCAGGGAGTGGGTCTTGACGGCCCGGAGGTTGAAGACAAGAGATCGAAAATAGTCCTGGGCCACTCTTTTTATTCCTTAAACTTCAAAGGCACAGGGTGATGTAGCACCGCGCAGCCAATCGTGCACTTACCTGTGCGGTTGCGCCTTTTTTCTTCTCTACCGCGGCCTCATCCCCTTACTTCAAAGGGCTGGTATGGCGTTTGTCCCACGCGACCAATCGTGCACCTACCTGTGGTTACCACCCCCTTGTTACCGCATTCTTCTTTGAGTGCTGCGGCGGCAGCACCAGCCACCCATTGTCCCTCATTGCCCATTGTATGGAAGGGCGACCGGCTTACGCTTTTCTTGCTTAATCCACCCTCTATCCTCCCCCCAATGTTGTAACTCATTGCGGTTGGCCCAGTGAACCTTTTCTTTCTGCGCCCATACAATTTTAAGCCAAGTTTAGGGGCATCGCAATGTAACCTGTCCTACGGGGGTCAGCCAATCTCCTGGCACCGGGAAACTGTGGGACTTCCCCTCAAGGGGCCCTTCGGATTAAAACCCGATGTGCCAGGCAATCCCCCGCCAGGACACTACGTGTGTGCGCTGCGTGTGGGTGTGTGTTTAGTGCAGGGGCCGGGAGGGAGTCGCGGCACTTGCGGAATTGCTCCGCAGTCGTGGTACCACACACGTCTCGTACTCTGCTCAGTGAACACGCTCCAGATCAAGTTATCTCGTTCCGCGTCAGTCTCTGGTCTGACCCTCAACTGTCCTTCGCCTGTGGCTTGGTGAGGTACTCGGCTCACTCACGAATGGTGGATGCCTCAGGTTTCCTCTCGGAGAGATGGACTTTTATCAGAGAACAATAGGAACTATCTTTTCACGATGATCGTCTGTGAAGGCTGTATAAAGCGACCTCGCCACTGGGGGCAGTCTCGTTCACAGTACTCTCCCCTACGTTTTGTATTGCAACGCCGCGAATGCAAGCATTTGCTTTGCAGTGACTCCCCCAATGACACGTATAAAATAGAAAAAAACTAAACCTTCCCGTGATGCGTAGAGTGTGTCAATGCAGAGCTCCCTACTATTGCCAGTTACAAGGGCAAGTACAGGAGTCTGTCTGGAGCAGATCTAGTTTGTGTGGTTTGGCTTCCTCCTGATATCTGATAATTTTCCCACCTCTTGCTTCCTTCTCACAAAGGCTCGGATGTTCCTTTGATTTCGCTCCAAGCCTGCATTTGTAATGATTATCTGCCCTCATCCAGATCCCGTTGTTCTGTGGAGGCCCCTTGCTCCCTGTGGTTCTGTAATTGTTCCTCCCCGCACTTTGTCCTACCCTTACCCTTTTGACTGGTTGTCCCCTGCCCTGTGTCATTTCCATCTAATGTCTGCCATGTCTTGTCTCCTTTACTGCTGTTTTCCCTGAGAAGTGTATTCTGGGGCTTTCCCAGGACTCTCATCAGCCCACATTATGTAGACTTTTAAGCCTCACTGTTTGTCCTTCCATTGTTCCTTAACTCTCGGAATGCGTTAAGAAAAGACAAAAAAATTACATTAAAACAGGCAATATTACTCTTAATCAAAATTTTTTTGGAAAAGGCATGTATACAACAATGCATATATTATCTTGCTTTGAAGCTTTCGTGATTGCAGGAATCCATACTCTTTGGTTCTTTCGGTAAAGTAACGTATTTTTAAATCCTTTATATTAAGTTCACTTGCTTGCTTACGACCGTGCAAATCTTTCGGTCGTTTTTTAACCCACTTCCCGCGATCCAATCGAGCTGACATTTTTCACACAGACTCGTTGTGCGTGACAATGTATTTTCGTGAATTTTTTTTCCAAAATTTTACACTTTTTAGGAAAAAATAAATTATATTTAATTACCAATTGCTTAATGGTGGCAGGCATTCATCTGACCCATAGGTGGCAGCCATCTCAAGCCAGAGGACGAGAGGACTCTAGCCGCCACGCATATAAAGGATTTATAGTGAAAAACTTTTTTTTACGGGTTAATTTTTTATACCTACGTGACTTTACCGAAAGAACCAAAGCGTATGAATGCATATATAATACACGGTTACCACATTCTCAGAATAAAAAAAAATATTTAGGTGTAGCTTGTAATCTGGTAGGTCTGCACGTGTCTATATTTATATAACTGTATCGACATCGGGCATACGTTTCAGGCGCGTCTTACTTTCCGGAGTGTCTTAAAATTCTAAGAATATGATTTGTGATAATTAAGATTCCAATGGTGGAATATGGTTTGTGTTGGTGGCTTAACAAAAAGACTGTAAAATGTATGTCAGCAGAATGCTTTTTGTCACGCTGTATGCACCTCAGAAGGTGATACTGGTATAGCGAGATAGTAAACATCTCCCCTGATAGCTCAGAGAGCATTATTTGTCACTCTTCAAGGTCAACATTTTAATTCAGAATATTTTTTTGTTATATTGTGGTAAAAAGTAACGGCCGCATGTATTTACAGGAGTCACGTCTGACAAATTCCACAATATATTTTACAAATCGAATATAATCCCTATGTACAATACAGTACTGTAAATGATTATCCACAGTTGTTTTGGGTTAGGCAACATGATAGTTGTATGCCAACATTCTTGTCATTAATCTTCCACCAACCAACAAGATTTCTAAATTTACTACGATTTTATTTATACCTGCCAATGTATTGATCAAATTCAGACCAATAGAGCTCAAGACTGAATTTGTCTATGTAAAATTGCATGTAATGTGAGCATATTAATAATAATTAATTGAAGCATCATTACACCCCAAATAAGTCACACTGGCATTGATTGCACATGCCTGTGTGCTAGGAGCTATTGGAGTGTTGGGTGTTGATCACAGATTTGTGAAAATCTCAAATTTGCAGGCTGAAAGGTGACCATAGAATGGTCATATAGCAAGTTGGTCCATGAACTCATCTATGTAGACAATCGAGGATCATTTTGTTGTGCACATTGTGTTTTCTTCAAGGACTTTGGTTTCCGCCTCCACACAAAACACTCCCCAACACAAAACTGGCCAAACATCCCAATGTCGGAACCTCCTCAGCGATAGTTTTGAGACTCAGTGAGGCTTTTTTTTTTATGAAATACATGAATAGTGTAAAGTCAATCCAGCTACTGTAGGCCATCCAATTATTGTTACAACTCGAGTTTTTCGTGGCTAACAGGTTCCATTGATGTAGCACTTCTGCTTCATAATTGGCTAATGGCTATGGCAGCCCATGGTATCAAATTTAAATAGTGATGGAAGTTAATACAATCATCGCAATCAATGCCTGTGTTTTTTGTATTTGCTTCAGTATCCTCACGAACCTTTGATCATGTGTTTAAAGTTAAGCCATACAGATTTAGCTTTAATGACTCTTTGCTGAATTGAAGGCATTACATTTCACAGAAAAAAGTATTACGCAATTTGTGCGTGAATCTTGAGAGCAGCCATGTATTAAATAATAGATTGCCTCGGAGGGAAGAGTGCAGTGGAGACCCCCATATTTGCAACATTAACGCGAGGCATCGTGGAGTGCTTTTGGGCGCATCACAGGAATGACTCACAGCAGTGCTGCAGCTACCAATACAAGCCCAGCACCTCTCAAGCAGCGATTGTAACAATTCACTTTCTTATGAATTTGCTCCACAAAAAG